>NW_027361797.1:39130000-39730000 GCF_039654945.1 Dendrobates tinctorius
TAAATAAAAAAATTCCCTAATAAATTCTTTTTTTGTAAATAAAAAAATGATAAAAGTACACATATTTAGTATCGCTGTGTCTGTAATGACCCGCCCTATAAAACTGTCTCTCTAGTTAACCCCTTTAGTGAACCCTTCAAAAAAAAAACAAGGCAAAAACAATGCTTTATTATCATACCGCCGAACAAAAAGCGCAATAACACGCGATCAAAAAGACGTATATAAATAAACATGGTACTGCTGAATACGTCATCTTGTCCTGCAAAAAAACGAGTCACCATACAGCATCATCAGTAAAAAAATAAAAAACTTATAGCTCGCAGAATAAAGCGATAATTTTGTATATAAAATAGTTTGTATTGTATAAAAGCGCCAAAACATAAAAAAATGATATAAATTAGGTATTACTGTAATCATACTGACCTGAAGAATAAAACCGCTTTATCAATTTTACCACACGCGGAACGGTGCAAACGCCCCCCCCAAAAGAAATTCATGAAATGCTGGTTTTTGTCCATTCTTCATCACAAAAATTGGAATAAAAAGCGATCAAAAAATGGTACCAGTAAAAACATCAACTCATCCCACAAAAAATAAGACTGGACATGACTCTGTGGGCCAAAATGTGGAAAAATTATAGCTCTTAAAATGTGGTGACGCAAAAACTATTTTTACAATAAAAAGCGTCTTTTAGCGTGTTGACAGCTGCCAAACATAAAAATCCACCATAAATAGTAAATCAAACCCACCTTTATCACCCCCATAGTTAGGGAAAAATAATAAAATATAAAAAAAAATATTTATTTCCATTTTCCTATTAGGGTTAGGGCTAGGGCTGAGACTAGGATTAGGGGTGTGTAGGGGTTAGGGTTGGAGTTAGAATTGGGGGGTTTCCATTGTTTGGGCACATCAGGGGCTCTCCAAATGCAACATGGCGTCTGATCTCAATTCCAGCCAATTCTGTGTTGAAAAAGTCAAACGTGCTCCTTCCCTTCCAAGCTCTGCCATGCACCCAAACAGTGGTTTACCCCCACATATGAGGTATCAGCCTACTCAGCACAAATTTCACAACTTCTGGGGTCTAATTTATCCTGTTACCCTTGGGAAAATAAAAAATTGGGGCAAAAATATCATTTTTGTGGGAAAAAATATGATTTTTTTTATTTTTATGGCTCTACGTTATAAACTTCTGTGAAGCACTCGGGGGTTCAAAGTGCTCACCACACATCTAGATAAGTTCCTTGGGGTCTAGTTTCCAAAATGCGGTCACTGGTGAGGGGTTTCCACTGGTGAGGCATATCAGGGTCTCTCTAAGCGCGATATGACACCTGCAGATCATTCCATCAAAGTCTGTATACCAAAACATCACTACTTCCCTTCTGAGCCCCGACGTGTGCCCATACACTAGTTTTCTCCCACATATGAGGTATCAGGGTTCTCTGGACAAATTGAACCACAACATTTGGGGTTCAATTTCTCTTGTTACCCTTGGAAAAATAAAAAAATTAGGGACTAAAAGATCATGATGGTAGAAAAAATATGAATTTTTTATTGTCACGCCCGGGCATTATAGACTTCTGTGAAGCACTTGAGGGTTCAAAGTGCTCACCAAACATCTAGATAAGTTCCTATGGGGGTCTAGTTTCCAAAATGGGGACACTTGTGGTGGGTTTCCACAGTTTAGGCACATAAGGGGCTCTTCAAGCGTGACATGGCACCCGATCTCAATTCCAGCAAATTTTGCATCACACGGCGCTCCTTCCCTTCCGAGCTCTGTGATGCCCCCAAACAGTGGTTTACCCCCACATATGCACAATAACTTTTGGGGTCCTGTTTCCCTTAGGAAAATAAAAATTGGGGGTGAAAAGATCATTTTTTTTGGAAAAAAATGTGATTTTTTAATTTTACGGCTGTACGTTATAAACTTATGTGAAGCCCTTGGGGGTTCAAAGTTCTTACTATACATCAAGATAAGTTCCTTGGGGGGGTCTAGTTTCCAAAATGGTGTCATTTGTTTTGGGTTTCCACAGTTTAGGCACATTAGGGGCTCTAGAAACATGAAAAGGAGCCCGATCTCAATTCCAACCAATTTTGCGTCTAATGGCGCTCCTTCCCTTCCGAGCTCTGCAATGCACCCAAACAGTGGTTTACCCCCACATATGGTGTATCAGCGTACTCCGGACCAATTGCACAATAACTTTTTGGGTCCTCTTTGCCTTGGGAAAATAAAATTTGGGTGAAAAGATCATTTTTGTGGAAAAAATGTGATTTTTTAATTTTACGGCTGTACGTTATAAACTTATGTGAAGCCCTTGCGGGTTCAAAGTTCTCACCACACATCTAGATAAGCTCCTTGGGGGGTCTAGTTTCCAAAATGGTGTCATTTGTGTGGGGTTTCCACTGTTTAGGTACATCAGGGGCTCTCCAAACGTGACATGGCGTCCGATCTGAATTCCAGCCAAAAAAGTCAAATGGCACTACTTCCCTTCCGAGCTCTGCCATGCGCCCAAATAGTGGTTTACCCCCACATATGGGGTATCAGCGTACTCAGGACAAATTGCACAATAACTTTTGGGGTCCTATTTCCCTTGGGAAAAGAAAAATTGGAGTGAAAAGATCATTTTTGTGAAAATAAATATGATATTTTAATTGTACGGCTGTACGTTATAAACTTCTGTGAAGCCCTTGGGGCTTCAAAGTTCTCACCATATATCTAGATAAGTTTCTTGGGGGTCTAGTTTCCAAAATGGGGTCACTTGTGGGAGGTATCCACTATTTAGGCACATCAGGGGCTTTCCAAATATGACATGGCATCCGATCTCAATTCCAGCCAATTTTGCGTTGAAAAAGTCAAACGAGGCTCGTGCCCTTCCGAGCTCTGCCATGCGCCGAAACAGTGGTTCCCCCCGCATATCAGGTATCAGCATACTCAGGAGAAATTGCACAATAACATTTGCAGTCCAATTTCTCCTGTTACCCTTGGTAAAATAAAAAAATTGGACCTGAAGTAATTTTTTTGTGAAAAACAGTTAAATGTTCATTTTTTTAAACATTCAAAAAAATTCCTGTGAAGCAGCTGAAGGGTTAATAAACTTCTTGAATGTGGTTTTGAGCACCTTGAGGGGTGCAGTTTTTAGAATGGTGTCACTTTTGGGTATTTTCTATCATATAGACCCCTCAAAGTGACTTCAAATGTGATGTGGTCCCTAAAAAAAAGGTGTTGTAAAAGTGAGAAATCGCTGGTCAACTTTTAACCCTTATAACTTCCTAACAAGAAAAATGTGGTTCCAAAATTGTGCTGATGTAAAGCAAACATGTGGAAAATGTTACTTCTTAAGTTTTTTGTGTGCCATATCTCTGTGATTTAATGGCATGAAAATTCAAAGTTGGAAAATTGCGAAATTTTTGCCAAATTTCCATTTTTTTCACAAATAAACGTAAGTTATTTGAATGAAATTTTACCACTAACATGAATTGCAATATGTGACAAGGAAAACAATGTCAGAATCAGTGGGATCCATGGAAGCGTTCCAGAGTTATTACCTCATAAAGGGACAGTGGTCAGAATTGTAAAAATTGGCCCGGTCATTAACGTGCAAACCACCCTTGGGGGTGAAGGGGTTAAGGTATTAAATTTAATAGTTTACAATGCGCATTGATATTTAGAATACAATAATTTAGGTTAATATACATGTGTTCATACCTTTGTATGTGGAATCTGTGGTGTGAACTTATATGAGTCACAGTCTGAGTGACAGATGACAGATGAGGATGAGCAGCTGCTAAGAGAGTATATGAACATAAGAGTAACGTGGTATGTGTGATATATGAGAGGCCTCAGGACTCATGGTATGTTAGGAAAAAGCAAAAACCTTGTTTTAATGGGAAATAATACAAATCAGTTTAATTATTAGAATATTAAGATACAAATTGAAATATTATCTACACAACATATATTTCTATATTTCTTTAGTAATTATTTCTTGATTTAGTTAATTGTGGATAAGTGCAATCACACATCAAAATGGTTTAAGAAAATCTACATTTAAATTATTTTTTTTCCAAAGGATAATTTTATGATATTCAATTATATTTTTTAATGGTTACATAGATGGGTATATGGTATAAAGCAAGTATAGAATTTACACAAATAATTTGTAAAATAATTATTTTTAATTTTGTTTTTGATAAATGAATTATTTCATAAAACAATATTTGTTGGTATTAAAGGGGAAATGTGTTTATGATCCTGATTACATCATCACATTTGATTAATACCTCTTCCTTACACATTTTAATAAAGAAGAAAAATGAATAAGGCACAATGGTATAAGTATTGGGTATAATAACATTAAATATTATAAAGAGTCATTTCTTTACACTAAGGAGGGTATTACATGCAAAGTTGCATCATTTGAATACTTTGGTAACACAAGTTTATGACAAATATGAAATAATCCAGATAATGGAGATATTGAGGGTCTGTGTTACTGAGGACTAGTGTTGAGCTTTCCGATACCGCACGTATCGGGTATCGGCCGATATTAGCTGTATCGGAATTCTGATACTGACTTCCGATACTTTTTTCATATCGGATACCGGAATCGGAAGTTCCCATAATGCTATCAGCCTGCTCGCTTTGATTCAGCCAATGGGAATCCTCAGAAGTGTGGGCACATCCTGTTAGGCATGTAGGCATGTTAACTAATGGCATGGTTGTGATTGGCTGCTGAAATGATGTCATGATGCACTATAAAAGTCGCCGCCGCCACCATTTCTAGTCACTCTGCTGTGAATTCAGTTAGGGACAGGCTGCTGTTGAAGACTGTGAGGGACAGTTAGAAATAGCGATTCCACAAAACATATAGTGCTTAACCCAGGCTACATAAACCACCACTGTAGCTTTCTTTGCCCTAGCAGCAGTGTTCACAGCTGTCTGCAAAGGCTGTGTGAGTGCAGCTCACTCTGTGGAGTGGGTCCTTCAGCCACGTCTGGTTGTAGGACGCCCAGCGTGCGTCACAGCTGCCTCATACATATTTTTATTTTTGAGCTGCTTATTTTTCTTAAATTCTATCTAGTGTGCTTCCATCCGTATCCATATACATTAGTTGCAAACACTAGTATTAGACAGTGGAGCCTTTCTGCAGCCTTTCAGTGCTAGTGCCCACTTAGCTGCACTGTTCTAGGCTGTCTGAGAGGTCTCTGACTGTCTGTGAGTGCAGCTCACGCTGAGTAGTGTGTCCTGCAGCTACGTCTGGTTGTAGGCTGCTCAGCGTGCGTCACTGCATCACACATATTTTTCTTTAATTGCAGCTCATTTTTTCTTCTCCTATTAGTGTGCATCCATCCATATCCATTTACATTGGTTGGTTGCAAACACTATATAGGAGTAGATAGAGGAACCTTTTTTCTGGCTTGTGCCCTTCAGCTGCAGCCAGATTAGTATTACCCAATTTTTTTGGAGCCTCATCTTTTGCATTGTAGGTTACCTGCCTGCATTGTAATTGCCCAGAAAGTTGGAGATACTCTCACTTTCAAATCTTTGGTCACATCCTTTTAGTTTTTTTTCCCCAAAAAAAACAACAAAGTTCACCAAACACTACATTTGAAAGTTGTGTAGGCCACATTAGCTCCCATTAAAGTGTAGTCGACACACAAACTTCATAAAATTAGTGTTTCTTATACCTGTAACCAGCTGTTCAGGAATAAGCACACTAAGGCCCCCCTTTGTACTTTTCTGCCTATCTTTCTCAGTCTAGCAAGATAAAGAAGGCAGGGAGTAAGGCACGTGGCCGTGGAGTTTCAGCAGGGAGTGGACGTGGGGATTCTGCAGGAAGAGGACTTGGGGATTCTGCAGGGAGAGGACGTGGGGATTCTGTGCATGCTGTTGGCACCAGTGAGTCAGCATCCCCCAGTTTTAGCAGGCAACAGTCCTTTATGCGCAGCTTTGTAGGACCTCACCGTACCCCACTGCTGCGGGAGGAACAAATTGAAGCCGTTGTCGGATGGATGGCAGCTAACGCATCGACTTCAATTACTTCCACATCCTCTCAGGGCCAGAGCACTGAAGAGCAACTATCTGTCTCTTCACCACCTTCCAAAGTAGCCAGGCAGTCAGAGAGCCCTGGACAGGAGCCATCACAGTCTCTACTTCTGTTCTCGGAATCTGTTGGTTTGGAAAGAAGGGGCCAGCCAAGCAGCATTCCAGAATGTGAAGAAGAGGGAGTATGCAGTGATGCGCAACTTCTTTGTCCCTCTGAATCTGAAGAGGTGGGTGGGCCAGTGCCTATGGTCAGCACACCTCAGTACGCATCAGATGATGACGAGACACAGGTGCCACTTTCTGGTGCGTACGGTGCTGGCGAGACAAACCAGGAGAAGCAGGTGTTTGAAGAGGGGAGTGTAGATGATGAGGTCCTTGACCCATCATGGCGTGAGGAACAGGAAGGTGGTGGGATCAGCTCTGAGGAAGAGATTCCCCGAACGGCCAAAACCGGAGGGAAAGGGAGGGGGCAGACTTAGTTGCCTGTAGACTCCACTTCGGCACCCGTTAGGAGCATTCCACTTTCAAAAGGCAAAACGGGCGCTCCCAAGACTTGCAGTGCGTGGTCCTTTTTTGACACAGTTGCAGATGACATTTGCTTTATCAAATGCAAGCTGTGTCATCAGAGAGTCAAAAGAGGGAAATATGTCAGCAACCTCAATACCACTAATATGTGGAAACATGTGCAGACCAAGCACGAGGTGGAGTTACACAGTCACACTGAAGACGTAGGCCAACGTACAGCACCACCTACCACCTCTTCAGCTCGTGTTGGGGCCTCTTCCTCCAGCTCACACACAGTTAGTTTGGCTTCCTCACAGGATCACCAAGGAAGAACCTCTGGCACTGTTGTCATTCCACCCACAGCACCACGTTCCAAGTCATCCTCACACTCCCAGGCCACTCGACAGCCATCGGTAGCACAGGCGTGGGAGAAAAGGCGGCCATACTCGGCAAAGCATCCCCTAGCACAGGCTCTGAATGCTGGCATTGCCAAACTACTGGCACTTGAAATGCTCTCATTCAGGCTGGTGGAGAAAGACACCTTCCAGGACTTCATGGCATTGGCAGTCCCACAATACACCATGCCCAGCCACTTTTATTTCAACAGGCGAGCCGTCCCTGCCCTGCAGAAACATGTGGAGGCAAACATAAAACATGCGCTACTAAACGCCGTCAGTAGCAAGGTCCACCTGACCACTGATGCGTGGACCAGTAACCATGGACAGGGACGATACCTTTCCCTCACTGCCCATTGGGTCAATGTTGTGGAGCCGGGGACAGATCTGGAGAGTGGCGCTGTACGTGTTCTGCCAACTCAATGTATTGCTGGAGTCCAGTCTGTACACATTGACTCCTCCTCCTACTCAAGTTCCTCTGAAACAGCGCAGCAGGAGCCTGTTACGACCGATATGAGCACAGCCGTGGCGAAAACGTCAACAGGCCGTACTCAAATTAATTTCTTTGGGGAATCGAAGCCACACAGCGCAGGAGCTCTGGAATGCCATCAAGCAGGAGAGCGACGTGTGGTTTGTGCCAGCGAATCTCCAGCCGGGCTTGGTAGTGTGTGACAATGGCCGAAATCTGGTGGCAGCCCTTGGCCTAGGCAACCTCACTCACATCCCATGTCTTGCACATGTGCTCAACTTGGTCATGCAGAGCTTTCTGAGGGACTATCCGGATCTTGATGCACTGCTGCACAAGGTCCGCATAGAGTGCGCTCACTTGCGTCGTTCCAGCATGGCAAGATCGCGCCTTGCTGCTCTGCAGTGCTGATTACGCCTTCCGGAACATCGCATCATATGTGACCTACCCACCAAGTGGAATTCTACGTTACATATGTTGGAGCGGTTGTGTGAGCAGCAGGCAGCAGTCATGGAGTACCAGCTGCAACAGGCGCAAACAAGTCGCAATGTGCGCCGGTCATACTTCAGCACCACTGAGTGGGCCTCTATGTAGGACATCTGCCTTGTTTTGCATGCCTCTGATGATTCCACGCGGATGGCGAGTGCAGATGATGAACTAGTCAGCATGACTGTCCCTCTTATCTGCCTGCTTCAAAAAACACTGCAAGCACTAAGGGAGGAGGTTTTGGAAGAGGTGGAGGATGAGGAGTCCCAAATGCCATCTGCTTCTGGAGAGTCTGCGCTACGTGGTTTCTCACAAAGGCCTAGGCAGGGGACACTTTGTGAGGAGGATGAGGAGGAGTCGATGGAGGAGGAAGACATCTCTCCAGAGGAGGGAGGCACACAAAGCTCTAGTCAGTATGTACAGCGAGGGTGGGGTGATGCAGAGCAGGCAGAGATCACGCCTCAAGCAGGGGACAGCGGTTCTTTGGCAGTTGGGAGTCTGCAGCACATGGTTGACTTCATGCTGCAGTGCCTGAGAAACAACCGCTGCATCGCCCACATTCTCTACACGGCTGATTATTGGGTGTACACCCTCCTAGATCCTCGCTACCGGGACAACTTGCAAACTCTCAAACCAACGTTGAACCGGGAGCGTAAACTGCAGGAGTATCAAGACACACTGGTGCAGGCCATCATGTTTTCCATTCCACCCGACAGCAGTGGTGCTAGTGCTTTACAAAGCACCTCTGTGCGTCGAGCCAGTGGAGGAAACTTGGCAAAAAGAGGGAGCAGAGGCAGCGCCTCAGCACAAGGCAAGACCACTATGGCCCAAATGTGGCAAAGTTTTGTGTGTCCGCCACAATTGTCTACACCATCACAGACGGCTCCAGTCAGCAGGAGGCAACGTTTCCGTCAGATGGTGACAGACTACATGTCTTGCCCTGTGAGTGTACTCCCAGATGGCTCTTCGCCCTTCAAGTTTTGGGTCTCTAAGCTGGATACATGGCCAGAGCTTAGCCAGTATGCATTGGAGGTGCTGGCTTGCCCTGCTGCCAGTGTATTATCGGAACGCGTCTTTAGTGCCGCAGGTGGTGTACTAACAGACCGTCGCACGCGACTATCTTCCGATAACGTCGACCGGCTTACTTTTCTGAAAATGAACAAGGCCTGGATCTCCCAAGAATTTGCCAGTCCTCTTCCCGACTAAATAATTGGTTGGCAACTGTATCCAGGTCTCCTGTTGTGTTCATGTTTCTACCACCTGAACTATAATCCCTGGGCTTCAACACAGCCTGTTGTCGCTCAGATGTGTCATCTGCACAGAGAAAAACACTAGCTCCTGTGTTAGTGGGATTCAGTAATGCCAGCTGCTCCCCTGCTGTGTGGACGGCAAAGTCTCCTGCTCAATCCACATTCAAATTACTACTGTTTTTTTTTTTTTTTTTTTAAATCAGAAACTAAGATAATGTTGTTTCAGAGAGGGCTGACCCTTCCGCATCTCCAGAACCTTATCTGTTTCAATATTTTTTATTAATTTTAGAATATTTTTGAGGGAAGGGGAATAGGGTACAGAACAAAACGAAGGGATTAGGGTAGGGAAAACATAATCCCTGTAAAGACAGGGATACCCCACAAAGTGGGGAATTAGACAGGCAAACATACGTGTTGTACAAGTAGCGTAACAAATCGCAAAGCAAATTGTATGCTATTCAACTCTAAGTACCTATGTCTGTAAGAATGTACTAATCAATTGTTGCTTTTTTTGCAAAAAACCTGTAGGAAGAAAGGATTACAATACAAATGCAAAGATCAATATACTTATAATAGCCGTCAGAAAAAAAAAAACAGTACACATATTGTGTTAAATTTTACACAATTGTGGTAGCTCAAAAAAAAAAAAGATCAATACACGTATTATATTCCTGATACTTCAGAAAAAATTTTAAATAGCTAGGTACGTTATATATATCATAGATACCGCTATACCTAAAAAAAATCATATTATATTGAATATAAAGAATATGAAAGCCTGTCCTGTCCGGGACATCCAGTGATGTCCCTAGGACTGAGCGGAGGCAAAAAATTGGTTCTTTAAAAAAAAAAAAACTATATAAAAGTGGAAAATATTTCTTTATACAATTCTATATGTAACTCTAGATTGAACAGCAACAAATAAATTACAAGACCATCAGCCAAGAGGAAGATCCGATTTCGACGTCGAAAGTCTCAGGATAACCTTTTGAGTACTTATTCCAGTGCACTCGAGGAAGTCCTTTCCCTCATCCGGAGAAGAAATAGGAATCACTCTTGATGCATAATTTACTTGAAGAGTTGAAGAAAGAGTCCAGGTGTATGGTATCTCAGCTCGCCGGAGTTCACGTGTGGTGTGTGCAAACGCTTTCCTTTTTTGTAAAGTCTCTCTTGAAAGGTCCTTGAGGAAGATCAGATGACTGTATTTGGAAGATAGAAATCTTGGCTCTTTTGAAATACTCAGGAGCGCACTTCTTATCCAGTTGGGGTAAAAGGATACAATTATATCACTTGTTAAGCCCTGCGGCAGAGAGGGCGGCCTTCGTATCCTAAACGCTCTCTCAACCAGACATCTCTCATTAATGTCAGGGATCAAGTGAGAGATCATCGAGGATATATAATCTGTTAATTGAGAAGAGTGTATTGACTCAGAAATCCCTCTGATCTTGACATTATTTTTTCTTCTAAAGTCCTCGAAGTTAGCCATATGAATTTCTAGAGAAGCAATATCTTTTTGAATCTTATCTAATGAATCTGTTAATGTAGGTGAAATATGAACATCTCTATATTGCGTTATTTCGCGTTTTTTATTATTAGAGGGGACCTTCATTTTCCGACCACAAAGAGGACCATCAGAGACTCTAGACGAGGTTGAATGGGTGTCGTCGGTCAAAATCATTAATGTATCACTAAAAAGTCTTTTTATGAAAGCCTCAGAGGCTTTGGATTTATTTAATTGCTTAAGGTCAATATTTTTAAGAGTGGGATCACAGGATACATTACAGATGATATCAGCATTATCTTCTTTCCCCAAAAGTTCCACTGATATAAGAAGAGCTTTAAACATGCTAACCATAAAAGCCTCTGTTGGATAGTCGTCAGATGCAGGTATCTTGTCTATCAAATTGGAAGAGGATTTTCCATGTTTCCCCTGATCCAATTTAGCTATGTCCAGTTGTTGTAAAGAATTTTCAATAGGCTCTAAGTTTCCCCGTATATCATCATCTCCCAAGTAGGAATTTGTGGATGAAGATTCATCAGAATCATCATTAAAATAATCACTTTTACTGAGTTCAAAAAAATCTGTCCCTCTAAAAATCTTCTCTGAATATACACTCTCCAGTTCTTCCGATAAATAAAGAGAGTCGTCCAGTTGATCTGATCTCCCAACCAAAGATTCCGGGTGCTTTGAGGATTTACTTAGGGGTGCCCCTTTAAGTTTTACATTAGCTTGTACCATATATCTTGGGGATCGGAAGTAGAGCCCCCCTCATCCAACAGTCCCATATGTACTCCACTTTTATCAGCAGAAGGAGCAGGTTTAGTCCCATTTAACTGCAGACCAGACTCACAAGAATTAAAGCATGTAATCAGAGACTGCTGTGATTTTTCCTTGTTATGAACATTCCCTCTATCTTCCCCTCTATTAAATTTGTTATTGCATGGCTTCTCATTACATACATAACTATTTTCCACGCGATCTCTAACTTTAGGGCTCTTATGGGAAGATTTAATAGAGGTACTCCGCTTCATAATAGGGGATGTAGAAATGAATTGTATGAGTCTGCTTACCCCTTTAGTTGTCTGCTGAACTTTTTCAGACTTTTGTGTACTCCTTTGTCCTGCTTTCTCCTTCCCTGTTGTCATGGCTCTCCCCTCCTGCTCCCGTTCTCCAAAATGCACTCCAGGTGGCTCCCTCTCTGTCCAGAGACCTAGGGATTCCCCAGGCCGGTTCCATGTGCTTGTCACTGTCTCCTGCTCCTCCTTAGCCGCATCCTCTGTTGTAGATCCATTTTTTGTTTGTGTCCAAGGAACAAAAGCTGGCGCTTCCACTCATAATCCTCCTGCCTGCTTGATTGTAGTTCCACCAACAGTTCTTGGCTTTGTGAGAACTGCTGAGTCATCTCTGGCTCCTCTCTTCTGCCTCCCAGCACCTGGGCTCACTGCGATCTCCCCACTTTCTTTCCTAGGTCTGTCTTCAAGTACTGGAGTTGCTTTAGGGAAGGATTCCTTCCCCACAGGTGTCCCACGAGTCCAAGGTGCTTTGGAAGGCTCTGACTTCACCAAGGCTTGTCTGGCTTGACGTGCAGGTACAGCTTGTTTACCTCCGGCTGAAGTCAGGCCTCTGCCTGGTCTTCCACTGCTTTCTCGTCCCAGCATATGATTTTTCTCAGCAATATCAGCTTCTTTCTTCTTGTTGGTGGATCCAGGCATGTTCTAAAGGTTTTAAGTCACAAAATTTTCCACCTTTAGTAGATTTAAGCCGCTTCAAATAGGGGAATTGCAGGAGCTCCTGATGAACAGGTCTGCTCCCTTCCCCTGCAAACCACGCCCCAAACTACTACTAATTTTTAACCCTGCTCCACTTAGGCCTCTGGCTCCACTGTCTCTAGTATTTCCCCTGGCCTACAACCCCGCCAGTGACAGCTCTTAAGTGGCGTCTGCACAATCCACACTTGTTCCAGTGTTACTTGGCCTCAGTCACGTCAGTTGATCCCCTGATGTGTGTCTGGCAAGGTCTCCTGCTCTGTCCACATTCCCATTACTAGTAGTGTGAATGAGGACAGAGCAGGAGACCTTGCCAGACACACATCAGGGGATCAACTGACGGGACTCAACCCAAGTAACACAGGAACAAGTGTGGATTGTGCTGACGACACTTCAGAGCTGTCACTGGCGGGGTTAGAGGCCAGGGGAAATACTAGAGACAGTGGAGGCAGAGGCCTAAGTGGAGCACGGTTACAATCAGTAGTAGTCTACAACCTCTATAAAACGTGCTGCAAGTTGGCCTCTGCCTGCTCCATGCCTCAGCCTGGGCTCCAACAACGCCAGTTGGTGTTCAGAAGTGTCGTCTTCACAGAGAAACACACACTAGCTCCTGTGTTAGTGGGGATCAGTAATGCCAGCTGTTCCCCTGCTGTGTAGACGGCAAAGTCTCCTGCTGCCTCCACATGCCAACACCATCAGGCCTCAGCCTGCTCCATGCCTCATCCTGGGCTCCAACAATGCCAGTTGGTGTTCAGAAGTGTCGTCTTCACAGAGAAACACACACTAGCTCCTGTGTAAGTGGGGTTCAGTAATGCCAGCTGTTCCCCTGCTGTGTAGATGGCAAAGTCTCCTGCTGCCTCCACATGCCAAAAAAACAGGCCTCTGCCTGCTCCATGCCTCATCCGGGGCTCCAACAATGCCAGTTGGTGTTCAGAAGTGTCGTCTTCACAGAGAAACACACACTAGCTCCTGTGTAAGTGGGGTTCAGTAATGCCAGCTGTTCCCCTGCTGTGTAGATGGCAAAGTCTCCTGCTGCCTCCACATGTCAACACCATCAGGCCTCAGCCTGCTCCATGCCTCATCATGGGCTCCAACAACGCCAGTTGGTGTTCAGAAGTGTCGTCTTCACAGAGAAACACACACTAGCTCCTGTGTTAGTGGGGTTCAGTAATGCCAGCTGTTCCCCTGCTGTGTAGACGGCAAAGTCTCCTGCTCCATCCACATGCAAACTACTACAGATTTGTAACTGTGCTCAACTTAGGCCTCTGGCTCCACTGTCTCTAGTTTTTCCCCTGGCCTCCAACCCCGCCAGTTACAGCTCTGAAGTGGCATCTGCACAATCCACACTTGTTCCTGAGTTACTGAGGCTCAGTCCCGTCAGTTGATCCCCTGATGTGTGTCTGGCAAGGTCTCCTGCTCGGTCCACATTCACATTACTAGTAGAGTGAATGAGGACTGAGCAGGAGACCTTGCCAGTGTCATGCCACCGCTCCCTGTGCCCCATCAGACTCACCAGATTGCAGCGCTTGCTTCCTCCCTGGCGCGCGCTCCCCGCAGCGCTCTCCATGCACGAGCACTTCCTCCTCTCTGAGCCGGTCACTCTTCCTGGTCCTCTCTATGGTCAGGAGGACCCTGACCCGGGAGCTCCTCCCCACGCTCCCATATCAGGCCGTCGCTGCCTGATCGTCACTTTCCTTCCCTTGGGATTCTGGCCCCTCTTGGCCCCTTTTGGCACTGCCGCTGCCTCCGCGTCTCGTCTCCTGTCTTGCTCTCTCACCTATGTTACCTGTTCTCTCCTATGTTTCCAGTGTTCCTGCTTTGCCAGCCCACAGCTCCAGTCTCCTGAGTTCCTGCCATTCTACCCTGGTCCAGTCGCCTGTGTTCCTACTGTTCTACCCCGGTCCAGTTTCATGAGCTTCTGCCGTTCTACCCCGGTCCAGTCTCCTATTCTCCTGCCGTTCTACCCCGGTCCAGTCTCATGTGCTCCTGCCGTTCTACCCCGGTCCAGTCTCATGGGCTCCTGCTGCTCTACCCCGGTCCAGTCTCATGTTCTCCTCCCGTTCTACCCCGGTCCAGTCTCCTGGGCGCCTGACGCTCTACCCCAGTCCAGTCTCCTCTGCTCCTGACGTTCTACCCCAGTCCAGTCTCCTGTGTTCCTGCCGTTCTACCCTGGTCCAGTCTTCTGTGCTTCTGCCCTAGGTACCAGCTGCCGCGGTAATAGTTTCCCCTGGGCCTGTCCCTAACACTCCCTGTATAGGGGGTGGTCCACCTGGTCCACTCGCCCGGGGGAGGTTCGTTGCCGTGGTCCAGTGGGTTCACCTTCAGGGTTCCTAACAGTACGATCAGGCCATGAATCCCGCTGGTGTCTCAGCAGTCACCCAGAAGGAACTGGCGACTCTACGAGACAGCCAGGCCCGCATTATGACTTTCTTAAAGTCTATGGAATCCCGGTTATCGGCACTACAGCCCTCTGATCCCGGAAGTGCCTCTCAGCTGGCTAGTCTCCAGCAGAAACTGGTCCAGAAACGCGATACTCAGGGCCATATTTTAAATTATATGGCCCCGGTGGACCATAGACTCCTCTCTCTCCAGTCTGCTGCGGCTGCCCCCGTTCAGGCGCCGCTTCCACATTCACCGCCCCGTTTAGCTATGCCTCCGCGGTATGGCGGAGATCCCCGATTGTGCAGGGGGTTCCTTAACCAATGCCAATTGCACTTTGAGTTGCTACCTCAGTAATATCCCACGGATCGTGCCAAGGTGGCTTTTATGATATCTCACTTGGAGGGCGAGGCATTGGCCTGGGTAAACCCCCTCTGGGAGCGAGACGATCCGGTGGTTTCCCAGCTTTCCACGTTCCTCGAGACCTTTCGCAAGGTCTTTGACGAACCGGGACGCCTGGCCTCAACTACGGAGTCCCTCTTTAACCTCCGCCAGGGTACTCTCTCGGTGGGCCAATATGCCATTCAGTTTCGCAACCTAGCCTCTGAGCTTGGGTGGAATAATGAGGCTTTGGTGGGAGCATTTTGGCGGGGCTTGTCTGCTCGTATCAAGGATGAGCTGGCAGGTCGGGATACTCCCACGTCCCTGGAGGATCTCATTTCCCTGGCGACTTGCATTGACCTGCGATTCCAGGAGCGCTCCCGCGAGTCTGCCAGGAAGACAAGACTTCCTCATGTTTCCCTAGCAACACGCAGCCCCCATGGTCCGCGATTTGGCTCTACCTCCGCTGTCCTGGCATCGGAACCTATGCAGGTAGATCGCCTCAAACCGGCAGAGCAGCGCCGCCAGGAGAGGTTTGTCAAGGGACTCTGTCTATACTGCGGCAGTTCCTCCCATCTTCTGCGCTCCTGTCCAGTGAGGCCGGGAAACGCCTCCGCCTAGGGCAGGTAAGAGAGGTCTCCCTAGGTGTTAGTGATACCTCTCCCCCCTTGACCCCTTCTGTCCTGTTGAATCTTGGTTCCTCCCGCGTCTCTGAGCTGGCCTATATTGATTCAGGGGCTGCCGGGAACTTCATCCAGCTCGAGGTGGTCAAAACGTTGCGGATACCTGTCAGATCCTTGGAGTCTCCTCAGCAGTTAGTTTCTGTCGACGGCGCTCCCCTGCGGGAGGTCGTTACCCTGGTCACCGAAGAGGTGGAATTACAAGTCGGAGCCCTACATAGGGAGAAGATAGCCTTCTTGGTATTGCCCTCGCTATCCCACACGCTCCTCTTAGGCCTTCCGTGGCTAAGGACCCATGAGCCCATCCTCGATTGGCGATCTGGCGACATTCTTCGTTGGGGTCAGTCGTGCCACTCTTCGTGTCTTCTTCCCGTTCAGCCAATCAAGTTGCCTAGGATTCCAGCGGCGCCCGTGGGTTTGCCTTCAGCCTATTGGTCCTTCGCGGACGTTTTCAACAAATAGGAGGCAGAGTGCCTGCCCCCACATCGTCCTTATGACTGCCCCATCGATCTCGTTCCAGGTTCTACACCACCCCGGGGCCCATTTTATCCATTGAATCCTCTCGAATCTCAAGCCATGTCCGAGTACGTCCAGGAAAATCTGGCTAGAGGCTTTATCTGAAAGTCTTCCTCACCCGCAGGCGTGGGCTTCTTTTTCGTGAATAAGAAGGATGGGGCTCTTCGTCCGTGCATCGACTATCGGGGCCTCAATGAAATCACTATCAAGAACAAGTACCCGCTTCCCCTTATTCCTGAGCTGTTTGATCGATTGCGGGGGGCACGAATTTTCACCATACTGGATCTCCGTGGGGCCTACAATCTCCTCCGCATTCGCCCTGGTGACGAATGGAAGACCGCGTTCAACACCAGGGATGGCCACTACGAGTATTTGGTCATGCCCTTTGGCTTGTGCAATGCTCCCGCAGTGTTCCAGGAATTTGTGAATGATATTTTCCAAGATCTCCTGTACTCTTGTGTGGTAGTGTATCTGGATGACATTCTTGTCTTTTCCTCGTATTTGGCTACCCATAGGAAGAGTGTTCACCTAGTTCTCTCACGCCTGAGGGAGAATCGCTTGTATGCAAAACTGGAGAAATGCTCCTTTGAACAAACCTCTCTTCCGTTCCTGGGGTACATTGTTTCTGATTCAGGCTTAAGCATGGATCCAGAGAAAGTGTCAGCCGTGCTCAACTGGCCGCAACCTCATGAAGTCAAGGCAATTCAACGATTCCTGGGTTTTGCCAATTACTACCGGCAATTCATCCCTCATTTTTCGCCCTTGACCGCTCCCATCTCCTCTCTGATTCGTAAGGGGGCCAACCCGCATATTTGGACGTCAGAGGCCGAAGAATCCTTCCTTGCCCTGAAACAAGCCTTTGCTTCTGCTCCAGTCCTTCACTGCCCGGAGACTAACAAACCTTGTATTTTGGAGGTGGATGCTTCTGCCATCGGGGCTGGAGCCGTACTCTCCCAGAGATCCCCGTCCGGGCGACTGGTCACCTGCGGCTTCTTCTCGAAGACGTTCTCCTCTCCGGAACGCAATTACTCCATTGGTGACAGGGAGCTTTTGGCCATCAAGATGGCGTTGCAGGAGTGGCGGTACCTTTTGGAAGGAGCTGTGCATCCTTTTAAGATCTACACGGACCATAAGAACTTGGCTTACATCCGATCGGCACAGAGACTAAATCCACGACAAGCAAGATGGTCTTTGTTTTTCGTTCGGTTCGATTTTGAATTGCACTTTTGCCCGGGTAGTAAGAACCTCAAGGCTGATGCGTTGTCCAGATCCTTTCTTGCTATCGATGCCGAGGAAGACCCTACGCACATTCTGGATCCCTCCAAGATCATCACAGTGGCACCCCTCAGGTTGTCTACCCTACCACCGGGTAAGACCTTCGTCCCAGTGACCAACCAGCGACGAGTCCTGCATTGGGGTCATGCTTCCAAGATTGCAGGCCATGTTGGGTTGAAAAAGACCCTTTGTCTGGTCTCACGCTACTATTGGTGGCCTACTCTTCCCCAAGATGTTCGTAGCTTTGTAGCCTCGTGTCCATCCTGTGTCAAAAACAAGGTTCCCAGGCAATTACCTTGTGGACTCTTGCACCCGCTTCCAGTTCCTTCAGCCCCCTGGCAGTACATTGCTATGGACTTTATCACTGACCTACCTCGTTCGTCTGGATGTACTGTCATCTTTGTCGTTGTGGATAGATTCTCCAAGATGGCCCATTTCATCCCCCTGTCTGAACTACCTTCGGCTCCTGAATTGGCGAAGATTTTTATCCACCATATTTTTCGTTTCCATGGCTTCCCTCAACGTATTGTCTCTGATAGAGGAGTCCAGTTCACCTCCCGATTTTGGAAAGCGCTCTGCAAGTTTATGAACATCACGCTGGATTTCTCCTCCACTTATCACCCTCAGACCAATGGTCAAGCAGAGCGTACTAACCAAATTTTGGTTAATTACCTCCGTCACTTCTCCAACGCTCACCAGAACGACTGGTCAGACTTGCTCCCATGGGCCGAATTTGCGTATAACCACGCCAACGAATCTTCTGCCAAGTCTCCCTTCTTTATCGTCTACGGGCTACATCCAGGCATACCTCTACCAGTTCCTTCTGTCTCGGGTGTGCCGGCCGCTGATCTTCTGTCTGGGGAGTTCTCCATGATCTGGCAGGAGACCAAAACCGCTCTCGAACAAGCGCAGGTTCAGATGAAGAGACACGCAGACAAAAGGCGCTTGGACCCACCTCTCTATCATCCTGGCGACAGAGTGTGGTTATCCTCCAAGTTCATCTGCCTTAGGATTCCTTCGCACAAATTGGGTCCCCGGTATATTGGACCCTTCAAGGTCTTGTCTCGCATCAACGACGTCTCTTACAAGTTAAAGCTCCCTGCCTCGCTTCGCATCCCCAATTCATTTCATGTTTCTCTTCTGAAACCTGTGGTCCTCAACCATTTCCATGCCACTACCACCCGCACCCCCCAGCCTGTTTCCGCTGATGATGTCTTCGAGGTTAAAGACATTCTTGCCATGAAAAGGCTAAGGGGAAAGACCTTTTTCCTGGTCGATTGGAAAGGTTTTGGCCCTGAGGAGAGATCTTGGGAGCCTCGGGAGAACATTCAAGCTCCCTGGATTTTGGCAAGATTTCTCTCCAGCCTTGGGAGGGGGGCACGTAAGGAGGGGGTACTGTCATGCCACCGCTCCCTGTGCCCCGTCAGACTCACCAGATTGCAGCGCTTGCTTCCTCCCGGGCGCGTGCTCCCTGCAGCTCTCTCCATGCACGAGCACTTCCTCCTCTCTGAGCCGGTCACTCTTCCTCTTCCTGGTCCTCTCTGTGGTCAGGAAGACCCTGACCCGGGAGCTCCTCCCCACACTCCCATATCAGGCCGTCGCTCCCTAGTGACGCTGCCTGATCGTCACTTTCCTTCCCTTGTGATTCTGGCCACTCTTGCTGGCGTTCACTGCCGCTGCCTCCGCGTCTCGTCGCCTGTCTTGCTCTCTCACCTATGTTACCTGTTCTCTCCTATGTTTCCAGTGTTCCTGCTTTGCCAGCCCACAGCTCCAGTCTCCTGAGTTCCTGCCATTCTACCCTGGTCCAGTCGCCTGTGTTCCTTCCGTTCTACCCCGGTCCAGTCTCATGTGCTTCTGCCATTCTACCCCGGTCCAGTCTCCTCTGCTCCTGCCATTCTACCCCGGCCCATTCTCCTGTGCTCCTGCCGTTCTACCCCAGCCCAGTCTCCTGGGCTCCTGCCGCTCTACCCTGGTCCAGTCTCTTGTGCTCATCCTGTTCTACCCCGGTCCAGTCTCATGTGCTCCTGCCGCTCTACCCCGGTCCAGTCTCATGGGTTCCTGCCGTTCTACCCTGGTCCAGTCTTCTGTGCTTCTGCCCTAGGTACCAGCTGCCACGGTAATAGTTTCCCCTGGGCCTGTCCCTAACACTCCCTGTATAGGGGGTGGTCCACTCGCCCGGGGGAGGTTCGTTGCCGTGGTCCAGTGGGTTCACCTTCAGGGTTCCTAACAGCCAGACACATATCAGGGGATCAACCGACATGACTGAGCCACAGTTACACAGGAACAAGTGTGGATTGTGCAGACGTCACTTCAGAGCTGTAACTGGCGGGGTTGGTGGCCAGGGGAAATACTAGAGACAGTGGAGCCGGAGGCCATAGTGGAGCACGATTACAATCAGTAGTAGTCTACAACCTCTATAAAACCAGCTGCAAGTTGGCCTCCGCCTGCTGCATGCTTCATCCTGGGCTACAATACAGCCAGTTGTAGCCTGGAAGTGCCGTCCGCACAGATTGAAACACTCGCTCCTGTGTCTGTGGGGTTCAGTAACGCCAGCTGTTCCCCTGCTGTGTGGATGGCAAAGTCTCCTGCTGCCTCCAAACTCACACTACAACGCATTTTCTCCACTCTCCAAGTAGGCCTCAGCCGGCTCGTAGCATTGATCCTGGGCTACAACACAGCCAGTTGTAGCCTGGAAATGCCGTCCGCACAGATTGAAACACTCGCTCCTGTGTCTGTGGGGTTCAGTAACGCTAACTGTTCCCCTGCTGTGTGGATGGCAAAGTCTCCTGCTGCCTCCAAACTCACACTACAACGCATTTTCTCCACGCTCCAAGTAGGCCTCAGCCGGCTCGTAGCATTGATCCTGGGCTACAACACAGCCAGTTGTAGCCTGGAAGTGCTGTCCGCACAGATTGAAACACTCGCTCCTGTGTCTGTGGGGTTCAGTAATGCCAGCTGTTCCCCTGCTGTGTGGATGGCAAAGTCTCCTGCTGCCTCCAAACTCACACTACTACTGATTTTTCACCGTGCTCCACTTAGGCCTCTGCCTCTACTGTCTCTAGTATTTCCCCTGGCCTCAAACCCCGCCAGTCGCTGCTCTAAAGTGGCGTGTGCACAATCAACACTTGTTCCTGTGTTACTGTGGCTCAGGCACGTCAGTTGATCCACTGATGTGTGTCCAGCAATGTCTGCCGCTCTGTCCCCATTCCCATTACTTGTAATGGGAATGTGGACAGAGCAGGAGACCTTGCCGGACACACATCAGTGGATCAACTGACGTGCCTGAGCCCCAGTCACACAGGAACAAGTGTGGATTGTGCACACGCCACTTCGCAGCAGCGACTGTCAGGGTTGGAGGCCAGGGGAAATACTAGAGACGGTAGAGCCAGAGGCCCAAGTGGAGCCCGGATAAAATCAGTAGTTGTGTACAACCAATATAAAACTAGCTCCAAGTAGGCCTCAGCCTGCTGCATGATTGACCCCTTGGCTCCAACATCGCCAGTTGCAGCTCAACCCAGCCTGGTTCCAGAACCGTCAGCTGGTTGCCGGGAGAGCCTTTGGCATTGTTGCCTCCTTGTCGGTGTCTGAGTTCCAGCAACGTCTGCTGGTTCTTGGTAGTGCTTTTTAGCACAGGTACCTCCTGCTTAGAAACCGTGTTCCAGCACCATCAGCTGGTCCACGGTTGTGCCATTGGCTCTTGTTCCTTCTGCTGCCACTCTGGGTTCCAGCACCGTCAGCTGGTTCTCGGTAGTTCCATTGAGTATTGTAACTTCTGCTATCCATCCAGGTTCCAGCACCATCAGCTGGTTCTCGGCAGTGTCTTTGGCACGGGTACTCCCTGCTGCCCAGTCTGGTTACAGCATGCCTGCTGTTTCCGGGTAGTGTCATCATCACTTTGCCACCGATACGTTGTCGTGTTGTGTTGCGGTCGGGTTTGCCGAGTCTATGGTGCCTGCAGTTTTGGTGCTTCCTATGTGGGCTGCGGGTTCTGGTAATAAAGGCTGGTTCTGTAGTGCCAATAGGACAAGCACCCCCTGTTGGACTGTGGGTTTCGGAAACTGCGTCCTGCTCGCGGCCTTGCAACTTTGTTGATCATGGGTACCTTCTGCTACCCATCCGGGTTCCAGCACCGTCTGCTGGTTCCCGGCAGAGCCTTTGGCATTGTTGCCTCCTTGTCGGTATCCGAGTTCCAGCAACGTCTGCTGGTTCTTGGTAGTGCTTTTTAGCACAGGTACCTCCTGCTTAGAAACCGTGTTCCAGCACCGTCAGCTGGTCCACGGTTGTGCCATTGGCTCTTGTTCCTTCTGCTGCCACCCTGGGTTCCAGCACCGTCAGTTGGTTCTCGGTAGTTCCATTGAGTATTGTAGCTTCTGCTACCCATCCGGGTTCCAGCACCGTCAGCTGGTTCTCGGCAGTGTCTTTGGCCTAGGTGCCTCCTTGTCGGTATCCGAGCTCCAGCAACGTCTGCTGGTTCTTGGTAGTGCTTTTTAGCACAGGTACCTCCTGCTTAGAAACCGTGTTCCAGCACCGTCAGCTGGTCCACGATTGTGCCATTGGCTCTTGTTCCTTCTGCTGCCACCCTGGGTTCCAGCACCGTCAGTTGGTTCTCGGTAGTTCCATTGAGTATTGTAGCTTCTGCTACCCATCCGGGTTCCAGCACCGTCAGCTGGTTCTCGGCAGTGTCTTTGGCCTAGGTGCCTCCTTGTCGGTATCCGAGCTCCAGCAACGTCTGCTGGACCTTGGTAGTGCTTTGGAGCACAGGTACCTCCTACTTTGTAACCGTTTTCCAGCACCGTCAGCTGGTCCATGGTTGTGCCATTGGCTCTTGTTCCTTCTGCTGCCCCTCCGGGTTCCAGCACCGTCAGCTGGTTCTCGGCAGTGCCTTTGGCCTTGGTGCCTCCTTCTTGGTATCCTAGTTCCAGCAACGTCTGCTGGTCCTTGGTAGTGCTTTGGAGCACAGGTACCTCCTGCTTTGTAACCGTGTTCCAGCACCATCAGCTGGTCCACGGTTGTGCCATTGGCTCTTGTTCCTTCTGCTGCCACTCTGGGCTCCAGCACTGTCAGCTGGTTCTCGGTAGTTCCATTGAGTATTGTAGCTTCTGCTACCCATCCGGGTTCCAGCACCGTCAGCTGGTTCTCAGCAGTGTCTTTGGCACGGGTACTCCCTCCTGCCCAGCCTGGTTACAGCACGCCTGCTGTTTCCGGGTAGTGTCAACGTCACTTTGCCACCGATACGTTGTCCTGTTGTGTTGCGGTCGGGTTAGCCGAGTCTATGGTGCCTGCAGTTTCGGTGCTTCCTATGTGGGCTGCGGGTTCTGGTCTAAAAAGGCTGGTTACATAGTGCCAATAGGACAAGCACCCCCGGTAGGACTGTGGGTACCTTCTGCTACCCATCCGGGTTCCAGCACCGTCAGCTGGTTCCCGGCAGAGCCTTTGGCCTAGGTGCCTACTTGTCGGTATCCGAGATCCAGCAACGTCTGCTGGTTCTTGGTAGTGCTTTTTAGCACAGGTACCTCCTGAATAGTAACCGTGTTCCAGCACCGTCAGCTGGTCCACGGTTGTCCCATTGGCTCTTGTTCCTTCTGCTGCCCCTCCGGGTTCCAGCACCGTCAGCTGGTCCTCGCTAGTTTCATTTGCTCTTGCAGCTTCTGTTACCCATCCGGGTTCCAGCACCGTCAGCTGGTTCCCGGCAGAGCCTTTGGCCTAGGTGCCTCCTTTTCGGTATCCGAGTTCCAGCAACGTCTGCTGGTACATGGTAGTGCTTTGGAGCACAGGTACCTCCTGCTTAGTAACCGTGTTCCAGCACCGTCAGCTGGTTGACGGTTGTCCCATTGGCTCTTGTTCCTTCTTCTGCCCCTCCGGGTTCCAGCACCGTCAGCTGGTCCTCGCTAGTTGCATTTGCTCTTGCAGCTTCTGTTACTCATCCGGGTTCCTGCACCGTCAGCTGGTTCTCGGTAGTGCCTTTGGCCTAGGTGCCTCCTTCTTGGTATCCAAGTTCCAGCAACGTCTGCTGGTCCTTGGTAGTGCTTTGGAGCACAGGTACCTCCTACTTTGTAACCGTGTTCCAGCACCGTCAGCTGGTCCACGGTTGTGCCATTGGCTCTTGTTCATTCTGCTGCCACTCCGGGTTCCAGTACCGTCAGCTGGTTCTCGGCAGTTCCTCAGCCTTCTTGTACCTTCTGCTACTATTCCAAGTTCAAGCTTGTGGAAATGGTTTTTGATTCTCACTCTGGATCTCCCTGACAATGACCCTGAAGACGACGACCATGAAGACCACACAGAAGAATACCTAAAAGATGACCCAGAAGAAGATGACCAAGACGACAAAGAGCATGAAGACAACCACCAAGATGCAGAACAACAAGAGACAGAAGACCAAGAAGCATAAAAACCAAAAGCAGAAGAACATTAAGCATAAGACTAAAAATCTGAGCAAATGATATTGTCTAATTTATAAGCCGAAGAAGACTAAGCAGTGTATGGGCTTGAGTCCGTTCCTACTCGTGGTGCCCCTGGAAAAGGCCTGCTGCTGCAGGCCAAACTGAACGCGGACAAATCCTGTTGTAAATCTTTTGTGACAGGCTGAACAGAAGGTGTAATCTTCAAACTTTTACAGATAACAACTACAGGAATGCCTGACACAAATAAGAATATGATGAAGAATAGGAAGAAGATGAAGAAGTAGAATATGAAGAAGAATAATAGTTGAATAAGAAGAATATAAAGAATGTAAAAAAAAAAAAATAGGAAGAAGGTGAAGAAGAAGAAGATGAATAAGGTGAAGAAGAAGTTGATGAAAAAGATACTGCTGCTGCTGAAGATGATGAAGGAGAAAGTGTGGGAGAAGTAAAAAAAGAAGGGGAAGAGCATGGAAGTAGTGAAACATACATATCTGACAAAATATTAAAGACTTTAACATAGTCAATATCTTTGTAACTACGAACGTCTTTAAAAAAAAAAAATCCTGCTATTCCATTTGATTGGGCTAAACCTCTATGGCTTTAATGTCTCCTACACCTCCCACAATACATTCTACATTATTATTAGTTGTTTTTCTTCATGTAGAATTAACCTACAGGGAAAGAAAGGTTTTTTTTAATTCCGATATTTCTGTTCCATTGACTTGAATGGGACTTCCGGGATTGGAATCGGCGATACCCGATACTTTTTTTAGATCGGCCGATCCATTCCGATACGATATTTTTCAGTATCGGGTGGTATCGCTCAACACTACTGAGGACATAACTATTCTGCATTTGTCATCAACATATAAAGGCTTTATTTTTATCATTTTTATGTTTCATTTTCAATTTTTATTCTTCATTTTTTTAATTGTAATTCTTACATTTTTCTTTTTTTTCTCAATCAAGTAAAATCATCAATATTTAATAAAGTAATGTCTACTACAAGAATATTGCTTTATTAAATATACTGTATTGATGATATGGTTCCATTATAAAGGAAAGATGTTTAATTCTGAGTTATATACAACAATTCTTTCATTCACTCATATATTCTTATTTTGGTTCATGGCTATAGATTCATACCTATTATTCGTCTAATAAATATTCTATTAATAAAGTTGAATAATAAATATGGAAACACTTGCTTCATAAAAAACACACCGACATCTATGGTTTCAAAAGGTGCCATATATACTTGCGTATAAGCCGAGATTTTCAGCCCATTTTTTGGGGTTAAAAGTCCCCCTCTCGGCTTATACGCGAGTCATATACCAGGGGTTCGGCGGGGAAGGGGAGCGGGGGTGTCAGAGACCATACTCACCCCCCATCACGTCTCTGCACCCCCTGCTTCCCCCATGGTCTCGGTGCCCCAGCTGTTCCTGCATTTAGTGTTCACGCAATACCGCTCATTAAAGTCATGAATATGCGCATATTTAATGAGCGGTACCACGTGACCGCTGAATGAACAGTTGGGGCGCCGAGACTATGGGGGAAGCAGGGGCTGAAGAGACCATGCGCCAGGAGGGGGTGAGCATGATGGGGAGCAGAGCAATATTTACAGGTCCCCGCTCCATCGCTGTCTCCGGGACATCTGGCTGTAATGTTCAGAAGTTCATTCATGTTTGGAATAATAAACCAATAATAATAATAATAATAATAATATATAATAATAATAATAAATGATAATACATTATTAACCATATTCTGCATGTGGTAGAGCATTTTAATGCCATAGGTGTAATTACCGTATATACTCGTGTATAAGCCGACCCATGTATAAGCCAACCCCTCTAATTTTGCCACAAAAAACTGGGAAAACTTATTGACTCACGTATAAGCCGAGGGTGGTACTGCTCAAGGGTTAATGGTTTTCCAAAAAGAAGCTCCATAGATAACCCCCCCATACAATGCTGCGCAAGGGTTAATGGTGACCCAAGTAGATGCTCCATAGATATATACCCCCATAAAATGCTGCACAAGGGTTAATGGTGACCCAAGAAGATGCTCCAATAGTTAAAAAAAACATAAAATGCTGCACAAGATGCTCCATATATAAATACCCCGCATATGCTGCTATTAAAAAAAAACATGCTCACCTCTTCGTCGCTGGGGGCCAGGTGCCGGTGTCACCGTTGGCACTGGCTATATTTACCGGTCCCCACTCCATTGCTGTCTCCCGGGTCCTCTGCAGTGACGTTCAGCAGAGGGCGCGCACTGACTACATCATCGCGCCCTCTGCTGAACGTCATTGCAGAGGACCCGGGAGACAGCAATGGAGTGGGGACCGGTAAATATAGCCAGTGCCAGCGGTGACACCGGGACCTGGCCCCCAGCAACGAAGAGGTGACCATGTTTTTTTTTAATAGCAGCAGCAGCATATGCGGGGTATTTATATATGGAGCATCTTGTGCAGCATTTTATTTTTTTAATCTATTGGAGCATCTTCTTGGGCCACCATTAACCCTTGTGCAGCATTTTATGGGGTATATATCTATGGAGCATCTTCTTGGGTCACCATTAACCCTTGTGCAGCATTGTATGGGGGGGTTATCTATGGAGCTTCTTTTTGGAACACCATTAACCCTTATGCAGTACCACCCTCGGCTTATACATGAGTCAATAAGTTTTCCCAGTTTTTTGCGGCAAAACTAGGGGGGGGTTTGGGGGGGGTCAGCTTATACACGGGTATATACTGTAATTACACCTATGGCATAAGAATTCTCTATCACATGCAGAATATGGTTAATAATGTATTATCATTTATTATTGGTTTATTATTCCAAACATGAATGGCATATTTATATTCTGATGATAATTATATGGATATTACTGATTGCTATGGTTCACTGTGATATTATAGGTTAGGAAAATTACCAGATTTGGTATAGAAATAGGGAATGAAGACTTCAAGAAAAATATTGGAATTACGTTAATAAAGACTTATCTCATTTCTAAATTCAAAGTAATTAAAAGTTGAAAAAAGAAATATGCTATCCAGAAATCCCAAAAGGTAACACTGATATGATTTCTGAGTAATAATAGACTGTGTCAATTACAAATGCGGTATCCATCACTGACAACCATGATTGCAGTATCTAACCTGACAACCACGACTGCAGAGGACGATGATCCTATGATGCTGAGATGAACTGTGTTATCACGCTTTTATCAAGTTCCAGTGGTTTCCTATCACCTGCAAAGCTTTGATGAAAGCTGGTGAACAATAAGGTAATTGTCAGGAAGCTACAACCCTGACATGTGTCCTGTGTATTAGGACTGAGGACTGGTAGTGGTGCTATGTTTAGCAAGGAGGAGTCATTTTAACCATTGCTGTGCTGACCAAAGACGTCACACCTGTTCCAAAACCAGTGCGGATGACATGGAGGATTCCAGAAGTGTCCAAGGCGAACCAATGTAAGTCCAGGTCTTTAAAGGTGACACTGCACAGATATTAAAGCTACATTTCATCTATAGACTTTGTTTTCTTATCAACATTTGAATTTATGGACTTTGACACATGACACAAGGTCTCTACAATATCTACATGCTCTTTCAAAGGAATTATAATATAAAGACTATGTTTTAAAAGAACCAAGAAGAAGATGGAAGACATCAAAATGAGGACCAGATGGCATCAGATGATGATGACTGGACCTGTGTTGCTTCAATTTAGATTTAGGGAAGTATATATATATATATATATATATATTTTATATGAATATTGTTCAGTGCTTACCATAACATGAATTCACATCATTAGGTTATTGAGTACGTATAACAATAATCTGATACTATTATTATTATTATTATTATTATTAAGGATATTAAATTATTTTGTCAAAGAAGAAGAAAAGAAGAAAGAAGATCTTATTATCCTAAAGATGTACTTACCGTATATACTTGCCTATTGTCACGGCACCGCCAGACTCAGGGCCTGCTGTCCCGGCCTCGGCCAGTAGGAGGCGCCGGACTATCACATCACCATCAGACTCAGGGCCTGCTGTCCCAGCCTCGGCCAGTAGGAGGCGCCGGACTATCACATCACCGTCAGACTCAGGGCCTGCTGTCCCAGCCTCGACCACTAGGAGGCCCCGGACTGTCCTATCACCGTCTGACCCGTGGCCTGCAGTCTCGGCCTTGGTCTCTGGGAGGCGTTGTGCTTCAACCCCGAGTGATGGCGGCGATAGTCATGAGGCTCCTGCGCAGGCGTCCGCTGAACGCAGGCTTCGCTCCTCGGTCAGTCATGAAGGGGCTGGTGCATCACCATCCAGCCTGGTCCTGGGGGCGGTCCGGATGACATCATCAGTCCAGCAGCCTGTGAGGGCTGATCTGATCCCTCAAATACCTTGGGACTGCTCTTGCAGGCCGCCGGATATATTCTTGGTTCCCCTGCGTGTTACTGTGTGAATTGCTGTTTGACTGACTCTGACTTTTGCCTGGACTTCTGACTCTGCTTCTGCCTAACGATTCTGTACCTCTGCTGCCCTCCTGGTTTATGACTCTTACTTTGGCCTGGATTCTGACTCTGCTTCTGCCTAACGATTCTGTACCTCTGCTGCCCTCCTGGTTTATGACTCTTACTTTGGCCTGGATTCTGACTCTGCTTCTGCCTAACGAATTTGTACCTCTGCTGCCCTCCTGGTTTATGACTCTTACTTTGGCCTGGATTCTGACTCTGCTTCTGCCTAACGACTTTGTACCTCTGCTGCCCTCCTGGTTTATGACTCTGGCTTCGGCCTGGAAATCTGACTCTGCTACTGTCTACTGTTTTTTACCATTTCGGCCTGACTGGTTTAGTCTCGGATATCATTGCCTCTGTGTCCTGTATTGGAACACCTTTCTGGCGACCGTCCTGCTCTGGTCATTGCTCCTATTCAGACAGCACCTCCTGGGCTCTGCTATAAATCCAGATCCCTGTATAGGGGTAAAGGGTATCAGTGTTTCTCGGGGTGCTGTCTGGCTGCAGTCCAGACCGCAGGCAGACGTCACACCTATAAGCCAAGATTTTCAGCCCATTTTTTGGGTCTGAAAGTCCCCCTCTCGGCTTATACGTGAGTCATATACCAGGGGGTCGGTGGGGGAGGGGGAGCGTGGGTGTCAGGTCATACTTACCCCCCCTGGCATGGTCTCTACAGCCCCCCTGCTTCTCCCGGTCTCAGGCTCCTTCCTTCAGCGGTCACATGTTACCGCTCATTAAAGTCATGAATATGCGCATATTTATGACTTTAATGAGCGGTATCACGTGACCACTGAAGGAAGGAGCCTGAGACTGGGAGAAGCAGGGAAGCTGCAGAGACCGTGCCAGGGGAGGGTAAGTATATGCTATATTCACCTGTCCCTGCTCCATCACTGCACGCTGCTCTGTAATATCCTCCGTGTCCTCTGTCTCTGAACATCACTGACAGAGGGACCCGGCAGACAGAGTGGGGATCCGTAAATATCATCAGTGCCAGGGTCCTGAGCCGGCGATGATACTGGCACCTGTCCCCACCTGCTAAGGACACCGGCATTGGGTCCCCAGCGACGAGATGTGAGTATGTCATTTTTTTTTCATTTGCAGCGGCAGCAGCAGCATAATATATGGAGCAGCATATGGGGGCATAATCTATGGAGCAGCATATGGGTGCATAAACTATGGAGCAGCATATGGGGTATAATCTATGGAGCAGCATATGGGGGCATAATCTATGGAGCAGCAAATGGGGGCATAATCTATGGAGCAGCATATGGGGGCATAAACTATGGAGCATCTTATGGGGTCATAATGGTTATGAATTGGTCACTGAGGAGGATAGCAGGAACAGGCTAAGCCACCAGAAGACCAGAAAGATTGGTAACTAAGCAGATTGCAGACCCCTGCTCCTATCAACACAACTAGCAGTAGCCGTGGAGCGTTCCTACGATGCCCTAGATGCTTCGTCACAGCCGAAGAACTAACTAAGCCTAAAGACAGAAAGGTGAAATCTAAACTGCCTCGGAGCAGATCCCCAAAGGAATAGACAGCCCCAAACATATATTGTCGGTGAGACAAGACGAGACACAAGCACAGGCAGAAAACAGACTGAGCAAACGGTGGGGCCCAAGCTGTCTAGACAGGACAGGACAGAAAAGATACTGTCTGCAATCACACACAAAACCCTAAAAAAGTCCAACACTTCTGATATACAAAAAACCTGAGGTCACACGACCTCACCCCCGCTAGATCAGCACTCTAGTATAAACTGGAAGCAAAGCAAAAAGACACTAACATAACAGGGGACTGAACAAGCTGTGACATATGAAGCAGGGCCCAGCGCTGCCCCCAGCGGAGCACGCTGAACCCTAGCAACAGAGCAGAAAGCAAAAAAAGGCACAACCAGATTAGATGCAGAAGATTAGCAAAGGAATCACTTAACTGAACCATGCAGATCCGGCAGGGGACAAAGGAACTCCAAATGCACAATGAGGAAAAATCACCAGCAACCTTCAAGAGCAGCCAGCTCCATTATATGCTCCCAGCCAGCAATCCCAGATTCCCAATTATCATCGTCAGGTGGAGAACTTCCATTCACCTGGCCAGCTCCACTACTCTCAGTAATCACCAGAGGGAGCTTCGGCTCAGAAATCCGAGCAAGGGAGTTCACAACACATAACCTATGGAGCATCGTATGGGGCAGCATATGGGGGCATAATCTATGGAGCATCTTATGGGGCAGCATATGGGGGCATAATCTATGGAGCATTTTATGGGGCATAATCTATGGAGCATTTTATGGGGCTTAATCTATGGAGCATTTTATGGGGCAGCATATGGGGCATAATCTATGGAGCATTTTATGGGGGCATAATCTATGGAGCATCTTTTGGGGCCATAAGCTTTATGGGGCAGCACATGGGGCATATTATTCTATGGAGCATCTTATGGGGGCATTAACCTTTGTGCAGCATTATGTAGGGCATATTTTGCATAGAGCATCTTATGGGGCCATCATGAACTGTATGGAGCATTATATGGGGCTCCTGATTCAATATGGATATTCAAAAACATTTAACCTACTGATGTCTCAATTAATTTTACTTTTATTCGTATCTATTTTTATTTTTGAAATTTACCAGTAGCTGCAGCATTTTCCACCCTTGACTTACAAAACGATTCAATAAGTTTTCCCAGTCTTTTGTGGCAAATTTAGGGGGGTCGGCTTATACACGGGTCAGCTTATACACGAGTATATACGGTATCTATTTTGAGGGCTCCAATTGATGTCTGTCACCCTCAAAAGGGGGAATTGTTAAATATTAATTATTGGTTATGGATTTATTCTCATTACACTCCATTCTGTACCAAGCACATTGCCTTTCACTGACATTACATGTATATATTTAGCTCAGGATAGTTAACACCATATAGAGAGAACATGTGTTCTGTGGGATGTACATAACACATGGCCTACAGGAAGGGGGGGTCTCTTCTACACTCTCTTTGGACACACTCCAGGGACACTTTACTCTGACACTAGATTGAATGGACAGCTGATATGTAACAGAGACAGATGCCATTTACCATTCAGGATCCCAGGAAAGAAGCGTACAAACTTTGATATGGACAAAGTAACTATTTTATCTATTTCATATTATAGTACAATGATCTTTTTTGGTGGACAATCCAATAAACCACTACATTTTTTTATAAGAAACATCGTGACATTTTCTTTAGAGTATCACATCTGGTAACAAGTCCTGAATTAAATAAATATATGAAAATAAGCATTTTTAACAGCTCCTCAGACCATTTAGAACAGGGGTGAGTAAGTAATTTTCTTGAAGGGTCACATGAGAGACCATGACTTTTGTGGAGGGCTGAACCAATAGCTTGAAATTAATTCTACTCAATATTAATTTATTAATATTAATTGCATCACTTAATATTGAGCAGAATTAAGTATACTAACACCCCCTATATATCTTTGAACCCAAGTACAGCCCCTTCTGCCAGTGCCAACTAGAATGCATCCCGTGTGAACAGAGGCCACAAGTTTGCAGAACCATTTGGGCCCAACTGCACCCTGCCACATGCAGGCTTGCTGTTTCATTTGGTATTTATGCACCTGTGCAGCTGCCATTTTACTTGGGTCCGCTGCACCCTGTATTAGTGCAGATGCATTTAGGCCTGTCTGGTTTGTTTCAGAATTTTTTGGAGGGCGGCTGTTTGTTTGCAGGAGACGCATCTCACACAGGAGACGCTGGGAATCCTGGATAAGAGATGGGTACAGGCGGGCTTTCTCTCTACTTATTCTCAATACTCCAGGGGGGTTAGTATATTGATTCACTCCAGGACTCAATTTAAGTGTCACCGGGTGGTGGTGGACACAGAGGGGCAATTTGTCCTTCTATCTTGTACAATCTTTTCCACCCCACTGGTGTTGATATCTATATATATATACCTCCGCCTTATAGCAGTATAGTTATCTATAAGGTTCTTGCCATTCTGAGAGATTTTCCGGGGGTTCCGCATATGGTGGTGGGAGATTTTAATAATATTCTGGATTCACACTGGGACAGGGGTAGCCATGAACCTCTGAGGCTGGGAGGTAATCTTACGCCATTTGGGGTGCTCGTGCGGGAGATAGCTTTGACCGACTTGTGGAGATGCCGTAACCCTGGTGTCCGTCAATTCTCGTGCTTCTCCTCTACTCACTCCTCCCTGTCTTGCATCGATCTGGCCCTGGGTGATGATCTTATGCTGGGAAAAACTTTAGAGGTTAAATATCTGGCGCGAACGGTATCTGATCATTCGCCAGTTTCAGTCATGCTTGGGGGGGGCGGGAACAGGAGGAATGATAGACCTCTCTGGCGCCTCAACCCATTTTGGCTGCAGCTAATCGATAAGAATAACGGCTTTATCCCTGAGTTGCAGGAATATCTTAGTTTTAATAGAGGCTCGGCTTCTAGTGGGATCGTCTGGGAGGCCTTAAAGGCGTACTTAAGGGGAATGTACATACGAGAGATTTCTAAAATAAAGACCGCCTCTAGGGCAAAATCACAACTTGTATTCAGGGAACTGGAGGATGCGGAAAGGGCCCTTGCAACACAGAGCACACCTGACACTCGGAAGCGATTGGGGGAGGCGCAGTCAAAGGTGACCAAACAGACATTAGAGGCGGCGGCGCAAAAACGGCTGTTTCAATCTACTCAATATTTTGAGAGTGCGGAAAGTGTGGGGCATTTGCTTTCTGTCGTGACATCGGCACAGAGAGGATCTGCGACTATAGCGGGTCTTCAGGATGTGAATGGGCAACTACTCACTGACGCACCGGGGATTTTAAAAATTCTGGAGACTTTTTATGCTGACTTATATTCCTCACATGCTAGGGCCCCGACAGAGGAGGTTGTTGCCTTTTTGGAGGCTGCCAATCTCCCAAGGCTGACTCCTGAGGACAGACACTTTCTAGATAGACCTCTAAGTCTGGACGAGTTGGAGGAGGCTCTGGGAACCATGTCCAATGGTAAGGCACCTGGGGTAGATGGGTTGCCAGCTGAGGTGTACAAACGGTATAGAACGGTGTTGCTCCCTGCTCTATTGACAGTGTTTAATGATAGTTTGGAACGGGGTGTTCTCCCACCGTCTATGCGAGAAGCTGTCATTGCTGTGTTGTTGAAAAAGGATAAGGACCCAACTCTGCCCGCGTCGTATAGGCCCATCTCCCTGTTGACGCTAGACATTAAACTTTTAGCGAAGGTCCTGGCCATTCGACTCTCAAAGGTAGTAGCTGTGTTAATACACCCCGATCAGACGGGGTTTATGCCCAACAAATCGACGGCTATGAATATTAGGAGATTATACCTGAATATGCAGGTGAGGGCTGATAATGCCGGGAAGAGGGTGGTTCTGTCCCTAGACGCCGCTAAGGCATTTGATAGTGTGGAGTGGGACTATTTATGGGCGACGCTTCACTGTATGGGCTTTGGCCCGGGCTTTATTGGCTGGGTCAAGCTCTTGTACTCGGAGCCGAGTGCTCGGCTGAGGGCTAATGGTCAGTTGTCTGATCCTTTTTCACTTCATAGAGGAACAAGGCAGGGATGCCCTTTATCCCCGCTGCTGTTTGCTCTCGCGGTGGAGCCATTGGCCTCCAGGGTAAGATTGGATGCTGGCATAGAGGGATTCCGGTATGGGGAGCATGAGGAGAAAGTAGCACTATATGCGGATGACCTGTTATTTTTAGCGGACGCGGACAGATCATTACAAAACACGATGACACTTCTTGGGGCGTTTGGGGAGGTCTCGGGTCTGGTTATTAACTGGGAGAAGTCTGCGCTCCTCCCACTGGACTCAAGCTCCTGCAGTGTGGTAGGTGCGCCGGTTGCAACGTCCCTCCAATATTTGGGCATAAGAATATCCAATAAGCTGACAGACTATGAGAGCCTAAATCTTGTTCCGCTGTTGGACAGGATCAAACAGAAGGTTAAGGCCTGGGCAAAGTTACACCTCTCTGTTGTGGGAAGAGTGAATCTGTTGAAGATGGTAGTTATGCCGCAACTCTTATATGTCCTCCATAACTCCCCTGTCTGGCTTCCCCAGAACAGGTTTCATAAAATTAATATGATTTTTAGAGAGCTCATCTGGCTGAAACAAGGCGCGAGAATTAAACTTGAACACTTGCAAAAACCTAAAGATGAGGGGGAACTTGCGTTGCCCAACCCATGGCTTTATTTTCTGTCTTCCCAATGCCAGCATGTAGCGGGAGGAATGGAGGGCGAGTTGGTGGATTTGGTGGGAGGTCAGAAGATCCTTCAATTCCTAGTGGGGCGGGGATCACTGGTGTCGAGTCTGGAGTCGGGTAGATTTCGATCCCTTGCGCTCAAGTTTCCTATGGTGCTTCTAATGGTTAGGGTATGGGATAAGCTGAGGCAGCTGAGAGGAATACGCGGTCTTACAAAGTACTCCCCCATATGGGACAATCAGCATTTGCCATGCATGAAAACGCTCAGAGGCTTTGCTCACTGGAGGCGGATTGGCATATGGTGGGTGTCGCAGCTGGTGGAGGGAGGGGTTTTTAAAACTTTCGAGCAATTGGGACGGGAATTTCCCCTCCAACGCTCTATGTTTTATCAATATTTGCAGCTGCGTCACGCGTACATGGTGCAGAGCAAAAAAGTTGACCTAACCATACACCACGACGTCATTATCCATAGGCTTGGTATGCAGGGGTCCACCAAGGGACTGATTTCAATGGTGTATGGTGACCTACTTGGACAGGTCCTGTCAAGGCATCCTATTGGCGCACTGACAAAGTGGGAACAGCAGCTGGGTACGATATCAGCGGAACAGTGGGACTCGATTCTACAGATGATTCCCAGATTATCTCTTAGTGAGCCTGGCCGCCTGTCTCAGCTATATATCCTCTATAGGACATACAGGTCTCCCGAATGGTTATTCAGTAGAGGGTTGCGGTTGGATTCGAGGTGCCCCAGGTGCACGATGGACAATGCGGACATTTTACATATGATGTGGACATGCTCTTGCCTGCAAATATTCTGGATCGTGGTCCTTGGCCTTATACACTTGGTCACGGGACAGGATATTCCCAGGGACCCCACGATTTGTGTTTTGGGTTATGTTGATGAGGTGGGAGGGGATCAATACCTTAAAATTGCTGTGGCCAGAATGCTATTTGTGGCCCGAAAGCTGATAGCTTATCACTGGATTTCTGCCAAAATCCCCTCAAGAAAAGAATACATTAATAGGTTGAACCAAATATTATATAGGGAAAAGTTTGTGTACCTCAGGAGGGGTGTGCTGCATATTTTTGGGAAAATGTGGGAGGGATGGTTGAAGGTTCCCGGCCTGGCTGCCTCGAATCTCCTAGATTAATGAGTGGGCCCTGGAGGTGGTCTCCTGTCGGTTGTTAATCGTCATTTCTCATATGATATGGTTGTGTGATGGAATTGGTTTATTCGCTGTGTACCAGTCCATATGCCATCGGACAAAGGGAGAGGGGTGTTATGGGGGAAGGGAATGTTTGACAACATGTTGTAAGTTGTACATGCCTGTCATTTCTAAAACTTTTAATAAAAACTATCTGATTAAAAAAAAAGAATTTTTTGGAGGATTTTTTTCCTCTTTTTGAGGTTTTCATGACCCTAGCATTCTTACCTTTTGTTTCTCTCATCCACCTGAGTGGGGCATGGTCGGATATTAATCTAAACTTCCGTCCCACCAGGTAGTACCGTAATGTATCCACTTCCCATTTTATGGCTAAACACTCCTTTTCTACAACTGAGTAATTTCTCTCACAAGAAGTCAACTTCCTACTCAAGTAGAGAACAGGATGCTCCTCCCCACATATCTCTTGGGAAAGGACTGCTCCTACCCCGACATCTGAGGCATCTGTCTGGAGGACAAATTCCCTTTTAAAGTCTGGGGCCACCAAAACGGGTTGCTTACATAAAGCTTTAATTTCTTGGAAGGCTCACTCTGCCTCCTCAGACCAACTGACCATCACTGACTTTGTCCCCTTAAGCAGATCAGTCAGGGGTGCAGCCATTGTGGCGAAGTTTGGAATGAACCTACTGTAATATCCCACGATCCCCAGGAAGGCTTTAACTTGCTTCTTTGAGAGAGGCCTCGGCCATGTTTGAATTGCCTCCACTTTATTAATTTGGGGTTTGATCTCACCACGTCCCACTACATATCTGAGGTACTTGGCTTCTTCTTTACCCAAGGCACACTTCTTTGGGTTTATTGTAAACCCTGCCTCTCTTAGCGCATCAAACACTGCTTAAACCTTTTCCAGGTCAGTCTCCCAGTCCGGGGTAAAGATGACGATATCATCCAGGTACGCGGCAGCGTATAGCTTATGAGGTGCAAGGATTCAATCCATAGCCCTCTGGAATGTTGCCGGAGCTCCCTGCAGGCCAAACGGCATCCGGACATACTGGAAGCACCCGTCTGATGTGGAAAATGCAGTCTTCTCCTTGGCTTCCTGTGCCATAGGGATCTGCCAGTATCCCTTTGTCAGATCCAAGGTGGTTATGTACCTGGCAGGTCCAAGTCTCTCGATGAGCTCATCAACGCATGGCATGGGATAAGCGTCGAACTTGGAGACCTCATTCAGCTTCCGGTAATCATTGCAGAACCTCCATTCACCATCAGGTTTTGGGACCAGGACAATCGGGCTTGACCAGCCGCTCTTGGATTCCTCAATGACCCCGAGCTTCAGCATATGCTGCACCTCCTTGGAGATTACCTCTCGTCGGGCCTCAGGAATGCGATACGGTTTCACGCTCACCCGCACATGTGGCTCAGTCAGAACTTCGTGCTCCACCACCTTCGTGCACCCCGGCAACTCTGAAAACAGGTCCCGGTTTTTCTGGAGTAACTCCCGGCACTGCTGTTTCTGGGCCTTTGATAGTGTCTCCGCTATGGTAACTGCTCCAACCTCCCCTTCTAGGTTGCCTAGCAAGCACGGAGTTACCGCTGACTCTCTATCTTGCCACGGCTTGATGAGGTTTACATGGTAAACCTGGTATGGCTTCCGTCTTCCGGATTGGTGGATCTTGTAGTTTACATCTCCCAGCTTTTCCACCACCTCATACGGCCCTTGCCACTTGGCCAAGAACTTACTCTCCACCGTCGGGATTAGCATGAGAACTTGGTCTCCCGGATTGAACTGCCTCACTCTGACTGACGGGTTGTAGACCCTGGCCTGAGCCTCTTGTGCCTGGCGGAGATGTTCTTTAACAATGGGCATCACCTTCGCAACCCTCTGCTGCATCAGTGCCACATGCTCAATGACCCTTCTGTGGGGCGTGACCTCGGCTTCCCAGAAGCTCGAAGGGCGAGAACCCGGTGGAGGCCTGGGGGACTTCACGCATAGAAAACAGCAAATACGGTAAGAGACAATCCTAGTCTCTACCATCTTTATCTTTGACTTTTCTCAGCATGCTCTTCAGTGTCTTGTTAAACCTCTCAACAAGGCCATCTGACTGCGGATGGTACACTGAAGTCCTCAACTGGAAGATTTGCAAGACTCTGCATATCTCCCTCATTACCTTGCTCATAAAAGGTGTCCCCTGGTCAGTCAGGATCTCCTTCAGCAAACCCATCCGGGAAAACACATGGACCAGCTCGCGGGCTATACTCTTCGCGGAGGAGTTTCTCAGGGGAATGGCCTCAGGATAGTGTGTGGCATACTCCAAGATGACTAATATATACTGATGGCCTCGAGCTGATTTAACTAAGGGACCGACCAAGTCCATGGCAATTCTCTCAAATGGTACCTCAATAATGGGCAGTGGCACAAGAGGGTTCCAAAAATGAGATGTAGGGGCAGTTATCTGACATGTCGGGCAGGACCTGCAATAGTTTTTTATTTCCCGGTGACACCCAGGCCAATAGAACCTCTGTATAATTCGCTCCTGTGTTTTTTCCACCCCCAGGTGTCCCCCCAAGATGTGTGAATGGGCCATGTCCAACACTTTCCGTCTATAGGGGCCTGGTACTATTAACTGCTCTACCACCTCCTCCCTTATTTTCGTGACCCGGTATAACAATTCCCCACTCAACATAAAATAGGGAAACCTTGTGTCTGCTCCCGGCTCTTGTGCAACCCCATTAATGACAGTGACATTATTAAAGGCTTCCCTCAGCGTGGGGTCCCTATGTTGGGCAGCCCCAAAATTCTCCCCAGCCACCCCTAACTCCGGCATGTCAGGTACAGGGGACCCTTCCTCTTCATCCCCAACAAGGACTCATAAAAGAAAGCCGTCTGCCTCTGGTGGTGGCGATAGTTCAGTGGGGTGGATTGGTTCCCTGCTCTTGCTAGCACACTCAGAACCCTTCCCCCACAGATCCCAAAACAGACAGAAATCCCGTCCAATAATTATAGGATGCAACAAGTCTCGAACAACGCCAACTTCATGCGACTCGGTGCCATGCGCCGTTTCAATATTCACCCTAGCCATAGGGTAGTCCTTTGCAACACCATGTATGCACCGAATGCCAAACTTTTTACCCGGGAGTATGTTGAGAGGAAAACTGGCCATCACAAGGGTCACCAAGCTCCCGGAGTCCAGAAGTGCCATTACCGCTCGACCATTCACCTTCACGGGACACGCTTGTGGCCCCTCATTAGGTGGTGAGTTCACACTGCAAGCTGGATATGCGTAGTATGAACTACGGCGTCCCATGCTGCAGTCCATCTGCTCGGTGGTCTGGGGACAACTGGCAGCTATATGTCCTGGCCCATGGCACTTCCAGCAAATAATATCACCCGTGGGGACCTTGGGCATTGCCTCCCCCGCCCCTTTTGACCTTGGACGCGCCACCCCTTTTTGGGACTCCGCCCCCTTCTGGGACCCCCAATACGGAATGGGCTGCTTCCCCAAGGATCCTTCCATCCCTTGATATCTCTCGACCAGCCCAACCAGTTCATCAGCATTTTGGGGATCGCCGTGGGCAACCCAAGTCTGTTGGGGTCTTGGCATGGCATGCACAAACCGATCCATCACCACTCACTCTACCATCTGCGCAGGCATAGAAGACTCGGGCTGCAGCCATTTCTGGACCAGGTGCAACAGGTTGAACATTTAGGAGCGAGGCGGTTTGTCCCAGTGATAGGCCCAGCGGTGAATTCGCTGTGCCTTGACAGTCATTATCACCCCCAAACGTGTGAGAATCTCGGCTTTTAGTTTGGGATACTCCTTGGCATCTTGCAAAGTCAAATCAAAGTATGCCTTCTGGAGCTCTCCCGTCAGGTATGGGGCCAGTACCTCTGCCCACTGCTCTGGCTGAAGTTTTTCCCTCTCAGCCACCCTCTCAAACACTGTCAGGAAGGCCTCAACATCATCCTCAGGGGTAATTTTTTGCAATGTGCGTCTTACCGCCTTCCTGATGTGGGTGTTATCAGCCGGACCTGGGGTTGGGGCGCTCGTCCTGCCCTCCTGTATGGTGGTTGCCAGAAGCTGCATCTGCTGCCATTGCTCCTGCTGGCTCTGCTGGAACTGCTGCCGTTGCTCCTGCTGGCTCTGCTGGATCTGTTGTAACAACAGCCTGTTGGTCTCCTGTTGTTGTGACTGTGCCTGGACCAGGTGTTTCAGCAGGTCCTCCATTTTTCCGGGCAATGCTTGCTGGCTTGTTGTAAACTTGACCCAGGACATGCAGCAACAGTCTCACAGCTCTGCTGGGAACGCTGCCCGCACGTCTAGCACCAATTGTGGGGATTCGACTCAGGTGCAGCGGGGGACAAACATGAGACAGGTTCTTCCAAAGTTCATGTGGTTTATTTAAGTCATAAACCCACAAGGCAGCGTAACACCAAAAATAACCTTTAGCTCAGGCAAAAGAACACAAATGTCCGTGGCTGCAGACTCAGACCGGGAGTCTCAGCACACATGGGAGGCATAGACCTCCCCACATACAACTGCCTTTTTCATGAGCAGGCCACATTATAAGGGTGTAGCCACACCCACGAACCCAGCAGCTGACTGGTCACATGACTGTGACCTCACCACAGGTCCTTGCAAAACAGTAATAATACAGCAATATCTGTTATGCCTTACATTATGGAGACAAGCCATCTATAAGACTCATATCTCCCATAGATAACATGACCTTTAGCCCTGCCACATTTCCTAGAAGGTAATTGACTTGTTCAACCAGATGGTCAATTGTCCAAGCACAGCAAATAACTGGTTTACACTTATCTACCAACAAAGGACCTTTGTTGCCATAATTAGATTGGGTGTGTAAACGTTCCCAAGGATGTTATCTGGTGAATTCTCATCTATTTGGTTTCAGGGCACTTTCTCATTAGCATTCAAGGATAGATCAAAGCTTTTTAACTAAAGAGGTTTTTACACATAGCGATATCGCTATCAATATCGCTAAAGCATCACCGATTTGGTGATGCAGCAGCGATATCGCTAGTGATATCGCTAAGTGTGATACTTACCTCCGACCGGCTTCCCCGCTGTCCATAGCTGATCGCGCGAGATCACGCAGCTCCATTTCTCGTCGGGCGTTTCCTGCTGGGCTTACTGCTGGTGCCGACGGGCGACGCGTGGACGCAGATGGGAGGACGTCAGGATCGCCGCGTCTGAAAGGTATCGTCCGCTGTATCGCTGGTGCATCGCTGTGATATCTTCCAGTGTGGAAGCTCACTAGCGACCATTTAGCGATGCACCAGCGATTCTGACCGGCTCATATCGCTGGTCGGGATCGCTGGTGCATCGCTAAATGTAAATGGGCCTTAAGACACATTTGGATGCTTTTGGGGATAAAAAAAAGGGGACTGATTAGCAGAGAGAGAAAGAGGGACAGAGAGCAGAGGGGAGATGATCGGACCAGACAGGACACAAAGATGAGAAAGAGATGGACTTGAACTCTACCTGAATAATGTAATGTATGTTTAATTCACGTGTATATTTATTGTTTATACTGTTTATTATTTGATCTTATCAATTATTAAGTAAATCAATTTAGTAAATTCAGTTCTTGTGTGAGCATTTTCTTATTCGTTAAATTCAATTGGAACCCTTACAATACACTTATATACAGCATGAGCATCACACAGCCTCCCTATATACTGCATGAGCCCCACACAGCCTCTCTATATATACTGCATGAGCCCCGCACAGCCTCTCTATATATACTGCATGAGCCCCACACAGCCTCCCTATATACTGCATGAGCCCCACAACCTCCCTATATATACTGCATGAGCTCCACACAACCTCCCTATATACTGCATGAGGTTCCCATAGCCTCACCATGTGCATCATGTCACCCCCATAGAATCCCCATGTGCTGCATGTAACCCGCACAGCCTCCCCAAGTGCAGCATGTCACCCCCATAACCTTCACATGTTCTGCATGACAACCCTATAGAATCCCCATGTGCTGCACATCACCCCCATGCATTCCCCATGTGCTATATGTAACCCCCATGGAATCCCCATGTGCTGCATGTCAGCCCCATAGAATCCCCATGTTCATACACATGAAAAAAAAGAACACATACTCACCTCGGTCCCGTTCCCTGGCGCCCTGCTCCTCTCTCTGCCTCCGATGCATTGAATTTCCAGCAGTACACAGCTGATGCAATGAAATGACGTCATCGTGTCAGCTGTTTCACATGCTGATTGGTGGAGGAAGTGGCCGGAGGCTCCTCCTCCACCAATGCGGACTACACCTAGGGAGACAATGGAGAGAGCCAGCGGGCGGGCACGGTGCGGCCCCACGGCTGTCTCGGTCCGCGGGCTAGATGTGGCCCATGGGCCGCACTTTGCCCAGGTCTGATTTAGAAGCATAACAATAACTGACCAGACCTCAATCACAGGACAATACAACGTTCAATCTCTTTATCTATGAACTGTTCCAATAGTTACAGCCACAACTGTTTCTCCCCCTCCCCTAATGATACTTCTGCCTCTCGTCATTTGTCTTATATATTACATGGGAACACAAAACACATTTGGACTATAAAACCAATTAAAATAACTAAGAAAAAACGACTCAGACACAATAGTTGTGGATTAACATTGGCCGCTATGTTTATTTAGGGTGACATAAGAAGGTTCATAATAAATACCAATAAATTAATTAAAAATACCATGTACCAATAAATATGAACCACCAAACCACCAGTCCACCCAGACATCTGGGTGACTTTCCCCTCAAATAAAACATCGCGACAGGAAAATAAAGAGGGAGGGAGGGAGGGAAATTTCTTTCTTCCTCACAGAGTGAGGAAAAACGGGCAACAGCTGTTTATTTATATGGAGATTTTTCCCGGTCAAATTCCAATCCTCCAATCAGCTGGGTGGAAAAAGGCGCCAAGAGAACTATAAACAAACAGAAGACAGACAGCTCGTGCCCCCACAGCTTAACCTGTGACCTTAACCCTTTATTACTCAGATCACTATAAAGAGAATATAATGAACTGTAATGCATATAAAAACAAGACCTGACAGTGTTTGTGTACCCATGTGACCCCCCCTACATATGATTCGGGGGAGGGCAATCATGTTAACACAAAACACATTTGGACTATAAAACCAATTAAAATAACTAAGAAAAAACGACTCAGACACAATAGCTGTGGATTAACATTGGCCGTGATGTTTATTTAGGGTGACATAAGAAGGTTCATAATAAATTCTGATTTGGCTTGTATCCTAAGTCATACTACAAGACTCGTTAAAGGGTTGATTGTGACTTGTAGGATCGCTACTACCAATAGGTGGCGCTGTAGAGTAAAAGTCCTCTTTCTTTCTGAAGAGGCAATTTGCATAATAAATACCAATAAATTAAATAAAAATACCATGTACCAATAAATATGAACCACCAAACCACCAGTCCACCCAGACTTTCCCCAAACGCCGTGCCTCTCAAGGCATGGCCCCCCCAAAACAAAGCAGCCAATGCTCAACCATTGTTTGTAAATCTAAGTTGAAGATATCTAAACCGATATCAGAAAGGTGAACTGAGTCATTTCTATATAGCCCAGGGGTAAAACCCTCCAAATCCACATGTCTGAAAGAAAAGCTGTTTACTAATCACATAAAATGTTCCATTTTTTTATTGACCCTCTTTCTAATTTTTTCTAAGAAAACTAGCCTAGGGCTAGACCATAAAAGTCTGGGGATGATCTCGTAAAAGGCAAAAGAAGTATTTGCAAATTTAAGTCGTAAAATTGAGATATCATGCCTCATCTCGGCCATAAGGTCAAGAGATTTGCATTTCCCAAGATCATTTCCCCCAAGATGAATTATCACAAACTCAGGGTGAGGTAAACTTAATAAAAGATTCAATAATTCAGAGACTAAATTCTTCCATCTCATTCCTCTGATACTGTGCCAAAATATTCTGACTTGCGAGGTGCTAAATGACAAATTCTCGGAATAAGACCTCTGGCTGGCTCTCTTCCTAGCCCAGTGAATGAATGAGTGTCCAACTATCCAAACAATATATGGCTCTGAAAGAAAATATAATAGTTTAACACTGGTACAGATTTTGACGAGCATACAATTTAAAGCGATTTGATTCCCATCTGCCCAAACGTTTGATCTTCTCATCCCTAAAACCGGATCTAGCTGCTTCCGTTGCAGCACTGATTCTAAACGAATGTGAAGATATTTTCAGATGACTCAAACCCAATTTACTTAAGCATTTTTTTTAGAACGGAGTTAAATTGAAAGATGGTAACAGGTTCTCCATTAAAATGAATAAACAAAGGGCCGGAATAAGCCGGCCTTAATTGTAACCAATTCAAAACATTGAAAAATGGGCAGATGGAAGTATTGGAAATAGAATTAAGGCGTATTGAAGAGCCTCTCCCAAGTTGGTCCGTTTTGGATTTACCTATAAAAACAATTACATGGGAGTCCTCAATAACGACATCAGAGCACATAAAGTCAGAAGGTTCCGACTTTTTAGCCGTAACCACTTCACTCACCCTCAGCGCTGCAAAAAATGCCAAGGAAAATGCTGTAGTAAAAAGACAAGATTCAAAATGATTAAGACAAACAGAATCCAAAACATTACAAAAATCGTTAAGCAGTTGAAAGGAGATAGGTCTCCTTTCGTCGCTTTTAAACGTACCCTTTTTTAAACCTTTCAAAAATTGTCTAAGCGGAAAATAACTGGATAATGGATTCCCTCCATATAATTTCAGAAAAAAATGACACACCTGAAATATGTTTAGACAGAGCTGAATAAGAAAAACCTTTCTTGAACAAATATTCCGCCAACTTAATAGCTGACTCAGAAGTAGTAATAATAGATGAAAAAACAAAGGTGGTACAGAAGGAAACCCAAAGCTGCCATGTGGCTAAGTAATTAGCCCATGTTCTATCTGCTAGCGACTGCCTTATCAAATTGGCTGACAGCCCTGAATATAATCCCAGAGATAAGGAGGGTAATATGTCGGTTCCAACTCCACTTCTGGGGCCAATTGTCGGAAGCGAGACCACTGTCGAAGACAGATAGAATTACAAATTAGCAAGTTGTCACTGACTCCTAACCTTGCCTTGAGCCAAATATTATAATTTAGACAATGTAAGACTAAATATCTGAGGATTCTAGCACAAAACCTATTTTTGGAGGAAAGTGTATTAACAGCAAATAAAAAACCCTGGCAATCCGACAGAATTAATAGCCTTTTATTTTTTAAAAGGTGTCCCCACAACACAATGCATGAGAGTAAAGAGAAAAGATCCAAAAATAGTTTGTCATCAGTTAGTTTGTTAGAAACCCAACAAACAGGCCAAGACTGGAATACCCAATGCGAACAACAGATGGCGCTAAAACCGCGATTTACATCTGTGTAAAAAAGAAGTGGAACAGAATCAGATAATTGAAACGGAGATTGAAAATATGATCTTCCGTTACATTTAGAAAGAAATTCCAACCAAATTTTGATATCATCTTTCATTTCAACAGTAACCCTCACGTGAGAGAAGGGAGATTTCAAGACTTTTGTAGCATCATAAAGCCTACGAGAAAAAACCCTTCCCATAGGCAAAACCCTCAGGGCAAAATTTAAAGATCCCAACAAAGATTGAAGATCCTTCAAAATAACTTTCTTTTTTTGGAGCATAAGAACCATAGAATTTTGAAGTTTTAAGATTTTTTTCCATAGGCAATCTGCACTCCATAGAAGAAGAATCTAGGGTAATACCTAAGAAATCAAGACAATTAGTGGGAGAGACTGTCTTCTCCAGAGCTATTGGAATACCAAATTCACTACACACTGAGCAGAACGTATCAAGAAGACTTTGACATGTGTCTGAATTAGGAGGACCGATAAAAAGGAAGTCATCTAAGTAATGTATGATACCTCCTTTAGTAAATTTGGATTGGACGACCCACTGTAAAAAGGAAGAGAAAGACTCAAAATAAAAACAAGAGAGAGAAAATCCCATGGGGAGACATTTGTCAAAGAAAAATTTGTCATTGAAGAAAAAACCCAAAGAATTAAAGCCGGAAGGGTTTACAGGTAATAAGCGAAAAGCTGATTGGATATCAGATTTGGATAAAAGGGAATCTTTTCCAAATAGTCTCAATAAATCCAGGGCGGTATCAAAAGAAGTGTAACGCACAGAGGCCAAAGACTTATCTACTTCATCATTCAAGGATGAACCATGAGGGTATGAAAGATGATGAATGAGTCTAAAGGATCCAGGCTCTTTCTTGGGAACAATACCAAGAGGAGAAATGCGGAAATTGACAAAGGAAGGATGATCAAAAGGACCCGCGACTCTGCCCAATTCAATTTCTTTAGAAATTTTGGATTCAACTATATTAGGGAAATCATAAACTGATGGTAAATTTTTTATACCCGTGCAACCAAAGCCTTCAAACTTAGGAATATGAAAACCAACAGAAAAACCTGTTAACAACAGATCTTTACTCGTTGTGTCTGGGTAAATGTTTAGCCATGGAAGTATTTTTTCCCAAATCACCGGAGTCGGAGCTCTTGAGAAATGTCTCCTTGCTGGATCCTTGCTGAGAAATCATACCTGATTTCTTAAAACATTTGATTAATGGGTGAGCGCCCCCGCAAAAGGAGCATTCATGTCTGAATCGACAATTATGCGTCCATTTGCAAGAGGATTCGTTGAACGCAAAGCAAAAACCTTTTTTAGTGGCCGGAGATGTAGGTTGTCTTACAAAAAATTGCCTCTGAGGAAGCATCATATTCAGCCACAATCCAACGTCTTTCACCCCCCCATGAGACATTAGAGTGGACGGCTAATTTCTGATGAAAAGCTTCGTCGTAATTCAGCCATGCTAATCCTCCGAAATTTCTATACGCTTCCAATACAATGTCGATGTGTTGGAACAGACCACAACAAAGATGAGGGCTTTTCTCCCCTAAGACAGCAGCATAAATCAAAAATGCCTGCAACCAATTGTTAAATGACTTAATGATTGCAGGTTTCTTTTCTTCCCCAGATGTCCTATCCTCGCGTTTATCTAATTTAAAAAGATGGTCTTTTTGAGAAGGGAGAAGGGAGAATAAATCCACAAATCTACCATTCCAAATGTTCTCTTTGACAGAGGCAAGCAAATGGAACCCCAACGGTGAGAGTTCACAAGTCACTGCCTCCTTCAAAAGGGACTGTGGTACACCTGCATGTAAGGGGTTAACACTGTGTGACTGATCATTAACAATAATAGGGTTGGCTCTATTAACAGACACAGCCTCTGACACCAGAGAACTAATTAAGGATTTCAAATCACTCTGAGACACTGACAGGGGGACATTGATGTTCTCACCCTGTCCATGGATAGAAGGGTCCTGAACTTGATGAGAGCTCCCGCACAAGCCCACAGGAGGGGGCGAACGGAGCTGCCGAGGAATCTGGCCAGCTGGGATGTCTTCATCCTCAGAGTCTGAGGACCTCCAGGCTTGTGCAGGAGCTGAAGCTGAAGAAGCTTCCTGACGCCAGGCACCAGAGCTGCAGCCAGTAATTGGAGCTGCCGTGTCCCGGGCCACCCTTGCGCTTTTACGGCTGAGGCGGTTCGTAGCTGAGCCGGCATGACAATCAGCTGCAGGAGGCGCTGGCCTGTGACGTCGCCTGGAATCCCGCGATGTACTGCGGGAAACCCGAGTAGACGTCATCTTCTCGTGGGCCTCCCGCGCTCGGCTTCCAGGCGGATCTGACGTGGAGGGCGGTGAATAAGGTATCCTGGGGTGGCGCTTCCTCCTGGACCCAGAACGGCCAGGCGGCTCCGCTGAGTTGAGGACTGCCGGCGGGTTCGAGCGAAGGGACGGGAGCCAGAGTAGAAACTTCGCCCGCTGCTAGTGCAGGTTCAATAGCTAAACAGCTCTCCATCCACTCTGCTCCATCTTCTTCACCGGCCCGCTTAATCAGTCTTTGAATAAGGCTGTCCATTGTTACACGGAGTTGTAAACTTCTTTCTTCCTCACAGAGTGAGAAAAAACGGGCAACAGCTGTTTATTTATATGGAGATTTTTCCTGGTCAAATTCCAATCCTCCAATCAGCTGGGTGGAAAAAGGCGCCAAGAGAACTATAAACAAACAGATGACAGACAGCTCGTGCCCCCACAGCTTAACCTGTGACCTTAACCCTTTATTACTCAGATCACCATAAAGAGAATATAATGAACTGTACTGCATATAAAAACAAGACCTGACAGTGTTTGTGTACCCATGTGACCCCCCCTACATATGATTCGGGGGAGGGCAATCATTATTCCAGTGTCCAGCTATGTATAAATATGTGAATCCTCAGATTTTCTGTTATTCTATGTCTGAAAAAGAGACCTGAGTAGTCTCGGAAGCTTGATATCTGTTACCATCTTTTCAGTTAGATTAAAAGGTATCAACCACTGAGGACTCTCAAATCTGAAAATTTTTCTATGCACTGGGTATCACGGTACAATTATATATAGTTTTCCTGCACCTTTTCTCCAGGGATATATTTCTTTAGGAGTGTAGAAAAGCACAACATACCTTGCTTTACTACACCTCTATAAACATATATTCTGCTTAAAAATATTAATACGTAAGCATAGATGTACTACACCTCACCCGTACAAACGCTCATCAGAACTAGTCTGAGTGCTGCCATTTTTTTTTCACGGGCAGCACTCCGACAAACAGTACAGTTTGTGAACACAGCCTATGAAGCAGCGGGAGGAAAGCATGCTAAGGATAAGCCTCTACTCATGGGCCACCACTGTGTGCTTGCCCCCCAAGCTAAAATTTGCCAGCCAGCCCCTAACTCTCACCTATCTCTTGTCAGAACAGGCACAGTGCTTCCTTACCTACCTGTTTCCAGAGCGAACGGAGAAGGAAGTCTGCAGACAGGAGCTGAGGCAGATGTGTGGATTCTCCAAGCAGATTCAGCAGGAGCCCTTTAGCGAGTGCTGGTCAGCACCTTCAGTACAGCAGCCAGGAGATGTCAGACAAGACAGTTAGGAGACAAGTAATGGCGGACATGGCTATTCGAGCTGCTGCAGCTGTTGGATTGAAAAGTTTTCCTTCTTTGGAGGCTGGGTGTCATGATCTGAATTTGATCTGACAGTTTTAAATTGCACAGGGTGAGCTTTTTTTACTTTGGCAAGTGCCAAGTGACTTGACTGTCCCCGGTGGTGGTTAGTGGTATCGCACTTTAGGTTTAATGTGCACGTAATTATGAATCAGGTGTTGGGCTCTATAAGTGAGTCTCAGGGTGTGCAATCACTGCTGGTGATATTCATTGATTTATTCATTCTGAGTTTGTGAAGCCTGGGTGAACATGGAGCTGAAGAGGAGTCCTGTGCAGTCAGCCAGAGGAGACGAGTGGCAGCTAATGGTGTCTGCAGGAATTGCTGGCATGGCGTGGAGGAGTCGCAGTTTATGGTGTCGGTGGGAAGTGCGTGCATGGCTTTGTGGAGTGGCGACTATGGAGAGAGTTGCACTCAGCATGCTCGACTTGGTGGCCGAGAGCTGGACTCAAGCATGCTTAGAATTTTGGCAGAGGCTGACTCATCCTTGGGACTCCATTATTGGACTACTGCAACTGGAGATGGACTCTGCTCCAAGGCTGCACTATGGTGTAGGATCCAGGATGGTGATGGATCCGGGCGGAGGAGAAGACGCACGCAGGTGGTGGGGCTCTGTTGCAGGAGCATAAACACAGAGCATAAAGCTAAGTGGTGTTTCCCCTGTATTGTCTTCTTTCCTTTTGTGTCTCTAGTGCAGTGGTGGGATTAGTCTCCGCACCGACCAATTCCCTAGTGAGGGTTTAGGGTCAGGGCAAGCAAGGGTTTAAGGTTCGCGTGCGGCGACAGGTGCGGAGCCTGCATAGGGAATGTGAGGAGTGCAGGGACACTGGCTCAGGGGAGTGCAGGAGGTCTCCATGTCCCCATTCCCTATCGCAGGGCCCACCATTGTTAATGTTTCCCAGGTTCTCCCTTATTATTTAAATTCGCCACTGGAGGCGCTGTATCCAGGGTCACGTGTGTTATGGGTTCGCCTTGCGGTACTCGCCGCGTCCAGACACACGTGGCCGTGACACTGGGTCTTCAAAAGAGCGGCCTCCACCTGTCAGCAGTGGCAGAAGTGAGGTTCCATCGCCATCTACTTGTCTATTTGAGAATGTCAGCCATTCAGGAGATGTGGGGAAATGTTATTTATTAACTACTTTGTGTAACATAACTCTGATTTAAGGGCATAAAAATTAAAAGTTTAAAAATTGTGAAATTTTCTAAATTTTTGCCAAATTTCTGATTTTTTCACAAAGAAGAAATTTTGCCACTACCATGAAAGACAATATGTTACAAAAAAACACTCAGAATCAGCAGGATCCGCTGAAGTGTTCCAGAGTTACTACCTCATAAAGTGACAGGGGTCATATTAAAAAATGAGGCCCGGTCATTAACCTACAAAGTGGCTTGGTCTTTAAAGGATTAAAAGTGCCTAAGCTGATTCATGCTACCTGAGTAAGGAGAGATCTCCATCTGACAAAGTCCAACTAGAGGATGAAGTGGACATGTCCGTGTAGGTGGAAGAGATGGAGGATGAAGCCAACTCAGTTTTTTGTCTTTTTTTAGTTGTGGAGGGGGTACCCAAATGAAACCAATGGCAAATAGAGTTGAAGACAGGTTGGGTGCAGCTAGTATAGTTGTCTAGATATCCAAGGGTATGGACAAGTCCTGTTAGATCCATTAATGGTTCATTTTAAGAAATGTTAGCAAACTGTTGGAATATGTTTGGTGCAATAACTCCATTCCTGTCTATTGTTCAGATGCTAGATTTGTATGCTGTTTATAAAGTAAAAAAAAAACTCCCAGAGGCTCACACAGGGATAGCATGTGACTGTAATTCCTGTTTTTCCTGTGTCTGTGTATGAGAGAAGCAGCCTGCTGTAGATGATACACAGATAGAGACACACAAATGATTTATTCCAGATCTATTAAGCTTATCATATATTGTTCCTGATTGTTCCTGAACAAAGAAGCTCTGTCGTCACACGCTTTGAGATTATCCTGAATAATCCTCTGCCAACAGGTTATGGGCCCAAAGTGACACACAACCCCAGAGTAACACAGCAACAAAAGCCCAGAGCAAAAGCAGCACAGAGCAACAGAGATGTCCACTAGCAGCAATCCTGTCAAGTTCTCAGTGCCATACCTCACTAACCAGAACTACCAGTCCAGAAAATTCAAGTCGAAGATGCTGCTCATAAGAGAAGGTATGTGGAAATATATGCAGGAAAAAGTGCCTCATCCATTACCAGATGATTGGCTAGAGAAGGATCAGAAAGCACAAAGCACAATCTCCCTCAGTGTGCATATATGTAAGTGTGCAACTGCAAAGGAGATGTGAGATGAGTTACAGAAAGTGCATGAAAGATCAAATCTCAGCAATAAGCTTTATCTCATGAGAAAGCTGTATCAGTCTAAGCTAAGTGATGGACAGAATATGCAGGACTATATAAGAAACACTCTAGAGATTGTGGAGCATCTCAGGGGTATTGGAGAAGAAATTAAAGATTTTCATGTTGCTGCACTTTTATTAAGTGGTCTTCCAGAGAGTTATGACACACTTGTAACTGCTGTATACAAAAAAACACGGCACTCCAGAGAAAAACAGAGGAGAATTGGTGCTCAAGTAAGGTTTCCAACTCATAGATATATACAAAATATACAAAAATACTCATCTGCATCTGGGATGCAATTTTTTCTTTATTGTGCATCCAGACAAAATTAGACTCATATCATATGAACGTTTTCGGTCCAACAACGGACCTTCATCAGAAAGGTCTTTTTGTTTCTTTAGAGTAGACTATAAGTTACAAAAAAGTAAACAAGAGAACAAAACAATATGTTAGAACATTGCCATAGACCTGTAGTACATTTTCAAAATAATAAATAATAATCTAACGTCAAGAGCAGGATCTATAGTGAAGGAAAGTGATTGCAGAAATTCATTCCATAAGTGTAAATGCAGTTTTCAGATTTCATCTATGCCATAAATGAGGGTGAGAACATGGTTAAAGAAAATGGATTTATGAGTAACAAAGATTTTTTTAGGGACCGAAGTCCACAACTATGGTGAAATGATTATAAGTAAAAAGGATATCGTTAGATTATCATTTATTATTTTGAAAGTGTACTATATGTCTATGGCAATGTTCTGATATATTGTTTTGTTCTCTTGTTTACTGTCTTGTAACTTAAAAAGACCTTTCTGATGAAGGTCCGTTGTTGGACCGAAAACGTTCATATGATATGATGATTTTTGTCTGGATGCACAATAAAGAAAAAATTGCTTCCCCGATTTTGAGTGCCAAGTATTTTTGTATATACACTTGTAACTGCCCTAGATGCACGGCCAGATAATGAGCTGACACTAGAGTATGTTAAAGGCAAACTTGTGATTGAATTCAAGAGAAAAATGCGGCATGTAAGCAGCAGTAATGAATCCAGAGCAAAAACAGCATTAAAGACACAGGATTTCCCTAAATATGGATTTCCCTAAATATAAGAGCAATCTAAAAGAAACTCATGAATGTTTTGTCTGTAAAAAGCCAGGCCACCTTATAGCAGACTGCAGAATTTGGAAAGCAAGAATGAGTCAGCTTAAAAAGCAGAACAGTCATGAAAGGGTTAAAACAGCTGTGAAGGATGATTCTGCATGTGTTAAAACTACATTTAATGCCAGTACAGGCCCATCTGTAAAGCATATATGGTGTATAGATTCTGGTGCAAGCAGTCATATGACAAACAACAAGGATTTCTTCACTGACCTTAATGAAAGCAAGTCAAAAAAGGTCATCTTAGCTAATGGTCACTATATGACTTCAGAAGAAGTTGGAGACGGCTACCTCCACTGTCCAGTTTCCTCAGCACACAGCAGAAATATCCCAATAAAGGATGTTCTCTATGTTCCCAGCCTTGAAAGCAATCTTCTGTCAGTAAAGAAGCTCAGGCAAAAGGGAATGTAGTTACTTTTAACCCCTTCACTACCAAGGGTGGTTTGCACATTAACTCCCAGGCCAATTTTTACAATTCTGCCCACTGTCCCTTTATGAGGTAATAACTCTGAAACGCTTCCATGGATCCCGATAATTCTGAAAATGTTTTCTCGTGACATATTGTACTTCATGTTAGTGGTAAACTTTCATTCAAATAACTTGAGTTTGTGAAAAAAATGGAAATTTGGCAAAAAATTTTAAAATTTTGCAATTTTCCAAATTTGAATTTTTATGCCCTTAAATCACAGAGATATGGCACACAAAAAACTTAAATAACATTTCCCACATGTTTACTTTACATCAGCACAATTTTGGAACCAAAGTTTTTTTTGTTAGGAAGTTATAAGGTTTAAAATTGACCAGCGATTTCTCATTTTTGCAACACCATTTTATTTTTACGGACCACATCACATTTGAAGCCACTTTGAGGGGTCTACAGTATATGATAGAAAATACCCAAAAGTGACACCATTCTAAAAACTGCACCCCTTAAGGTGCTCAAAACCACATTCAAGAAGTTTATTAACCCTTCAGGTGCGTCACAGGAATTTTTTTGAATATTTAAAAAAATGAACATCTAACTTTTTTTCACAAAAAAAATACTTCAGGTTCAATTTTTTTTATTTTACCAAGGGTAACAGGAGAAATTGGACTGGAAAAGTTATTGTGCAGTTTGTCCAGAGTACGCTGTTACCTGACATGTGGGGGAACCAATGTTTCGGCGCATGGCAGAGCTCAGAAGGGAAGGAGCGCCGTTTGACTTTTTCAATGCAAAATTGGCTGGAATTCAGATCAGACGCCATGTCACATTTGGAGAGCTCCTGATGTACCTAAACAGTGGAAACCCCCCACAAGTGACACCATTTTGGAAACTAGACCCCCCAAGGAACTTATCTAGATGTGTGGTGAGAACTTTGAACCCCCAAGGGCTTCACAGAAGTTTATAACATAAAGCCGTACAATTAAAAAATCATATTTTTTCCACAAAAATGATCTTTTCACCCCCAATTTTTATTTTTCCAAGGGTAACAGGACCCTAAAAGTTATTCTACAATTTGTCCTGAGTACGCTGATACCCCATATGTGGGTGTAAACGACTATTTGGGCGCATGGCAGAGCTCAGAAAGGAAGCAGCGCCATTTGACTTATTTGGCTGGAATTGAGATCGGACACCATGTCGCGATTGGAAAACCCCTGATGTACCAAAACAGTGGAAACCCCCCACAAATGGCACCATTTTGGAAACTAGACCCCCCAAGGAACTTATCTAGATGTGTGGTGGGAACTTTGAACCTCCAAGGGCTTCACAGAAGTTTATAAAGTACAGCCGTACAATTATAAAATCATATTTTTTCCACAAAAATTATCTTTTCACCCTCAATTCTTATTTTTCCAAGGGTAACAGGACACTAACAGTTATTGTGCAATTTGTCCTTAGTACACTGATACCCCACATGTGGGGGTAAACCACTATTTGGGTGCATGGCAGAGCTCGGAAGGGAAGCAGCGCCATTTGACGTTTTTGGCTGTAATTGAGATCGGACACCATGTCGCGTTTGGAAAGCCCCTGATGTACCAAAACAGTGAAAACCCCCCCACAAATGACACCATTTTGGAAACTAGACCCCCTAAGGAACTTATCTAGATGTGTGGTGAGCACTTTGAACCCCCCAGTGCTTCACAGAAGTTTATAACGACCGGGTGTGAAAATAAAAAAATCGTTTTTTTTCAACAAACATGATCTTTTAGTCCCCTTTTTTTATTTTCCCAAGGGTAACAGGAGAAATTGGACCCCAAAAGTTGTTGTTTAATTTTTCCTGAGTACGCTGATACCCCATATGTGGGAGAAAACTGCTGTATGGGTATACGTCGGGGCTCGGAAGGGAAGTAGTGACGTTTTGGCATGCAGACTTTGATGGAATGGTCTGCGGGTGTCATGTTGCCTTTGGAGAGCCCCTAATGCACCTAAACAGTGGAAACCCCCCTCAAATGACCCCATTTTGGAAACTAAACCCCCTAAGGAACTTATCTAGATATGTGGTGAGCTGTCATGAACTCATTTTCTGCTCCACCAGTTGAGAGTTGCCCTTCCGTTCTCCCTCAGGTGGTGACAGGAGGTAATGTGGTTGGTTTAAGTGGTAATGATCTGCCACCTGATGAGGAAGATAACGATTGGATCTCTGGAGTATCAGACTGGATATAAGACAGCCGACGCCCTATCCGGGTGCTGGTGATTCAGTCTGCTTCTCAGGTCCTGGACTTCAGCTCTCTTCCAGTCTTCTCAATTTAAGTGTGTTTTTTGCTAATGTTCACACTTGCGCCTGTTGGTCAATTCAGTTTGTTGTGTAATCAGCAAGCCCCTGCTGGGGCTAGGCTGAAATTCCACTCCTATTAATCAGTATTTGCCAATCTGCTTTTTGTCCCTTATTAGATTGGCCTCTTTTTGCTCTATTTCAGAATATTTCAGAGTGCTGATATAGGTTTAGAAGTCTAGTGACTTCAGGGTTAATTTTGCTATCAGAAGTGTTGGACAATATTTTTGTAGGTTGTTTTTGGCAGATTGCAGACATTGTCTTTCCTTTTCTGTCCTTTTTAGTTAGCCGGGCCCCATCGTTTGCTCAGCCTATTTTCCTGCCTTTGTTTATATTTTCATCTTGCTTCACCGTTAATACATGTGGGGGGCTGTCTTTCCTTTGGGGTCTGCTCTGGGGCAGTTAGTTTTCCTCTTTTCCTTCTTTAGGCTTATGTAGTTCTCCGGTTGTGACGAGGCATCTAGGACCAACGTACGAAAGCTCCACGACTGCTTCTAGTTGTGCGGTTAAGATCAGGGATCTGCAATCTGCATAGTTTCCAACTTCTCTGGTTTTCTGAGACTGAGCTTGTTGTCTTGTTTTTCCTCCTCGGTTTCCCAATCATAACAGTGAGCACTTTGAACCCCCAAGGCCTTCACAGAAGTTTATAATGCCCAGACATGAAAATAAAAAGATCTTATTTTTTCCACAAACATGATCAATTTTTTTTTTTTCCCAAGGGTAACAGGAGAAATTGGACCCCAAAAGTTGTTATCCAATTTGTCCTGAGTACGCTGATACCTCATATGTGGGGGAAAACTACATATGGGCACACGTCGGGGCTCAGGAGGGAAGTAGTGACGTTTTGTAATGCAGACTTTGATGGAATGGTCTGCGGGTGTCATGTGCGTTTGGAGAGCCCCTGATGTACCTAAACTATTGAAACTCCCCACAAGTGACCCCATTTTGGACACTAGACCCCCCACGGAACTTATCTAGATGTGTGGTGAGCACTTTGAACCCCCAAGTGTTTCACAGAAGTTTATAACACCCGGGCGTGAAAATAAAAAAAACAATTTTTTCCACAAAAATGATATTTTCGCCTTCAATTTTTTATTTTCCTAAGGGTAACAGGAGAAACTGGACCCCAAAAGTTGTTTTGCAATTTGTCCTGAGTAGGCTGATACCCCATATGTGGGGGTAAACCACTGTTTGGGCGCATGGCAGAGCTTGGAAGGGAAGGAGCACTATTTGACTTTTTCAATGCAGAATTGGCTGGAATTGAGATCAGACGCCATGTTGCATTTGGAGAGCACCTGATGTGCCCAAACAGTGGAAACCCCCCAATTATATCTCCAACCCTAACCCCAACACACCACAAACCCTAATCTCAGCCCTAACTCTAGCCCTAGGCCTAACCCTAGCCCTAGCCCTAACCCTAATGAGAAAATGGAAATAAATACATTTTAATTTAATTTTATTATTTTTCCCTAACTAAGGGGGTGATAACGGGGGGTTCATTTAATATTTATGGCGGTTTTTATGTTTGGCAGCTGTCGCACGCTAAAAGACACTTTTTATTGTAAAAATAGTTTTTCCATATTTTGACCCAACGAGTCATGTGAGGTCTTATTTTTTGCGGGAAGAGTTGATGTTTTTATTGATACCATTTTCGGGCACGTGACATCTTTTGATCGCTTTTTATTCTGATTTTTGGGACGCAGAATGAACAAAAACCAGTGTTTCATGAATTTCTTTTGGGGGGTACGTTTACACCGTTACGCGTACGCGGTAAAATTGATAAAGCGCTTTTATTCTTCGGGTCAGTACGGTTACAGCGATACCTCATTTAGGTCTTTTTTTATGCTTTGTCGGTTTTATGCAATGAAAACAATTTTATATAAAACAATTATTTTTGCATCGCTTTATTCTGCGAGCTATAACTTTTTTATTTTTTTGCTGATGATGCTGTATGGCAGCTCATTTTTTGCGGGACAAGATGATGTTTTCAGCGGTACCATGGATATTTATATGCGTCTTTTTGATCGCACGTTATTACACTTTTTGTTTGGCGGTATGATAATAAATCATTATTTTTTGCTTCGTTTTTTATTTTTTAAGGGGTTCGCTAAAGGGGTTAAGTAATGGGACAATTTTATAGGGCGGGTCGTTACGGACGTGGCGATACCAATTATGTGTACTTTTTTTGTCTTTTATTTCCAAAAAATGAATTTATGAATTTATTTGGGAATATTTTTTTTTTTATTTGTTTAGCGAATTTTTAAATAATTTTACACTTTTTTTTATTTTATTACATTGTCCCAGGAGGGACATCACTGTCCTGTGACAGATTGCTGATCTATCACATCACAGATCACTGTGACAGATCAGCGATCTGTCACAGGCACTGCAAGGCTTTCCTCATGCCTGTGCTTTGCAGGCACTGAGGAAGCCAGCTCCCTGCAGGGCCCCGAAGGTCCCCGTCGCCATCTTGGATTCGGGGGCCTGCAGGGAAAGAGCCCCCCGCAGCAATGCTGCACATTGCGCTGCTGTAGAGGGTCAGGGAAGCACGGAGGGAGCCCCCTCCCTGCCGATGCTTCCCTTTAACCCCCGGTACACCGCGATCGTGTTTGATCGCGGTGTACAAGGGGTTAACGTGTCGGGGGCGGTCCGTGACCACCCCTGACACATTGTGCTGGGTGTCAGCTGTGATAATCAGCTGACACCCGGCCGCGCTCAGCGGCGCTCACCACGTGGGCGCCGCTGATCGCTATGATGTAATATTCCGTCCATGGAAATTAGGTCCAGGGTCACATGGATGGAATATTACGGCCATTGTAGGTAAGGGGTTAAAGATAACAGCTGCATCATCTCAAAGAAGGGTCACAATCTTGCAGAAAGAAAAATCCAAGATGAACTTTATCAGCTAAAATGCAAAGGAATAGTGTGCAGTGCTAGACAAGATCTGCATAAGAACTGTATCCATGTATGGCACACGTCTTCGGCACAGAGTCCCAGAAGCAGTAAAGAAGCCAGCTCAACTTGCAAATGGTATTGAAATCAACCAGTGCAGTCAAATGATGAAGTGCACTAGCTCTCTTAAAGGGAAAATGTCCAGAAAATCCTTTCCTAAAATAAGCACTACTAGATCTGCACAGCCACTGGATCTGATGCATACAGATGTATGCGGTCCTATGAGTGTTCAAACTCCTAGCAAGAAGACATATTTTCTCACATTTATTGATGACTACTCCAGATATACAGTCACCTACCTGCTTCACAGTAAGGATGAAGTTCCACAGACACTTGAAGAATATCTTGCTGTAGTGTTTAACAAAATTGTAAGAATGTCAAAAGCCCTGTGTGCAGATAATGGAACCGAATATACAAGTGGTAAGGTGCAAACTATTTTGTAAAAGGATGGAATCGTGTTCCAGACTACCATTCAATACAACCCAGAACAAAATGGCATTTGCAGAGAAAGAACCATACTCTCTATGAAAGTGGAAGAAGCAGGGTCCTCTCTCCTTCTGTACTTGTGTGTCCCTTGTCTTACACGTGTTTATTGTACTTGCATTGTATACTATTAGTCCCCACTCCCTACAATTTTAAGCGTGCCTTGAAAACGCATTTATTCAGACTGGCCTACCGCCTCAACACATTAGACCAAAAAGTGGATACAAAGTATCCTGAACACACCACTCACAAAGAGAGATATATCATAAATAAAAAATAAATTTTATTAAGTAAATTCATATCATAGATAAATAGATGAACAAAATACAAGTAAGAGGAAGGAATATATACCCAAGAGAAATACACACAAATACAGAATAAAGGAATGGATACAGGTAATGGTAAAGTGCAAAAATATATCAGCATGTAAGCATATATCCACCTAGACCCATAGTGGTCTGTAAAAAGCTAAAAAAAAGCTAAAGATGCGAAACGTACGTCGGACTCCAGGAATTCTGTGAACAGGTGATTAAATGGGTATGTGCTCATGTTATATGTGATTACCAGCATGGGGATTTTTTCCTCTATATGGCACTTTGCACTTTACAGACCACTATGGGTCTAGGTGGATATATGCTTACATGCTGATATATTTTTGCACTTTACCATTACCTGTATCCATTCCTTTATTCTGTATTTGTGTGTATTTCTCTTGGGTATATATTTCTTCCTCTTACTTGTATTTTGTTCGTCTATTTATCTATGATATGAATTTACTTAATAAAATTTATTTTTTATTTATGATATATCTCTCTTTGTGAGTGGTGTGTTCAGGATACTTTGTATCCACTTTTTGGTCTATGTATTTCACACGCCCCTGTACTTTATGCATGCTGGGAAGTCCTTTATGGTCAAGGTTCCCCTACTGCATTAGCATGTTTTTGAACATTTTTGTGGTCGCCTCAACACATTAACCTAATCTATCCCTGTGTGGCACAGTCAAAAGTTTTATCATAACCAGATTTCCCGCATCATGTTCCCACATGCTTTATGCATCCATTAGCCCTCTGTGTCTGTACTGTTACACACTTAACATTATGGCTGGTCCAAACAATCAGGGCAACTATTACCACCCACCTTTCGTGTCTTCCTTTTTCCTCATAGATTGTAAGCTTGCGAGCAGGGCCCTCATTCCTCTTGGTATCTGTTATGATCTATGTGATTATTGTTATGCTGTAATGTCTATTGTCTGTACAAATCCCCTCTGAAATGTAAAGTGTTGCGGAATATGTCGGCGCTATAGAAATGAAATTTATTATTATTATTATTACTTGTCTATATTTCCCCTTTTCACATGTAAAGCGCCATGGAATAAATGGCGCTATATGAATGCATACAGCGTCGGACTGAGGCACCGGGAGACCAGAGGATCCTCCGGTAGGCCCCGCCCCCAGCTCCTGCCTCCTTTATTAGTCCTGCCAGGGTCGGTCTGGCCTGGCAGGATACCAGGAAAATGTCCTGTGGTGGGCCCCAACGAGAGACTGAGAATAGGTTGCGCCATCACGGGGGGCCCTTTAAAAGCATGTCCAAAGAGTTAATGCAGGCGTGCGCTGCGGTGCACATTATCACCTACCTTGCTTCAGCTGTCACTCTGTCTTGTCCCTGACCACAGCGACACGACCACTGTCTCTGGATTCAGGAGCAGTGGACGGTGTCAGGTGTCAGCACGCACTGCTCTCCTCTGCTGCTGTCCTGACCTGCAAAATGCCGGCTGTGTGGTGACAAGGCTGGAAGTGCCTGCTTCTGCTCTCTCTCTCTGCTTGGGCAGCTGGGATGCTGCCTGCTAAACTGCAAATGCAATACATTTTTTTCTGGGTGAGTGTACAGCAAATCATGTGTATGTATATGCCTCTGCCTGTGTGTGTATCTGTAATCTGCCTGTGTGAGTGTATGTATGTATATATATATATATATATATATACACACTCTCTGTGTTCCAAATTATTATGCAAATGATATTTTTCTCTGATTTTCCTAAATAGTCGGTACAAATGACAGTCAGTCTAATAAAAGTCATCACCTGTTAGAGTATGCATCGAATTTTATTGAAGAAACCTCCCAATGATAACAGTATAATCACCAAAATGAATAAAAACTCAAATTGCACTGTTCCAGATTATTAGGCACAGTAGAATTTCTAAACATTTGATCTGTTTTAAAGAACTGAAAATGTTCATTTGTGGAATTTGCAGCATTAGGAGGTCACATTCACTGAACAAAAAGGATATTTTGGAGTTAAATAGCTTAACAGGCCAAGTTACATGTTAACATAGGAACCCTTCTTTGATATCACCTTCACAATTCTTGCATCCATTGAACTTGTGAATTTTTTGGAGAGTTTCTGCTTGTATTTCTTTGCATGAAGTCAGAATAGCCTCCCAGAGCTGCTGTTTTGATGTGAACTGCCTCCCACCCTCATAGATCTTTCGCTTGATGATACTCCAAAGCTTCTCTATAGGGTTGAGGTCAGGGAAAGATGGTGGCCACACCATGAGTTTATCTCCTTTTATGCCCATAGCAGTCAATGACTCAGAGGTATTCTTTGCAGCATGACATGGTGCAGTGTCATGCATGAAGAGGATTTTGCTCCTGAAGGCACATTTCTGCTTTTTATACCATGGAAGACAGCTGTCAGTCAGAAACTCTATATACTTTGCAGAGGTCATTTTCACACCATCAGGAACCTTAAAGAGCCCTACCAGCTGTTTCCCCATGATTCCGGCCCAAAACATGACTCCTCCACCTCCTTGCTGACGTCGCAGCCTTGTTGGGGCATAGTGGCCATCCACCAACCATCCACTACTCCATCCATCTGGACCATCCAGGGTTGCTCGACACTCATCAGTAAACAAGACTGTTTGAAAATTAGTTTTCATGTATTTCTGGGCCCACTGCAACCATTTCTGCTTGTGAACACTGTTTAGGGGTGGCCGAATAGTAGGTTTATGCACCACAGCAAGCCTTTGAAGGATCCTACACCTTGAGGTTCGAGGGACTCCAGAGGCACCAGCAGCTCTAAATATCTGTTTGCTGGTTTGTAATGGCTTTTTAGCAGCTGCTCTCTTAATCCGATGAACTTGCCTGGCAGAAACCTTCCTCATTCTGCCTTTATCAGCACAAACATGTCTGTTCTCAGAATCAACCACAAATTTCTTAAAAGTACGATGATCACGTTTAAGTTTTTGGGAAATATCTAATGTTTTCATCTCATGACCAAGGCATTGCACTATTTGATGCTTTTCAGCAGCAGAGAGATCCATTTTCTTTCCTAAATTCCTTGAAACCTGTGCCCTGCTTAATAATGTGGAACATCATTCTTAAGTAGTTTTCCTTTAATTGGGCTCACCTGGTAAACTAATTGTCACAGGCGTTTGAGATTGATTTCAGTGATCCAAAGAGCCCTGATACACAATACCATCTATGAGTTTATTTGAAAAACAAAAAATTACATCTTTATGATACTTAAATCCAATTTGCATAATAATTTGTAACGCAGTATATATATATATATATATATATATATATATATAATATGCCTGTATGCTTTCGGTCGGAGGGCAGTGCTCTGTGTTGTTTGGAGATTTTCGCAGCTCCGTGCAGTAAACACCACTACCTATGGAAGTGAATAACTAAGTGATGAATTCTGTGGCTGGAATTGTACGGAAAGTGAGTGCGCCGCTGTGCTCACCGCTGGTTTCGGTGCCCCGGTAGTGCTCTGTGGTGGCAGCTCATTATGAAGTGTCTGTCCGTCACTGTATATGGGGGGCCAGTGCCTGTCCTTCACTTTATATGGGGGTCCCATGTCCATCAGTCACTGTGTATGGGGGCCCCATGTTCGTCCCCGTCCGTGACTTTATATGGGAGTCACGTGTCCGTCTGTCACTGTGTATGGGGGCCCCATGTTCGTCCCCGTCCATCACTGAATATGGGGGCCCCGTCCCCATCACTGTGTATGGGGGCCCATATGTTCATCCGTCACTGTGTATGGGGGCCCCCGGGTCCGTCCGTTACTGTGTATGGAGCCCCCATGTCTGTCCTTCACTGTACATGGGGGGCCAGTCCAGTACACCACATCAGCAGGCACACTGGATGAGGGGAAGTTTATGTGTGGGGTCAGGAGGGGGTTACCGGGTGCATGTAGCGGAGCCGCACGTGTAGGAGGTGCATGGAGCGGAGCCGCGCGTGTAGGAGGTGCACAGAGTGGAGCCGCGCGTGTAGGAGGTGCACGGAGCAGAGCCGCGCATGTAGGAAGTATAAGGAATGGAGAGCCCTGTGTGTATGAAGTGTACGGAGCTGTGTATGTGTACGGAGCGGAACCGCGTGTGTATGGGGTGTACGAAACAAAGCCCTGTGTGTATGAAGTGTAAGGAGCGGAGCAGAGCCTTGTGTGTATGAGGTTTACGGAGTGAAGCCATGTGTGTACTGAGTGGAGCCGTGTATGTGCGAGGTGTACGGAGCGGAGACTTGTGTGCATGAGGCATACAAAGTGGAACCGTGTGTGTATGAGGTGTGCGGAGCCATGCATGTACAAAGTGTATGGTTGGGAGCATTCATACCTCCCAACTGTCCCGGATCCAGCGGGACAGTCTCGATTTTGTGAATCTGCCCCTCTGTTGTGACTGGGAGCTTACTTTTCCCGTGGACACAGGGAGTACATGGCAGAGCCCCGAGGAGCACGTTAAAACTCGCACGTGACGTTCCATTGGAAATGACGTGCTGGAAGCTGACCGGAAATGAGGTCATTTCGGGAGGATATTGTGACAGAACCATGGAGGCACTTCAAGGAATGCTTCAGATCCATCACCGTGTCCTCCTCCGACAGCGCGGAGAACGGGATCGCCTTGGAATCAGGGATGCCGGCCATGTGAGCAGATTATGATATGTCCTGCTTTGGGAGGTTCAGGTGGGCACTACAATGGGAGCCGGGCTGCTATAGTATCTTTATAGAATCTTTCTTTCTCTCTCTGTTTCTTTCTCTCTCTGTTCTTTCTTTCCCTCTCTTTCTTTCTGTTCTTTCTTTCTCTCTATTCTTTCTCTCTTTCTTTCTCTTTCATTTCTTTCTCTGTTTTCTTTTTTCTCTCTCTCTCTGTTCTTTCTTTATTTTCCTCAGTACCAGTCAGTGTACCAACAGTACCAGCCACTGTGCCCATAATGCCAGCCACTGTACCCTCAGTACCAGTCAGTGTGATCAGCAGTGCTAAATGGGTGTGGTGGGGCATGGACATGGGTGTGACTAGTTGTGAAATGGGTGTGTTCAGGGCGTGGCCTAAAATTTGCAGCGGCGCGCTTAGCAGCCTTTATCCCTCTGTCCCTTTTTCAAAAGTTGGGAGGTATGATGGTGGGCCCCAAGAATGATTTTTCTCTGGTGGGCCCAAGGTACTCCAGTCCGATGCTGGAGATATTCACACAGTGAAATGTAGCAGTGGATTTCAGCATGGAATCTGCTTGCATTCCATGCTAAAATCTATCTATCTAATATTCTTCATTTTTTTCCATAAAAATCAATCCATTTGCTGTGTCTGGAAAGGGCAGTGAGTGGCTCAGTTTGTGTGTGATAAGCACGCATGAGCTTGGTGTCCCCCTGCTGAACAGAAGAGAAGACTGCAAAGGGAAGTTTAAAATTAATTGTTTATATAATAGAATTGATCATCAGGGTTTAGGGACGGCGAGCGTTGTACAGGGAAGAGAGTTGGCAGCTGCGGACTCTCCTCCTGTGCAGCGCTTATGACGATCACTGCTGAGTAGTTCGCATTCACTTTGAATGAGGGCAGCGCTGCAGGACCTTGAGCCAGCCACTACACGTTTTTCATCATACAAAATTGCCCGGGTGGCAGTTCGTCATAAATAATTGGGTTTTAGGTTGCAGTTTGGGCTCTCGGTCTCAGAAAGGTTCACCATCACTGATATAGGACATCATATCACCCCCACCGAACATGCTGTCATCATCACCACCTAACAACCATCCACATCCGGACCAAGTAGGGTGACTAGAGTAAGATAGACACAGGAGTATTATCCCTGGAGCCCCTCTGACCAGCTAACTATGGTGAAACAGTTGCCTGAACCTGAGAACCAACCTTATCCCTTGTAAAAAGACAATACAACGGACCTATAAGTGCACCGCGGCAGACCTAGAGAGTTTGGTGACTTCGAAGGCATGTGACATACCAGGACACATAATTAAGACTCATACAGATGTGACAAAGTACACTAAGCTATCTGATTTTCCACCTCCTTTGCCTTCAGACTTGGAAACTTGCAAACCCGTGACAAATGAGTACCTTCTTCTTGTCCCCTCAGGACCTGGATCTACTTTGATAATGACCATAACAATGCCAGGGGGAAAATGGCAGAATATTTGATTGATGCTGGTGCAGCTGGGACTGTGCTGCAAAAAGGCTTGATAATGACAGAAATGATTACTAACGAAATGGTGGGATGTGTGAGGGTAAAGGGACTTTTGACTGAACCTCCTCCAATTAAACTAATATTACAAGACTGCCAAGATGTGCTTACAAAGCTTTTTGTGTGAAAATACTCCTATGAATGCTGGGAGTAGGTGTGTTGAGTGCTATCCAGGCCACCATACAATATACTCCTGAGGGTATTACAGTCACAAGTCCCCACTCAGATAAGAACTTGTGTAAGCTTGCAGCAATGGGGTTTATGACAAATTCGGTGAAAGTAGCACCAGACATAAGAATGTCTGAGGACAGGGAAGAGAGTCAGGTACCAGACATCATTTGGACAAAGGGAAAAACTGATGTTGGTCGGCTCACCATCCTTCCGGTCATGATTAAATTAAAAGATGGAATCACTCCTCCTTGATTAAAACAATACCCTTTTAAGCCTAGCCAAATCAATGACCCTGACCGGTAATATAAAAGATTATATCAAGGCAGGGGCTCTAGTGCAAAAATATTCACCCTGCAACACCCCTTTGTATCCCATTAAAAAAAAAGAGCCCAAAGGTTCCCTTGACACTTACAACACTTATAGAATGGTTCATGATCTGAGAGCTGTTAATGTTACAGAGAGTGTGACCTCAATTGTTCTTAACCCTACATTCGACAGAAACTGCACTCATCAAAGTGACCAATGACCTTCTGACAGCAAAACGTAATGGTGACCACTCTCTGCTCATTGTTCTCGACCTTTCTGCAGCTTTCGACACTGTTGACCATCCTCTCCTACTCTCTAGGCTCCAGTCACTAGGCATTAAGGACACTGCTCTTTCCTGGTTCTCCTCCTATCTTTCTGACCGCTCCTTCAGTGTTCTGTTTTCTGGCTCCACTTCATCTCCTCTTCCTCTCACTGTTGGGGTACCTCAGGGCTCAGTCCTTGGCCCCCTTCTCTTCTCTCTCTATACGGCCCCAATTGGACAGACCATCAGCAGATTTGGCTTTCAGTACCATCTTTATGCTGATGACACACAACTGTACACATCATCCCCTGACCTTACCTCCGCTGTACTACAGAACGCCACTGACTGTCTGTCTGCAGTCTCCAACATCATGTCTGCTCTCTATCTGAAACTCAACCTCTCCAAAACTGAACTTCTTCTGCTCCCACCATCTACTAACCTCCCTAAATCTGACATTTCCCTCTCTGTGGGTGGCACCATAATAACACCCCAACAGCAGGCGCGCTGTCTGGGTGTTATGTTCGACTCCGATCTCTCCTTCACCTCCCATATACAATCTCTTGCCCGCTCATGCCGCTTACACCTAAAGAACATCTCTAGAATCCACCCTTTTCTCACCATGGAAACAACAAAAACTCTCACTGTCGCCCTGATCCACTCCCGCCTGGACTACTGTAATGCTCTATTAATTGGCCTCCCTCTCACTCGACTCTCCCCTCTCCAGTCTATCCTTAATGCAGCAGCCAGGGTTGTCCATCTGGCTAATCGTTACTCAGACGCGTCCGCTCTTCGCCAGTCATTACACTGGCTGCCAATTCATTACAGGGTACAATTCAAAGTACTTGTTCTCACCCACAAAGCTCTCCACAGTGCGGCACCCCCTTACATCTCCTCCCTCATTTCTGTCTATCGGCCTAACCGACCGCTGCGCTCTGCAAATGACTTTCGACTAACCTCTGCCCTAATCCGTACCTCCCACTCCCGACTCCAAGACTTCTCCCGTGCTGCGCCAATCCTCTGGAATGCTCTACCCCAAGATATTAGGACCATCCACAATTTGCATAGTTTTAGGCGCTCGCTCAAAACACATTTGTTCAGAGCGGCCTATCACATTCAGTAATCAAAGTCATGTTATGTTTGTGTGTGTGTAGCCCATTCACTATCTCCATCTAACCCCCACCCCCTGAAGATGGCTGGACCGTCATTGTAAATACATCATTGTAAATACAAACCTGTGCTTTGTATCTCCCCCACCTCATTGTAGATTGTAAGCTCCACGAGCAGGGTCGTCTTATTTCGCTTTAATTATTGTATTGTTAACGTTGTTACTTATGACTGTTGTGTTTGAAACTGTTCAACTGTAAAGCGCTGCGGAATATGTTGGCGCTATATAAATAAAGATTATTATTATTATTATTATTATTATTAACCCGCACAACTTACAGTCACAAATCCCAGCGACCTCCAAATGTTTCATTTTTGTCTGTCCCCCTCCATCCTGTCAGTATCTTTTTGCCTTCACTCATGAAAGGAGACAGTACTGTTGGATTGTCCTCCCACAAGGAGAAATGACCACCTGTCTATGGCCAGACAAGTCAGACTTGAATGTGCACTACTAATTCCTGAGTATGTCACCCTCAAAAGTTGTAAAGTCTGAATACAGCCTCCCGTATGCCTGGGGATTCAGAAAAGGGGGAATTAGTGACAGTGTTAACAAGTGAGGAAAGTACTTTGACATGACGCACGAACATGACTGCGTAGAACTGATGAGTCAGGAGACAGTGGGTTTTGCACATGTTCATGATAAACCTGTTTCTAATGCAGATTTTGAGTTTTTGTAGATGGCTCCAGATACTACTACCTGGATATGCAGCAGTATCCTCACATGAGGTAATCCAAGATGAACCACTCCTTCCTCACATGTCAGCACTGCGGGAGGCAGAGTTAAAGGCACTTGCTGAGGCGTGTAGAGCTGCTGCAGGAAAAGTTGCTAACATTTGTACAGATTCAAATTATGGATGGAGAATATCCCTTGATTATGGTCCTATCTGGAGAAGCAGAACTTTTCTTACATCAGCTGGTAAGCCCATTAACAATGCAGAGCTGGTGAAACAATTAGTGGTTAATGAGACAGTGTACTAAGATGGTGTTGAAGGCTGTAAAACAACTATCAGTAAAATAGAAAGGAAATAAAGGGGTAAATGTACATTTGGTATAAATGGAAAATAAATTAATAATAGTTGAGGTTCTCATAAAGCGATGTTGGGACTATTAAATTTATACCAATGTATACAGACCCCTGGTCACATTTGTGTTGTCCCAGAAGGAATATTCTTATTTTGCAGACATCGTGCCTATAGGAGACACAGCAGCAGTCCCAATTCACACCTTGTATAGAAGCGCCACATGTACGGCCACATCATGTCCTATCTTCCTCCCACCTTCTAATGCTCTGTCTACTACTCCTTATAGCTGGCGAGGTATCCCCAAATCCTGGCCCTCCTCAACACATACCTACACTCATTTCTACCACCCTGCCACGATCCTCTACACGTCTTTGTAACTATGACAACCTCATACCTATTCATCCAGCCCCCACTCCCCCAACCCCCTTACCTGGAGCCCTATGGAACGCACGCTCTGTCTGCAACAAGCTATCATTTATCCATGACCTCTTTATCACCAACAAACTCTCCTTCCTCGCCATCACTGAAACCTGGCTCACTCCTTCTGACACAGCCTCTCCAGCTGCGCTCTCCTATGGCGGATTCCATCTCTCTCACACCCCTCGCCCCAGCAATAAACACGGTGGAGGAGTTGGCTTGCTCCTGTCTAATACCTGCTCCTTTACCCCAATTCCTCTGCTACCCTCCGCTACTCTTCCCTCTTTTGAGGTGCACTCCGTCCGCATCTACTCCCCCTCCAACTGGCTGTCATCTACTGCCCCCCAGAACTAGCCATCTCCACCTTTCTCGACCACTTCACCACCTGGCTACTCCATTTCCTTTCTGCTGACATCCCCACCATCATCATGGGCGACTTCAACATCCCCATTGACACTTCCACCCCAGCTGCCTCTAAACTTCTATCGCTCACGGCTTCCCTTGTCCTCACTCAATGGTCCTCTGCGGCAATTCACAAACATGGTCACACCCTGGACCTTATCTTCACCCATCTCTGTTCCCTCACTAATCTCAATAACTCACCCCTCCCCCTGTCTGACCACAACCTACTGACATTCTCTTCCCTCTCCTCTCCCACTGAGCAACCCCCGCTCCATAAACTCGCTCACCCTCGCAGGAATCTCAAACACCTCAATTTACAATCACTCTCTGAATCCCTTCTCCCCCTTACAGACATAGCTTCCCTTCATGACACAGATGCTGCTGCCACTTTTTATAACACCACAATAACAGCAACACTTGATTCGGCTGCCCCCCTCACACAGAGCAAAACTCGAACAATCAACAGGCAGCCCTGGCTGACCAGCCTGACCAAAGAACTGAGATGGGTTTCCAGGGCCGCTGAGTGGAGATGGAAGAGAACCCATTCTACTGAGCACTTCAACGCATACAAGCAGTCCCTTGCCAGCTTTAAGTCCACGCTCTCTGCCGCAAAGCAAACTTACTTCGCATCTCTCATATCCTCCCTGTCTCATAACCCTAAACAGCTCTTCAACACTTTCAATTCTCTACTCCACTCCACAGCACCTCCTCCCCCTCCTCTCATCTCTGCTGAAGACTATGCCTCCTTCTTTAAGCAGAAGATCGACACGATCAGACAAAACTTTGGCCCGCAGCCCCCAATGCCCCTCTTAACCGCTCAGCCCTGTTCTGAAAAAGCCAGCTTCTCCACCATGACAGAAGATCAGCTTTCCACCCTTCTGTCAAGATCACACCTCACCACTTGTGCCCTCAACCCACTCCCGTCCCACCTCATCCCTAACTTGGCCACGGTTCTCATCCCATCTCTAACACACCTTTTAACCTTTCACTTACAAATGGTGTCTTTCCCGCATCCTTCAAGCATGCCTCAATCACACCCATCCTCAAAAAGCCCTCCCTTGACCCATCCTCTGTGTCTAACTATCGCCCGATATCTCTTCTCCCTTACGCCTCAAAACTACTGGAACAGCATGTATACCTTGAACTGTCTTCCCACCTCTCCTCCTGTTCCCTCTTTGACCGGTTACAATCTGGCTTCCGACCGCATCACTCAACTGAAACTGCCCTAACTAAAGTCACTAACGACTTACTAACCGCCAAGAGCAAGCGACACTACTCTGTCCTCCTTCTCCTGGACCTGTCCTCTGCCTTCGACACCGTAGACCATTCCCTCCTGCTACAGATTCTCTCATCTCTTGGCATCACAGACTTGGCCCTATCCTGGATCTCATCATACCTAACGGACCGTACATTCACTGTCTCCCTCTCACACACCACCTACTCACCTCGCCCCCTGTCTGTCGGTGTTCCCCAAGGCTCTGTCCTAGGACACCTACTCTTCTCCATCTATACCTTCGGCTTGGGACAGCTCATAGAATCCCATGGTTTGCATTATCACCTCTATGCCGTTGACATACAGATCTACCTATCTGGACCCGACCTCGCCTCCTTACTGACTGACATCCCACAATGTCTGTCCGCTATCTCAGCCTTCTTCTCTGCTCGCTTTCTCAAACTGAACATGGACAAAATAGAATTCATCATCTTTCCCCCATCTCACTCTACCCCTCCTCCAGACCTATCCATCAATGTCAACAGCTGCTCTCTTTCCCCAGTCCCGCATGCCCGGTGCCTTGGGGTGATCCTCAACTCTGCGCTCTCTTTCAAACCACATATCCAAGCCCTCGCCTCCTCCTGCCTCCTCAAACTCAAAAAAATTTCCCGGATCCACTCATTCCTCAACCAAGAAACCACAAAAACACTAGTGCACGCTCTTATCTCCCGCATCGACTACTGCAACCTCCTATTCTCTGGCCTCCCCTCTAGCACCGCTCCAGTCCATCCTACACTCTGCTGCCCGACTAATCCACCTGTCTCCCCGCTATTCCCCAGCCTCCCCCTATGCCAGGCCCTTCACTGGCTTCCTATTGCCCAGAGGATCCAATTCAAAACCCTAACCATGACATACAAAGCCATCCACAACCTGTCTCCTCCATACATCTGTGACATGGTCTCTAGGTACCTACCCACACGCAACCTTTGATCATCCCAAGATCTCCTTCTCTACTCCCCCTTATCTCTTCTTCCCACAACCGCATACAAGACTTCTCAGGTGCTTACCCCATACTCTGGAACTCCCTACCGCAACACATCAGACTCTCACCATCAACAGAAACCTTCAAGAAGAACCTGAAGACCCACCTGCTCCAACAAGCCTACAGCCTGCAATGATCCTCGGTCTACTGAACCACCGCACGACCTGCTCTACCCTCTCCTACTGTATCCTCACCCATCCCTAGACTCTGAGCCCTCGCAGGCAGGGTCCCCTCTCCTTATGTACTTGTGTGTCCCTTGTCTTACAATTGTTTATTACTCTTGTATATATTACACTTGTCTATATTTCCCCTTTTCACATGTAAAGCGCCATGGGATAAATGGCGCTATATAAATGCATAACAATAATAATAATAATAATAATAATAAAAGGACTGCAGACAGTAAACCCCGTCCAAATGGTAGGCCACATTTAGTGGAAATGGGGATAGCTGTCATGATCCAGGCGTGGATCTGATAGATTAAATGGGCAAAGTGAACTTTTTTTCCTTTGGCAGGGTGCCAAAGAGTGATGTGATTGCCCCCGGTGGCCATTGACATTATCACCAGCCTTACCTTTTTTTTTTCTTTTTTTCTGGTGTGCTTTTGGCCATGTGGAGTCCGTTGAGCAATTATCAGGGTCTGGGGCCTTTGGCCATGTGGAGAACTGTGAGCAATGGTCTGGGGCCTTTGGCCATGTGGAGACCTGTGAGCAATTGCTGCTGGGCTTCACTGAGGTGAATGAGGAGTGGTCTTGAGGGTCCAGAGGCCCCTCATTAAGGAGGGGGTACTGTCATGATCCAGGCGTGGATCTGATAGATTAAATGGACAAAGTGAACTTTTTTCCTTTGGCAGAGTGCCAAAGAGTGATGTGATTGCCCCTGGTGGCCATTGGGATTATCGCACGTGGTGTCGTTCATTCTGAGTTGCCCCGGTGGTGGTGAGTGGTATCGCACCTTAGTTTTTGGCTTAATGTGCACTTTAGTTCTTTGGTTGAGTGCACGTGATTAGGTAACAGGTGTGAATGCTCTATAAATGAGTGTCAGGGGGTTTAATCACTGCTGGTGATATTGTGTTCATTCGGGAAGGAAGCCTGGGTGAACATGGAGCTGAACAGGAGTCCTGCGCAGTCAGCCAGAGGGGACGAGGGGCAGCTAATGGTGTCTGCAGGAATTGCTGGCATGGTTTGGAGGAGTCGCAGTTTATGGTGTCAGCGGGAAGTGCTTGCATGGCTTGTTGGAGTGGCGACTATGGAGAGAGTTGCACTCGGCATGCTCGACTTGGTTGCTGAGAGCTGGACTCAAGCATGCTTGGATTCTTGGCAGAGGCTGACTCATCTTTGGGACTCTGTTACTGGACTGCTGCAATTGGTGGTGGACTCTGCTCCAAGGCTGCACTATGGTGAAGGATCCGGGATGGTGATGGATCCGGGTGGAGGAGAAGACGCACGCAGGTGGTGGAGCTCTGTTGCAGGAGCATAAGCACAGAGCATAAAGATAAGTGGTGTCCCCCTGTATTGTCTTCTTTCCTTTTGTGTCTCTAGTGCAGTGGTTGGATTAGTCTCCACACCGACCAATTCCCTAGTGAGGGATTAGGGTCAGGGCGAGCAAGGGTTTTAAGGTATGCGTGCGGCGCCCGGTGCGGAGCCGGCAAAAGGAACGTTAGGAGTGCAGGGACACTGGCTCAGGGGAGCTCAGGAGGTCTCCACTTCCCTATTCCCTATTGCAGGGCCCACCATTGTTAATGTTACCCAGGTCCCCCTTATTATTTAAATGCGCCTTACTGGAGGCGGGGTTTCCAGAATGTATGTTTAACGTGTAATACCTAAATTCGCCAGTTGGAGGCGGCGTATCCAGCTGCACGTTTTATTATTTAAATTCACCCCACTGGAGGCGCTATATCCAGGGTCACGTGTGTCATATGGGTTCGCCTTGCGGTACCCACTGCGTCCAGATGCACGTGACCGTGACAATAACAAATAATAATAATAATCTTTATTTATATAGCGCCAACATATTCCGCAGCGCTTTATAGTTTAACAGTTTCAAAACACAAGTCATAAGTAACAACGTTAACAATACAATAATTAAAGCAAAATAAGACAACGCTACTCATTAGCTCATTAGAGCTTACAATCTACAATGAGGTGGGGGAGATACAAAGTACAGGTGTGTATTTACAGTGATGTATTTACATTGATGGTCCAGCCATCTTGAGGGAGTGAGGGATGGATGGAGATAGTGAATGGGCTACACATGCACACTTACACATAGAATGACTTTGATTAGTGAACGTGATAGGGAGCTCTGAACAAAGGTGTTTTGAGGGAGCGCCTGAAATTATGCAAATTCTAGCTAGTCCTAATTTCTTGGGGTAGAGCATTCCAGAGGATTGGCGCAGCATGGGAGAAATCTTGGAGTCGGGAGTGGGAGGTACGGATTAGTGCAGAGGTTAGTCGAAAGTTGTTTGCAGAGTGCAGCGGTCAGTTAGGCCAATAGACAGAAATGAGGGAGGAGATGTAGGGGGGTTCTGCACTGTGGAGAGATTTGTGGGTGAGAAAAAGTACTTTGAATTGGATCCTATAATGAATGGGCAGCCAATGTAAGGACTGATGAAGAGTGGACATGTCCGAGTACCGATTAGCCAGATAGATGACCCCGGCTGCTGCATTAAGTATGGACTGGAGAGGGGATAGTTGAGTAATGGGGAGGCCAATTAATAGAGCGTTGCAATAATCCAGGTGGGAGTGGATCAATGCTACAGTGAGGGTTTTTGTTGTTTCTGTGGTGAGAAAAGGGTGGATTTTAGAGATGTTCTTTAGGTGTAAGTTGCAAGAGATTGTATATGGGATGTGAAGGAGAGATTGGTGTCAAACATAACACCCAGACAGCGCACCTGCTGCCGATGTGTTATTGTGGTGCCACCCATGGAGAGGGAAATGTCAGATTTAGGGAGGTTAGTAGACGGTGGGAGTAGAAGAAGTTCAGTTTTGGAGAGGTTGAGTTTCAGATAGAGAGTGGACATGATGTTGGAGACTGCGGACAGACAGTCACTGGCATTTTGTAGTACAGCGGGGGTAAGGTCGAGGAATGACGTATATAGTTGTGTGTCATCAGCATAAAGATGATACTGAAAGCCAAATCTGCTGATGGTCTGTCCAATTGGGGCTGTGTAGAGAGAGAAGAGAAGGGGCCAAGGACTGAGCCCTGAGGTACCCCGACAGCGAGAGGAAGAGGAGATGACGTGGAACCAGAGAACAAAACACTGAAGGAGCGGTCAGAAAGATAGGAAGAGAACCAGGAGAGAGCAGTGCCCTTAATGCCTAGTGACTGGAGCTTAGAGAGTAGGAGACAGTGGTCAACAGTGTTGAAAGCTGCAGATAGGTCGAGAAGACTAAGCAGAGAGTGGTGACCATTACGTTTTGCTGTCAGAAGGTCTTTGGTCACTTTGATGATTGCAGTTTCAGTCGAATGGAGGGGGCGGAAGCCGAACTGTGACGGGTCTAGAAGGGAGTGAGTGGAGAGTTAATGGGTAAGGCGGGAGGAAACTAGGTGCTCCAAAAGTTTATAGATGAAGGGGAGATTGGAGACTGGTCTGTAGATGTTTGTGCAGGATGGGTCGAGAGCGGGTTTCTTTAGTAATGGAGTAACGATGGCATGTTTGATGGAGGATGGGAAAATGCCCAAGGAGAGGGAGAGATTAAAGATTGCAGTTAGGTGAGTTGTGACGACTGGAGAGAGAGACTGGAGGAGATGTGAGGGAATGGGGTTGGTAGTGCATGTGGTCGGACGAGAGGAAGAGAGGAGTCTGGAGACTTCTTCTGTGATGGGATCAAATGTGGAAAGTGAGCCAGGGGAGATGCAGGAAGGGATGGGAGTCACAGCACTTGGTGGTTGGGAGCAGTTTTCCTGACGGATATTATCTATTTTTTCTGTAAAGTGGGAGGCCAGGTCATCAGCCTAAATGTCTGTGTGAGGGGCTTTTGCTATCAATCTGAGGAGGGAGTGAAAGGTGTCAAAAAGTTTCTTGGGGTTGTTGGCTAGTGAGGAGATCAGGGTGGTGAAGTAGGTCTGTTTGGCGAGGTGAAGGGCAGCGTTATAGGTTCTTAACATAAATTTGAAGTGGATAAAATCTGGTGTGTGGGTTTTTCTCCATAGGCGTTCAGCACTCCTAGAGCATCGCTGGAGAAGTTGAGTTTGTGATGTGAGCCATGGCTGTTTTACTCTGAGCTTGGAGATTCTGAGGGTGAGGGGAGCTACTTGGTCAAGGGTGCTTCTAAGAGTGTCGTTGTAGTGATAAACAGCCAGGTCAGGACAGGAAAAAGAGGAGATTGGAAACAGTGATTAGTGTAGGGAGTCTGAAAGTGTCTGAGGGTTAATGGCTTGTATATTTCTGACTGTGTGATAGGTAGGAGTGAGCTGGGGTGGGCAAGGATTTGTGAGTGTGAAGGAGAGAATGTTGTGGTCAGAGTGTGGAAGCGATGAGTTATTTAGATGGAAGATTGAACAGAGCCGGACAAAGACCAGATCAAGGGTGTTACCGTCCTTGTGTGTCTCAGAGGTTGAAAGCTGCGAGAGGCCTAGAGAGGTGTTAGTGATAGAAGCTGGGATGCAGATGTGGAAGTAGGGCTGTTAATGGGGATGTTGAAGTCTCCCAGGATAAGAGTTGGTAGTTCTGAGGACATGAAGTGCGGCAGCCAGGCAGAGAAATGGTCAAGGAAGTGGGTGGGAGAGCCTGGGGGCCGGTATATGACCACTACTCTGAGGGAGAGGGGACAGAAGAGCCTGATGGTGTGGACCTCAAAAGAAGGGAATATGAGTGATGGAACTGGGGGATGACCTAGAAAGTGCATTGTGGGGAAAGGAGTATGCCGACTCCACCACCATGTCTGTTTGTGGGTCTCGGGGAATGAGAGAATTGTAAGCCACCATAGGAAATGGCAGCAGGAGAGACAGTGTCAGAATCCTGAATCCAGGTTTCAGTGAGGGCCAACAGATTAAGAGAGTTGATCTGAAAGTAGTTGTGCAAGAAAGGAAGCTTGTTACAAACAGATCATGGATTCCAGAGGGCACAATTAAAAGATGGAGATGAGGGAGTGCAAGTAATATTAATAAGATTATTATGGTTTCGATATGAGGTAGGGTAGGGGTTGAGGTTGGGGGATGGTGGACCAGGCTTGGGGGAGATGTCCCCTGAAATCAGTAGGAGTAGTAAGATAAAGAGCAAATAGTTGTTGGAATTGTAAGCAGTTTTTTTCTGCGATGTGTTTGGGCAAGATGGGCTGTGGTTTCTCAGGAAGGTGAGTAGTGCATGGGAGCTGTACATGGGAGAGGGAAGTATAGAGGGGTTGATGTGTATGAGTGGTGATGGAGGGGGGATGGAAGCACAGGAGGATAGAAATAAAGCACATGGTTAAAGGGGAAAGCAAAGTGTGGGTTACCTGATTCCTGCCCTGATTAACTGCCATGGATAACTGCCGTTTTCTTGATGCTTAGCTTCTGTGATGCTTTGCTAATGGAATGCTTGCGTGCTGCACCCCACACTGCGTCTGCACCCCACACTGCGTGCTTTCTCTTAGGAACTACTACATATATAGGACACACTACAGGGTCAGGAGAGGATTGTGGGAGCTGGTTTGGGAAAATTTTTCAGCTGGGGCCAGCACACCAGGTTGTGGTTAGATGATCAAAGGCACTAGACCAGGTTGCATCTATATGCTATAGCACCTTCCACCTGATAAGATCTAGAGAGGCCCCAGTCACGAATAAAAGATTCATAACAAAAATGTGGGATAAGTTAGTGGAAGCTACCTTCTACCTGGATGATCAGATTTTTCAGGGTCTTGAGGTTCTTAATTAGACTAATACAATACAGAGACAATTAATCATAGCTAATAATCAACATGCTATGTCAAATAATTGGTCCCACCTGTTGCAATAATATTGACCCTGCTGGCAATCTCCAGGTCAGAGCCAGTATAGCTAAAGTAGGTGAACTTAGAGACCAATGGTTAAAGCACCACAGTTCAAACAGTGACCCCTGATGTGGGACTACATTCTCCTTTCTAAATCTAGCCAACTGGTTTAGTAGCCTAGAGGAATGAATTTCTGGTATTGTACTGACTTGCATGCAGATGTTATTGTTTTGTTTATTGCTCTATTTAGCCATAAAAGAGTTGATATATGTATTACCTAAGCTATTGAAGCGTATGTGGAAAAAAATAATCTAATGTTGAACCTTCCATAGTGTATCATAGACCCCAGATAACTGCTGCTGATGGGGGAAGTGGGTGTCCACATTGAGGGTGGATGGACGAAGCACGTAGAAAGCCCCCTTATGGGTACTAGACCTATGAGACAGTATCTCCTTTGTGGACATCAACTAACCTTGTGGCAAAAGGTTATGCTATTTACAAAAGGGGGAAATTGATATAGATGGGTAAATGCTTTTCCTTCTTGTTTTAGAATTTGTTTTTATTTTAGTGTTGTAGCCTTATAGCCTCATATTCAAGGATTTTATACTCCTTATCTCATGTGCAATGTTTTTAAGATTCTGCAAAAACATGTTTTGGATGTTAATGATATGATATATGAATATATATAAAGAAATCAAACCAAGCTCATATACAAAATGGATGCTGTGTTGGTTTTTGAACATTCTGTGAAAAATATCTGATGTTGAAATGATACATCACCAGGCCACATGACACTGTAAAATATGTGTGAAAGTGTTCATAAATATTTGCAATGTCCTAAATAATTATTGCATCAAAATGAGAAAATGGTTGCACTCAATTGCATTAAGGCATATCAATATGAAATATATGAAGTGTGAATAGCATAATGGCTTTTGAAATTTAGAAAAAACATATGAGATACTTAGCACAAAATTTGGACAAAAGATGTGAGCCCATCCACCAACGTCAAGGTAATTTCATAATCGAATGGGTCCCTATTCTAACTGCCTAGTGTGAACTAACCTCTGGCTAATAACATGGTAAAGCCTGTATTTATAGGAAGATAGGAACCAAATGTGATTGGATATAATTAAAATCACAGTTTGATGAAGGGCGGAGTGCTCAGTCAGAAAGCTAATGTCATGGTCACTGATAATGTCTGGGCACAGGTGTTACCGCAAGGCGAACCCATAACACACGTGACCCTGGATACAGCGCCTCCAGTGGGGCGAATTTAAATAATAAAACGTGCAGATGGATACACCGCCTCCACCTGGCGAATTTAGGTATTACACGTTAATAAACATTCTGGAAACCCCGCCTCCAGTACGGCGAAATTAAATAATAAGGGGGACCTGGGAAACATTAACAGTGGTGGGCCCTGCGATAGGGAAAAGGGAATTGGAGACCTCCTGCACTCCCCTGAGCCAGTGTCCCTGCACTCCTAACGTTCCCTATGCCGGTTCCGCACCGGGCGCCGCACGCGTACCTCAACGCCCTAGCTCGCCCTGACCCTAAACCCTCACTAGGGAATTGGTCGGTGCGGAAACTAATCCCACCACTGCACTAACAACACACATGAGGGAAAGAGACAATACAGGGGGACACCACTTAGCTTTATGCTCTGTGCTTATGCTCCTGCAACAGAGCCCTCCACCTGCGTGCGTCTTCTCCTCCACCCGGATCCATCACCATAACAGGATCCTGCACCATAGTGCTGCCTAGGAGCAGAGTCCACCACCAGTTGCTGCTGCTTAGTAACAGAGTCCCAAGGATGAGTTCAGCTTCTGCCACGAAGTCAAGCATGCTTGAGTCCAGCTCAGCAGCCAAGTCCCACATGGTGAGTGCCACTCTCCATAGTCGCCACTCCACCAGTCCATGCAGACACTTCCCGCTGACACCATCACTGCGACCCCACCACACCATGCCAGCCCTTCGTCCAGACACCATCGCTGACACACGTCCCCCCTGGCTAAGCTGCGCAGGACTCCTCCTCAGCTCCATCCTTCCACCAGGCTCTCACCAACTCAGAATCAATGAATGAATATCACCAGCAGTGATTGCACACCCTGAGACTCCTTTATAGAGCCCCACACCTGATTCCTAATTACGTGCACATTAAACTGAAACCTAAGGTGCGATACCACTAACCACCACCGGAGACAGTCAAGTCACCTTGGCAACTTGCCAAAAGGAAAAAAAGTTCACACAGTGCTTTTAAAACTGTCAGATCACTTCAGATCATGACAGCTAACATACAAATGACAGAAAAAAATGACGGCACATATAGAACCATTAAGGCATATAAATTACATATTGATATGCCTTAATGCAATTGAGTGCATCCATTTTCTCATTTTGATATGTAAGCTGTTTAACCTCCATACAATACATGGTCTTGGGCCAAAGGACAATGTTGCCGCCCTTGTCTGCTTCCTTGATCTCAAAGAGATCATTGTTCCTCAATCCACTTAGGGCCACTCTCTCATCCCTGCTCAAATTGTTTTGACGCTATTGTTCCAATTTCAGGTTTTAAATATCCCTGCTAGTTTTTTAAAAAAAAATATGAATCACTGGAAACATGGAAAATTTAGGGGTTGCCTGAAAAGGCAATCTGCTGTTAAATCGTCTTCTACCCTGCTCACTCTCATTTTCTGTTAGTAGGTCTAATAAGTCACGAAAGACTTGTCTGTCTTGGTCAGGGAGTTCATCTGTGAGTGATGGTTGATGATATATCATCTTGAACGTCAGTTGTCTGCAAAAAAGATACAGGTCATTTGTCAGTTTAAATTTGTCGAGACTATTAGTGGGTGAAAAAGACAACCCCCTAGTAAGAAGTCCAACCTCTAGCTCCAATAATTGGTATGACGACAAATTAATAATACGCAGCTCACCTGTACCAGAAGTATTGTGGGAGGAAGGGAGGGAAGGACCTAATAGTGTCTCTGGTTGTTGAACTGCATCTCCCTTTTCGAGCTCGGTGACCATGCTTGAAAATTCATGTTCTTTTTGGTACGGGGTCTTAGGTTTTCTTCGCCCCCTTCTTCGCTCGTATCGGTTGATAAAAAAATCACTGCTCAAGGTCGGGGCTGTCCCACTCCCAGTCTCATTAGTCCTACTATCGAGATTTCTTGCAGTCTGTCTCCTCCTGTTTCCCTGGTGAGACCACCTAAAAACTCTGTTTGTCAAAGTCGGTTTTATCACGTTGGAACTTATTCCTTTTACATTAATAATATCCTTCTCATAACGATCTATTAATTCTTTAAGATGTTTTTTAAGGGTTCTACCTGTGTCTTCCTATCAAAATTATCCAGTTTGGACTCCCTTTCCTTGATGTCATCCCTAATTTTAGACAAAAACACCTTATCCTGTTCAATGAGCATGTCAATAATTATATATGAACATTTCTTCAAGCCATTCTCCCATTTATCTCTAAAATCTTGTTCCACCTCCCAAGCTGGGAAGATCTGTACCCTCAAATCACGAGTAGTGTTGAGCATTCCGATACCGCAAGTATCGGGTATCGGCCGATATTAGCGGTATCGGAATTCCGATACTGACTTCCGATACTTTTGTCATATCGGATACCGGAATCGGAAGTTCCCATCATGCTATGAGCCTGCTTGCTTTGATTAAGCCAATGGGAATCCTCCGAAGTGTGGGCACATCCTGTTAGGCATGTAGGCATGTTAACTATTGGCATGGCTGTGATTGGCTGCCGAAATTATGTCATGATGCACTATAAAAGCCACCGCAGCCGCCATTTCTGGTTCACTCTGCTGTGAATTCAGTTAGGGACAGGCTGCTGTAGAAGACTGTGAGGGACAGTTAGAAATAGCGATTCCACCAAACATCTAGTGCTTTACCCAGGCTACATAAACCACCACTGTAGCCTTCTTTGCCCTAGCAGCAGTGTTCACAGCTGTCTGCAAGGGCTGTGTGAGTGCAGCTCACGCTGTGGAGTGGGTCCTGCAGCCACGTCAGGCTGTAGGCCACCCAGTGTGATCACTGCTGCCTCATACATCTTTTATTTTTTGAGCTGCATTTTTTACATAATTTCAATCTAGTGTGCTTCCATCCGTATCCATATACGTTGGTTGCAAACACTAGTAGTAGACAACGGAGCCTTTCTGCAGCCTTTCAGTGCTAGTGTCCACTTTGCTGCACTGTTCACGGCTGTCTGAGAGGTCTCTGACTGTGTGTGAGTGCAGCTCACGCTGAGTAGTGTGTCCTGCAGCTACGTCTGGTTGTAGGACGCTCAGCGTGCGTCAGTGCCTCACACATATTTTTATTTGAGTGCAGCTCATTTTTTCTTCTATTAGTGTGCATCCATCCGTCTCCATCTACGGTGGTTGCAAACACTATATAGGAGTACACAGCGGAGCCTTTCTGCAGCCTGTCAGTGCCAGTGCCCACTTAGCTGCACTGTTCACGGCTGTCTGAGAGGTCTCTGACTGTGTGTGAGTGCAGCTCATGCTGAATAGAGTGTCCTGCAGCTACGTCTGGTTGTAGGACGCTCAACGTGTGTCACTGCCTCACACATATTTGTCTTTGAGTGCAGCTCATTTTTTCTTCTCCTATTAGTGTGCATCCATCCGTATCCATCAACATTGGTTGGTTGCAAACACTATATAGGAGTAGATAGAGGAGCCTTTTTTTCTGGCTTGTGCCCTGCCGGCGCAGCCAGATTAGTATTACCCAATTTTTTTGGAGCCTCATCTTTTGCATTGTAGGTTACCTGCCTGCATTGTAATAGCTCCAAAAAGTTGGTGATACTATCAGTTTCAATTCTTTGTTCACATACTTTGAGTTTGTTTCCAACAAAGAAACCACAAAAAAAGTTCACCAAACACTACATTTGGAACTTGTGTAGGCCACATCAGCTCCTATTAAAGTGTAGTCCACACACACACACTTCATAAAATTAGTGTTTCTTGTACCTGTAACCAGCTGTTCAGGAATAAGCACACTAAGGCCCCCCTTTGTACTTTTCTGCCTATCTTAAGCAGTCTGGCAAGATGAAGAAGGCAGGGAGTAAGGCGCGTGGGCATGGGCGTGGAGTTTCAGCAGGGAGAGGACGTGGGGATTCTGCAGGGAGAGGACGTGGGGATTCTGCAGGTAGAGGACGTGGGGATTCTGGGCCTGCTGCGGGCACCAGTGGAACAGCATCCCCCAGTTTTAGCAGGCAACAGTCCTTTATGAGCAGCTTTGTAGGACCTCAACGTACCCCACTGCTGCGGGAGGAACAAATTGAAGCCGTTGTCGGATGGATGGCAGCTAACGCATCAACTTCAATTACTTCCACAGCCTCTCAGGACCAGAGCACCGAAGAGCAACCATCTGTCTCTTCACCACCTGCCAAAGTGCCCAGGCAGTCAGAGAGACAAGGACAGGAGCCATCACAGTCTCTACTTCTGTTCTCGGAATCTGTTGGCTTGGAAAGAGGGGGCCAGCCAAGCAGCATTCCTGAATGTGAAGAAGAGGGAGTATGCAGTGATGCGCAACTTCTTTGTCCCTCTGAATCTGAAGAGGCGAGTGGGCCAGTGCCTATGGTCAGCACACCTCAGTACGCATCAGATGATGACGAGACTCAGTTGCCACTTTCTGGTGCGTACGGTGCTGGCGAGACAACCCCGGAGAAGCAGCTGTTTGAAGAGGGGAGGGAAGATGATGAGGTCCTTGACCCATCATGGCGTGAGGAACAGGAAGGTGGTGGGAGCAGCTCGGAGGAAGAGATTCCCCTACCGGCCAAAACAGGAGGCAGAGGGAGGGGGAAGACTTGGTTGCCTGTACCCTCCACTTCGGCACCCGTTAGGAGCATTCCTCATTCCAAAGGCAAAACGGGCGCTCCCAAGACTTGCAGTGCGTGGTCCTTTTTTGACACAGTTGCAGATGACATTTGCTTTGTCAAATGCAAGCTGTGTCATCAGAAAGTCAATTGAGGGAGAAATGTCAGCAACCTCAATACCACAAATATGTGGAAACATGTGCGCACCAAGCACGAGTTGGAGTTGCAGAGACACCCTGAAGACGTAGGCCAACGTACAGCACCACCTACCACCTCTTCAGTTCGTGTTGGGGCCTCTTCCTCCAGCTCACACACTGCTGGTTTGGCTTCCTCACAGGATCGCCAAGGAAGAACCTCTGCCACTGTTGTCCGGAGACCCTGTCAGATTCCACCCATAGCAGCACATTCCCATCCATCACAGCCATCGGTAGCACAGGCATGGGATAAAAGGCGCCCTTACTCGGCAAACCATCCCCGAGCACAGTCTCTGAATGCTGGCATTGCCAAACTTCTGGCAGTTGAAATGCTGTCATTCAGGCTGGTGGACACTGACACCTTCCGGGACTTAATGGCATTGGCAGTCCCCCAATACAATGTGCCCAGCCGCTTTTATTTCAGCAGGCGAGCCGTCCCTTCCCTGCAGAAACATGTTGAGGGCAAAATAAAACATGCGCTACTAAACGCCGTTAGTAGCAAGGTCCACCTGACCACCGATGCGTGGACCAGTAACCATGGACAGGGACGATACCTTTCCCTCACTGCCCACTGGGTCAATGTTGTGGAGCCGGGTACAGATCTGGAGAGTGGCGCTGTACGTGTTCTTCCAACGCCACGGATTGCAGGACTCCAGTCTGTACACATAGACTCCTCCTCCTACTCAAGTTCCTCAGAAACAGCAGAGCAGGAGCCTGTTACGACCGAAATGAGCACAGCCATGGCCAAACGTCAACAGGCTGTACTCAAATTAATTTCTTTGCGGAATCGAAGGCACACAGCGCAGGAGCTCTGGAATGCTATCAAGCAGGATAGCGATGTGTGGTTTGGGCCAGCGAATCTCCAGCCGGGCTTGGTAGTGTGTGACAATGGCCGAAATCTGGTGGCAGCTCTTGGCCTAGGCAACCTCACACACATCCCATGTCTGGCACATGTGCTTAACTTGGTCGTGCAGAGCTTTCTGAGGGACTATCCAGATCTTGATGCACTGTTGCACAAGGTCCGCATAGAGTGCGCTCACTTGCGGCGTTCCAGCACGGCAAGATCGCGCCTCGCTGCTCTGCAGCGACGATTTGGCCTTCCAGAACATCGCATCATATGTGACCTACCCACCCGGTGGAATTCAACGTTACATATGTTGGAGCGGTTGTGTGAGCAGCAGGCAGCAGTCATGGAGTACCAGCTGCATCAGGCGCAAACAAGTCGCACTGTGCGCCGTTCACACTTCAGCACCATTGAGTGGGCCTCTATGAAGGACATCTGCCTCGTTTTGCGTGCCTTCGATGAATCCACGCGGATAGCGAGTGCAGATGATGCACTAGTCAGCATGACTGTCCCCCTTATCTGCCTGCTTCAACAAACACTGCAAGCACTAAGGGATGAGGTTTCGGAAGAGGTGGAGGATGAGGAGTCCCAAATGCCATCTGCTTCTGGACAGTCTGCGCTACGTGCTTCCTCACAAAGGCCTAGGCAGGGGACACTTTGTGAGGAGGATGAGGAGGAGTCGATGGAGGAGGAAGACATCTCTCCAGAGGAGGGAGGTACACAAACCTCTACTCAGTATGTACAGCGAGGGTGGGGTGATGCAGAGCAGGCCGAGGTCACGCCTCAAACGGGACAGCGGTTCTTTGGCAGTTGGGAGTCTGCAGCACATGGTTGATTTCATGCTGCAGTGCCTGAGAAACGACCGCCGCATCGCCCACATTCTCGTCTCAGCTGATTATTGGGTGTACACCCTCCTAGATCCTCGCTACCGGGACAGCGTACAAAGGCTCATATGAACGTTGAACTGGGAGCGTAAACTGCGGGAGTACGAAGAGTCACTGGTGCAGTCCATAATGTTTTCCATTCCACCCGACAGCATTGTTGCTAGTGCTTTACAAAGCAGCTCTGTGCGTCGAGGCAGTGGAGGAAACTCTGCACAAAGAGGGAGCAGAGGCAGCGCCGCAGCACAAGGCAAGACCACTATGGCCAAAATGTGGCAAAGTTTTGTGTGTCCACCACAATTGTCTACACCATCAGCGACGCCTCGAGTCAGCAGGAGGCAACGCTTCCGTCAGATGGTGTCAGACTACATGTCTTGCCCTGTCGCTGTACTCCCAGATGGCTCTTCCCCCTTCAAGTTTTGGGTCTCTAAGCTGGATACATGGCCAGAGCTTAGCCAGTATGCATTGGAGGTGCTGGCTTGCCCTGCTGCCAGTGTATTATCGGAACGCGTCTTTAGTGCCGCAGGTGGTGTACTAACAGACCGTCGCACGCGACTATCTTCCGATAATGTTGACCGGCTGACTTTTCTGAAAATGAACAAGGCCTGGATCTCCAAAGACTTTGCCATTCCTCTTACAGACTAAATTAGTGGTTGGCAACTGTATCCAGGTCTGCTGGTGTGTTCATTTTTCTACCACCTGAACTATAATCCCTGTGCTTCAACACAGTCAGTTGTCGCTCAGATGTGTCGTCTGCACAGAGAAACACACTAGCTCCTGTGTTAGTGGGGTTCAGTAACGCCAGCTGATCCCCTGCTGTGTGGACGGCAAAGTCACCAGCTCCATCAACATTCAAACCACTACTGATTTTTAACCGTGCCCAACTTAGGTCTCTGGCTCCACTGTCTCTACTATTTCCCCTGGCCTCCAACCCCGCCATCTACATCTCTGAAGTGGCGTCAGCACAATCTACACTTGTTCCTGTGTTCATGTGGCTCAGTCCCATCAGTTTATCCCCTGATGTGTGTCCGGCAAGGTCTCCTGCTCTGTCCACATTCCCATAACCAGTAGTGGGAATGAGGACAGAGCTGGCGAACTTGCCGGACAAACATCAGGGGATCAACTGACGGGACTGAGCACCAGTAACACAGGAACAAGTGTAAATTGTGCTGACGCCACTTCAGAGATGTAGCTGGCGGGGTTGGAGGCCAGCGTAAATAGTAGAGACAGTGGAGCCAGAGGCCTAAGTGGAGCATGGTTAGAATCAGTAGTAGTCAACAACCTCCATAAAAACCGCTGCCCATTGGCCTCTGCATGCGGCATGCGTAATCCTGGGCTCCAACAGCGTCAGTTGGTGTTCAGAAGTGTCGTCTCCACAGAGCCAAACACATTCGTTCAAGTGTTAGTGGGGTTCAGCACTGCCAGCTGTTCCCCTGCTGTGGAGATGGCAAGTCTCCTGCTGCCTACACCTGCCAAAATCCAGTAGGCCCCAGCCTGATCCACGCCTGATCCTGGGCTCCAACAGCGTCAGTTGGTGTTCAGAAGTGTCGTCTCCACAGAGCCAAACACATTCGTTCAAGTGTTAGTGGGGTTCAGCACTGCCAGCTGTTCCCCTGCTGTGGAGGTGGCAAGTCTCCTGCTGCCTTCACCTGCCAAAAGCAACAGGCCCCAGCCTGCTCTTCGCCTGATCCTGGGCTCCAACAGCGTCAGTTGGTGTTCAGAAGTGTCGTCTCCACAGAGCCAAACACATTCGTTCAAGTGTTAGTGGGGTTCAGCACTGCCAGCTGTTCCCCTGCTGTGGAGATGGCAAGTCTCCTGCTGCCTTCACCTGCCAAAATCCAGTAGGCCCCAACCTGCTCCACGCCTGATCCTGGGCTCCAACAGCGTCAGTTGGTGTTCAGAAGTGTCGTCTCCACAGAGCCAAACACATTCGTTCAAGTGTTAGTGGGGTTCAGCACTGCCAGCTGTTCCCCTGCTGTGGAGATGGCAAGTCTCCTGCTGCCTTCACCTGCCAAAAGCAACAGGCCCCAGCCTGCTCCTCGCCTAATCCTGGGCTCCAACAGCGTCAGTTGGTGTTCAGAAGTGTCGTCTCCACAGAGCCAAACACATTCGTTCAAGTGTTAGTGGGGTTCAGCACTGCCAGCTGTTCCCCTGCTGTGGAGATGGCAAGTCTCCTGCTGCCTTCACCTGCCAAAAGCAACAGGCCCCAGCCTGCTCCTCGCCTAATCCTGGGCTCCAACAGCATCAGTTGGTGTTCAGAAGTGTCGTCTCCACAGAGCCAAACACATTTGTTCCAGTGTTAGTGGGGTTCAGCACTGCCAGCTGTTCCCCTGCTGTGGAGATGGCAAGTCTCCTGCTGCCTACACCTGCCAAAATCCAGTAGGCCCCAGCCTGCTCCACGCCTGATCCTGGGCTCCAACAGCGTCAGTTGGTGTTCAGAAGTGTCGTCTCCACAGAGCCAAACACATTCGTTCAAGTGTTAGTGGGGTTCAGCACTGCCAGCTGTTCCCCTGCTGTGGAGATGGCAAGTCTCCTGCTGCCTTCACCTGCCAAAAGCAACAGGCCACAGCCTGCTCCTCGCCTAATCCTGGGCTCCAACAGCGTCAGTTGGTGTTCAGAAGTGTCGTCTCCACAGAGCCAAACACATTCGTTCAAGTGTTAGTGGGGTTCAGCACTGCCAGCTGTTCCCCTGCTGTGGAGATGGCAAGTCTCCTGCTGCCTTCACCTGACAAAAGCAACAGGCCCCAGCCTGCTCCTCGCCTAATCCTGGGCTCCAACAGCGTCAGTTGGTGTTCAGAAGTGTCGTCTCCACAGAGCCAAACACATTTGTTCCAGTGTTAGTGGGGTTCAGCACTGCCAGCTGTTCCCCTGCTGTGGAGATGGCAAGTCTCCTGCTGCCTACACCTGCCAAAATCCAGTAGGCCCCAGCCTGCCCCACGCCTGATCCTGGGCTCCAACAGTGTCAGTTGGTGTTCAGAAGTGTCGTCTCCACAGAGCCAAACACATTCGTTCAAGTGTTAGTGGGGTTCAGCACTGCAAAGCTGTTCCCCTGCTGTGGAGATGGCAAGTCTCCTGCTGCCTTCACCTGCCAAAAGCAACAGGCCCCAGCCTGCTCCTCGCCTAATCCTGGGCTCCAACAGCGTCAGTTGGTGTTCAGAAGTGTCGTCTCCACAGAGCCAAACACATTCGTTCAAGTGTTAGTGGGGTTCAGCACTGCAAGCTGTTCCCCTGCTGTGGAGATGGCAGTCTCTCCTGCTGTCTCCGCATTCCAAAGACAGTAGGCCTCTGCCTACACCCTCCTATTTCCTGGGCTTCAACACAGCCAGTTGTAGCTCGGAAGTGCCGTCCACACGGAAAGAGACACTTGCTCCCTTGTCTCAGTGGGGTTCAGTAACGCCAGCTGTTCCCCTGCTGTGTGGATGGCAGACTCTCCTGCTGTCTCCGCATTCCAAAGACAGTAGGCCTCTGCCTACACCCTCCTATTTCCTGGGCTTCAACACAGCCAGTTGTAGCTCGGAAGTGCCATCCACACGGAAAGAGACACTTTCTCCCGTGTCTCAGTGGGGTTCAGTAACGCCAGCTGTTCCCCTGCTGTGTGGATGGCAGTCTCTCCTGCTGTCTCCGCATTCCAAAGACAGTAGGCCTCTGCCTACACCCTCCTATTTCCTGGGCTTCAACACAGCCAGTTGTAGCTCGGAAGTGCCGTCCACACGGAAAGAGACACTTGCTCCCGTGTCTCAGTGGGGTTCAGTAACGCCAGCTGTTCCCCTGCTGTGTGGATGGCAGTCTCTCCTGCTGTCTCCGCATTCCAAAGACAGTAGGCCTCTGCCTACACCCTCCTATTTCCTGGGCTTCAACACAGCCAGTTGTATCTCGGAAGTGCCGTCCACACGGAAAGAGACACTTGCTGCCGTGTCTCAGTGGGGTTCAGTAACGCCAGCTGTTCCCCTGCTGTGTGGATGGCAGTCTCTCCTGCTGTCTCCGCATTCCAAAGACAGTATGCCTCTGCCTACACCCTCCTATTTCCTGGGCTTCAACACAGCCAGTTGTAGCTCGGAAGTGCCGTCCACACGGAAAGAGACACTTGCTGCCGTGTCTCAGTGGGGTTCAGTAACGTCAGCTGTTCCCCTGCTGTGTGGATGGCAAGTCTCTCCTGCTGTCTCCGCATTCCAAAGACAGTAGGCCTCTGCCTACACCCTTCTATTTCCTGGGCTTCAACACAGCCAGTTGTAGCTCGGAAGTGCCGTCCACACGGAAAGAGACACTTGCTCCCGTGTCTCAGTGGGGTTCAGTAACGCCAGCTGTTCCCCTGCTGTGTGGATGGCAGTCTCTCCTGCTGTCTCCGCATTCCAAAGACAATAGGCCTCTGCCTACACCCTCCTATTTCCTGGGCTTCAACACAGCCAGTTGTAGCTTGGAAGTGCCGTCCACACGGAAAGAGACACTTGCTCCCGTGTCTCAGTGGGGTTCAGTAACGCCAGCTGTTCCCCTGCTGTGTGGATGGCAGTCTCTCCTGCTGTCTCCGCATTCCAAAGACAGTAGGCCTCTGCCTACACCCTCCTATTTCCTGGGCTTCAACACAGCCAGTTGTAGCTCGGAAGTGCCGTCCACACGGAAAGAGACACTTGCTGCCGTGTCTCAGTGGGGTTCAGTAACGTCAGCTGTTCCCCTGCTGTGTGGATGGCAGTCTCTCCTGCTGTCTCCGCATTCCAAAGACAGTAGGCCTCTGCCTACACCCTCCTATTTCCTGGGCTTCAACACAGCCAGTTGTAGCTCAGAAGTGCCGTCCACACGGAAAGAGACACTTGCTCCCGTGTCTCAGTGGGGTTCAGTAATGCCAGCTGTTCCCCTGCTGTGTGGATGGCAGTCTCTCCTGCTGTCTCCGCATTCCAAAGACAGCAGGCCTCTGTCTACACCCTCCTATTTCCTGGGCTTCAACACAGCCAGTTGTAGCTCGGAAGTGCCGTCCACACGGAGAGAGACACTTTCTCCCGTGTCTCAGTGGGGTTCAGTAACGCTAGCTGATCCCCTGCTGTGTGGATGGCAAAGTCTCCTGCTGCCTACACAGTCCTACTACTACTGATTTTTAACCGTGCTCCAATTAGGCCTGTGGCTCCACTGTCTCTCGTATTTCCCCTGTCCTCCAACCCTGCCAGTTACAGCTCCGAAGTGGCGTCTGCACAATCCACACTTGTTCCTGTGTTACAGGTGTTCAGTCCGGTCAGTTAATCCCCTGATGTGTGTCCGGCAATGTCGCCTGCTCTGTCCACATTATGGGAATGTGGACAGAGCAGGCGACATTGCCGGACACACATCAGGGGATTAACTGACCGGACTGAACACCTGTAACACAGGAACAAGTGTGGATTGTGCAGACACCACTTCGGAGCTGTAACTGGCGGGGTTGGAGGACAGGGGAAATACGAAAATCAGTGAAGCCACAGGCCTAAGTGGAGCTTGGTTAAAATTAGTAGAAGTCTACAACCGATCTTAAAATTTCTTCAATGCAGCCTCAGCCTGCTCCGTGCTTGTCCCTGGGCTTCAACACAGCCAGTTGTTGCTCGGAAGTGCCGTCTTCACAGTGTAAAACACTAGCTCCTGTGTTTGTGGGGTTCAGTAACGTCAGCTGTTCCCCTGCTGTTTTGATGGCAATCTGTCCTGCTGCCTCCCAATTGACAGCACATCAGGCCTCAGCCTGCTAAGTGCTTGTCCCTGGGCTCCAACATCGCCAGTTGCTGCTCATAACTGACTTTGGCACGGGTACTCCCTCCTGCCCAGCTTGGTTCCAGCCCTGCCTGCTGTTTCCGGGAAGTGTCAATGTCAGTTTGCCACCCCCCAGTTGCCATGTCGTGTTGCGGTTGGGTTAGCCGAGGCTAGGGTGCCAGCAGTTTAGGTGCTTCCTATGTGGACTGCGGGTTCTGGTAAGAAAGGCTTGTTCCGTAGTGCCAGTAGGACAAGCACCCCCTGTAGGACTGTGTGATTCGGTAACTGCGGCCAGCTTGCGGCATGCCAACTTTGCTTTTCAGGGGTAACTTCAGCTGCCCCTCCGGGTTCCAGCACCGTCAGCTGGTTCTCGGCAGAGCCTTTGGCCTAGGTGCCTCCATCTCGGTATCCGAGTTCCGGCAACGTCTGCTGGTCCTTGGTAGTGCTTTGTAGCACAGGTACCTCCTGCTTAGTAACCGTTTTCCAGCACCGTCAGCTGGTCCTCGGTTGTGCCATTGGCTCTTATTCCTTCTGCTGCCCCTCTGGGTGCCAGCACTGTCAGCTGGTCCTCGCTATTTCCATTTGCTCTTGCAGCTTATGCTACCCCTCCGGGTTCCAGCACCGTCAGCTGGTTCTCGGCAGAGCCTTTGGCCTAGGTGCCTCCATCTCGGTATCCGAGTTCCGGCAACGTCTGCTGGTCCTTGGTAGTGCTTTGTAGCACAGGTACCTCCTGCTTAGTAACCGGGTTCCAGCACCATCAGCTGGTCCTCGGTTGTGCCATTGGCTCTTATTCCTTCTGCTGCCCCTCCGGGTGCCAGCACTGTCAGCTGGTCCTCGCTATTTCCATTTGCTCTTGCAGCTTATGCTACCCATCCGGGTTCCAGCACCGTCAGCTGGTTCTCGGCAGAGCCTTTGGCCTAGGTGCCTCCATCTCGGTATCCGAGTTCCGGCAACGTCTGCTGGTCCTTGGTAGTGCTTTGTAGCACAGGTACCTCCTGCTTAGTAACCATGTTCCAGCACCGTCAGCTGGTCCTCGGTTGTGCCATTGGCTCTTATTCCTTCTGCTGCCCCTCCGGGTGCCAGCACTGTCAGCTGGTCCTCGCTATTTCCATTTGCTCTTGCAGCTTATGCTACCCATCCGGGTTCCAGCACCGTCAGCTGGTTCTCGTCAAAGCCTTTGGCCTAGGTGCCTCCATCTCGGTATCCGAGTTCCGGCAACGTCTGCTGGTCCTTGGTAGTTCTTTGTAGCACAGGTACCTCCTGCTTAGTAACCGGGTTCCAGCACCGTCAGCTGGTCCTCGGTAGTGCCATTGGCTCTTGTTCCTTCTGCTGCCCCTCCGGGTGCCAGTACCGTCAGCTGGTTCAAGAGGACAAAGAACAGGAAGACAACCACCAAGATGCAGAACAACAAGAGAGAGAAGACAAAGAAGCATAAAAAAACAAAGCAGAAGAACATTAAGCATAAGACTAATACTCTGAGCAAATGATATTATCTTATTTATAAGCAGAAGAAGACTAAGCAGTGTATGGGGGTGAGTCCGTTCCTCCTCGTGGTGCCCCTGGAAAAGGCCTGCTGCTGCAGGCCAAACTGAACGCGGACAAATCCTGTTGTAAATCTTTTGTGGCAGGCAGAACGGAAGGTGTAAACTTCTAACTTTTCTAGATAACAACTACAGGAATGCCTGACACAAATAAGAATATGATGAAGAAGAATAGGAAGAAGATGAAGAAGTTGAATATGTAGAATAATAATTGTTGAATAAGAAGAATATGAAGAATGTAAGAAAAGGAAGAAGAAGAATGTAAAAAAAGGAATAAGAAGAAGAATTTAAAAAAAGGAAGTAGAAGAATGTAAAAAAAGGAAGAAGAAGAAGAATGTAAAAAAAGGAATAAGAAGAAGAAGGTAAAAAAAGGAAGAAGAACAAGAAAGAAGAAGAAAGAAGAAGAAGACATACATGTCTGGCAAAATATAAATGAGGCTAACATAGTCAATATCTTTGTAACTCCTAACGTCTTTAAAAAAAAAGTTTAATTCCTGCTATTCCATTTGATTGGGCTAAACCTCTATGGCTTTAATGTCTCCTCCACCTCCCACAATACATTCTACATTATTCTTAGTTGTTTTTCTTCATGTAGAATTAACCTACAAGGAAAGAAAGGGTTTTTTTTTTAATTCCGATATTTTGGCCCCATTGACTTGCATTGGTTCCCGGTATCGGAATCGGCGATACCGATACTTTTTTTAAAGATCGGCCGATCCATTCCGATCCGATATTTTCAAGTATCGGCTGGTATCGCTCATCTCTAATCACGAGGTATAAAATTGAGTTTCTTGTACTCCTCCAAACTTTTAATATTCCACCAGGTCTTAAGCCCCTGTTACACATAGCGATATCGCTAGCAATATCGCTGTAACGTCATTGGTTTTTGTGACATAGCAGCAATATCGCTACATTTGATACTTACCTCCGACCGCTCCCCGCTGGTTATTGCTGGACCATTTCTCGTTGGGTGCTTCCTGTGGTGCCGACGAGTGACGCATGGACGCGGGCGGGAGGACGTCAGGATCGCCGCGTCTGACAGGTAAGTAGCGACTCCCGACCCTGCTATGTCACTGGTGAGATCTGCCTGTGTGGCAGCTCACTAGCGACCACTTAGTGATGCATCAGCGATCCATATCGTTGTCGGGATCGCTGGTGCATCGCTAAGTGTAACGATACCCTAAGTCAATTTTTTATGTAGATTTATCAAGTCTAAAGTCAAGTTCGGGAACCCCATATCGTTACCCCCGCTACTAGTAGCACTAGTCCCTGTTGACCCACCTGTGGATCCAAAAATCTATTTAACCTGCTCTTGCCAGGCTGCCTCCCTGGTATTCAAATCCATATTTATATAGTTGTGATGTGCCACCACTCAGACAGAAATGCTCATTAAAGATTAGCCAAAAACCATACAAATAGAACAAAATCAAGTGGGCACCATCCAAATAATATTAAATCCAATGTAAAATCACTGGGGGATCACTTATGCATGTAAAAAAGAGGAACTAGCATACAAAGAAAGAGAATCACCACACAGGATACAAATAAGTTAAAAAAAATATATATTTTTACTGTTAACAAAAGCCAGAAAACACCACACAATAAAAACCAACAAAAGGTAAGACATGAAAACTCCTACAAAGATCAAAATGTCATATTCAGTGTTTAACAATTGTATAACACTATATCCATTTGCCGTTTATAATTAATATTGCACACAAAGAGGTATCATATATCACATAGAAATGCTGCTAGCATAGTACCCTGGCAAAAAATGCAGCCCCTGTTCTCAAGAAAAATAATCTGCATATAAATGTGAGCCCAATAGGCACCATATATAATGCCCACTGCCGCTTGTAATTAATATTGCACAAAATAGATATCACATATCACATCAAAATGCTGCTGGCATGTTACCATGAATGGATAACTGAGGGAAAGTACAAACCCTGTTCACATGAAAGATCATCTGCATATAAATGTGAACCTAGTATGCACCATATGTAATGCTCATTGAGCCTAGAGAACACAGATGGCATATATGCATAGTAAGGGAATGGATAACCTGAGTCAGGGTTAAACAGCCTGCATACATCACCCTACAAAAGTCCAGACAGAGAAACAAGTCAGTCGCCCGTCATCTAGATAGCAGCAGTGCGGTCAAGGAGGTTATCAAGAGATCATGGCGGAGACCCACGCGTTCCGACACTCACGGTGTCTTTCTCAAGGTGAGCATACCCGGCTCTGTCATGCCTATCTTTTTAAAACTGTTTAATTAATTATGATTCTTACCAGCTGGCAGCCTGAGCTCACGGAGGCAAACAATGAGCCACGCGGAACTGCTAATTACTAGAGGTCAGGAAGGGCACTACGACTGGACTCCGCACATAATGTATAAGAGCGGAGGTCCCGAATGGGAAAAGGAGACATGCGCTGTATGCACCCGACCAAACAGATATATACTGCGCTCGCGTGCATGTTATAACAAACGGAGGTCATAGATAAGGCTAAAGAGGATATGAGCAGTGCAACGCCCACCATTATTGTCAGTGATCTTACGGCCATTTGAACTATTACACATGCCTATGGAGGTGGACATGTTTTACATGGATCGTTATAGATGCTGGCACAGTAGATAAATAAATCAATGAAGGTACTAACACAGCTTGTCTTATGTCCATTATATATTGAGCAACCATCATGCACATATGCGCATTACCCAAATACGGCGATGTAGATCATATTAAATAACCATAACGCACATATATGCAATACCTATCCCATATTGCCCAGAATCGGCGAAATAAATTTATGAAGCATGCGCGATGTGCACAGTAAGGTTTTACCAATATCAACCTGACCCATTGTATACTATGAGTTTTTTTTAATGGTTTCAAAACTCCAATTAAATAATATATAATATATATACAGTATCCTTACTTCCAGTGAGGTAAGCAAAAGGTCGCTGAAACTTACTTAAGATAAGGGAATGTAAATTACTGGTCATTTTTTATCCAGCAACAAAGGACCATTGATATTCAAGGCAACTAATCTAATTAAGATTGGGTGTGTTAACTTTCCCCATGGATTGTCACCTGGTCAAATCTCATCTATTTGGCATCAGGGGGTCATCTCACTTGCAACCAAGGATAGACTTGTGACATCATTCCCCACATGGTGGGGCTGGACACACCTTTTAGCTGGACATTAAAAGAACCAGGGCACATGTGCTCGGTCTCTTTTGTCTCCTGGAGGATGAGTGGTCCATGTCTATCTGAATAATGTAAGGTATGAATAATGCTTGTTTCTGATTAATGCATATGCATTTATAGTTTATACTGTTTATTATTTGATCTTATCACTTATTAAGTACATCAATTTAGTAAATTCAGTTCTTGTGTGAGCATTTTCTTATTCATTACAATCCATTGGAACCCTTACAATACACCCATATAGAATTTTCTGGTAAAAAAGAATGCCAGATAATACCCCATTCTCCATGGGCTGACTGCCCATATAAATGCTAACGAATGTGTAAAGGCAATATAACAAAAAGACTAGATTATATAGATGATGAACAAATATGGACGCAAAGTATATAAAGCATAAATTATATTATTAGAAATTACTCTACATACAATAGTTGCAGTACAAGGATGATAACAAAAACCTTTTATGCTAGCAGCATCCCCATGTAAATATAACCAAAAGCACCCCACAGAAAATCTTATTCACTAAAGGTTTTTGTTATTTTAGGGGAGTTTTGGTTATTAAAAATCCTCTCCAAGTACACATTGAATCCTACATAGAGAAAGAAAACTGAATATAATTCATAGATATGAAAAATACGGATACAGTGGTAAAGTTATACAATCCATATATATAGTATTTGTAGCACAATCCTGCTTGGGGTAGTGTAGCAGAGCCTTATAATACCATCAGCTATACCCCTATAGGTCCCACAAGTGCATACAGATATACCCTTATAAGTCCCGCAAATAACATATCTAATAAAGATGTTGTAATTAATTTATTTTGGAGAAAGTTGGTCTCCTAGAACAGAGATTACTTATTGAGGATCCTCTTTAAATGGTCATTACACCCTAAAATAATTGACGCATATAATGCACATAGATGTAAGGATAAAAAATGCACAGTTGGTGTACATGATGTTTATAGTGTAGTCTTCTTCTCAGAAAAAAGTGGTGCCTTCAGCATGCTCACACTTCCGGTACCATAGCTTGATCAAACTTGATAAATATGCCTAGATGAGAAAATAGAAAAAATTGGAGAAAAAAATATGAGAAAAAAATGAGAAAAATTTTATTTTTATCTATAAAAAGGAGAAAATAAAAATAAAATTTTGGCCAAATTTTGTGCTAAGTATCTCATATGTTTTTTCTAAATTTCAAAAGCCATTATGCTATTCACACTTCATATATTTCTTATTGATATGCCTTAATGCAATTGAGTTCAACCATTTTCTCATTTTGATAAGTAAGCTGATTTTTGGTATGCACCTATTCAGACTAGTTCTAGATGTGCCGTCAGTTTTTTCTGTCATTTCTAAATAATTATCGTGTTACATTGCAGTGGAAGATGTCATGAGACACTGGCGCAGCATCCAAGACCAATACGGCGGGAACATCAGCAGCGGGCCAGGAGTGGGAATGCAGCACCGACAAAGGGAAATATATTTATTATGACTAGTGTTGAGCGATACCTTCTGATATCGTGAAATATCGGATCGGATTGGATCGGACCGATACCCAAAAAGTATTCCGATACCGGAAACCAATGCAAGTCAATGGGACAGAAATATTGAAATTAAAATAAACCCTTTCTTTCCTTGTAGGTTAATTCTATATGAAGAAAAACAACTAAGAATAATGTAGAATGTATTGGGGGAGGTGGAGGAGACATTAAAGGCATAGAGGTTTAGCCCAATCAAATGGAATAGCAGGAATAATTTTTTTTTAAGACGTTCGGAGTTACAAAGATATTGACTATGTTAACCTTTTTTATATTTTGTCAGATATGTATGTTTCACTACTTCCATGCTCTTCACCTTCTTTTTTACTTCTCCCACACTTTCTACTTCATGATCCTCTGCAGCAGCAGCATCTTTTTCATCAACTTCTTCTTCACCTTATTCATCTTCTTCTTCTTCACCTTCTTCCTATTATTCTTTTTTTGTACATTCTTCATATTCTTCTTATTCAACTATTATTCTTCTTCATATTCTACTTCTTCATCTTCTTCCTATTCTTCTTCATCATATTCTTATGGGTAGCAGAAGGAACAAGAGCCAATGGAACTACCGAGGACCAGCTGATGGTACTGGAACCCGGTTACTAAGCAGGAGGTACCTGTGCTAGAAAGCACTACCAAGGACCAGCAGACGTTGCTGGAACTCAGATACCGAGAAGCAGGCACCTAAGCTAAAGGCACTGCCGAGAACCAGCTGACGGTGCTGGAACCCGGATGGGTAGCAGAAGCTACAAGAGCCAATGGCACTACCGAGGACCAGCTGACGGTACTGGAACCCGGTTACTAAGCAGGAGGTACCTGTGCTACAAAGCACTACCAAGGACCAGCAGACGTTGCTGGAACTCGGATACCAAGATGGAGGCACCTAAGCCAAAGGCAATGCCGAGAACCAGCTGACTGTGCTGGAACCCGGAGGGGCAGCAGAAGGAACAAGAGGCAATGGAACTACCGAGGACCAGCTGATGGTGCTGAAACCTGGATGGGTAGCAGAAGATACAAGAGCCAATGGCACTACCGAGGACCAGCTGACGGTACTGTAACCTGGTTACTAAGCAGGAGGTACCTGTGCTACAAAGCACTACCAAGGACCAGCAGACATTGCTGGAACTCGGATACCGAGATGGAGGCACCTAAGCCAAAGGCAATGCTGAGAACCAGCTGACGGTGCTGGAACCCGGATGGGTAACAGAAGGTACCCATGAAAAACTACGTTGCAAGGCCGCGAGCCGGCCGCAGTTACTGAAACCCACAGTCCTAAAGGGGGTGCTTGTCTTATTGGCACTACGGAACCAGCCTTTATTGCCAGATCCAGCAGCCCACATAGGAAGCACCTAAACTGCATGCACCATAGAGTCGGCAAACCCAACCGCAACACGACAGGACAACGTATTGGTGACAAAGTGACGTTGACACCTCCCGGAAACAGCTGGCGTACTGGAACCAGGCTGGCCAGGAAGGAGTACCTGTGCCAAAGACACTTCTGAGCAGCAACTGGCGGTGTTGGAGCCCAGGGATTACAGTACAAACAGAGTGGAGGCAGAGTCTTAATTGCAGCAAGTTTAAAATCTGTAGTTGTGTGAGTGTGGACAGAGCAGGAGAAATTGCCGGACACACAGCTGGGGATCAGCTGACATTACTGAACCCCAATAACATTGGAGCATATGTTGCCTGTGCAGACGGCACTTCTGAGCAGCAACTGGCGATGCTGGAGCCCAGGGTCAATCATGGAGCAGGCTGAGGCCTAATTGGAGCAAGTTTAATATCTGATGTAGTCTGATTTTGGAGGGAGCAGGAGATATTGCCAGACACACAGCAGGGGAGCAGCTGACGTTACTGAACCCCACGTACACATGAGCTAGTGTTTTTCTCTGTGCAGACGGCACTTCCGAGCAACAACTGGCGGTGTTGGAGCCCAGGGTCTATCATGGTGTAGGCTGAGGCCTACTTGGAGCAAGTTTAATATCTGATGTAGTTTGAATGTGGAGGGAGCAGGAGACCATGCCATATAGACAGCAGGGGAGCATGTTATGATTGAGTCACCGGAGGAGGAAAACAAAAATACAAGCTAAGTCCAGAAAACCGAGAAGTTGGGAGCAAGCGGATTGCAGACCCCTGATCCTGTTCACCACAACAAACAGTAGCCATGGGGGGTTCCTACAGTGGTCTTAGACCCCTCGATCACAGCCGAAGAACTACATAAACCTAAAGAAAGAAAGGGGAAATCTAAACTGCCCCAGAGCAGACCCCAAAGCAATAGGCAGCCCCCAACATGTATTGACGGTGAAAAACAGAAGAAAGCACAAACAGATAGAAAGACAGGCTGAGCAAATGATGGGGCCCTTACTAACTAGATAGGACAGGACAGAAAAGCTGCTGTCTGCAATCGCGCAAAAAACCAACCGACTGATAGAAAAAGGCCCTGAAGTCACTAGACTTCAAAATCACTATATCAGTACTCAGGTATATTCTGAAAACAGAGCAAAAGAGAGCAACTGATCAGAGACAAAAATGGAGTCCAGCCAGTCCAGCAAGAGCTGGCTGAACACATTCACTAAACAAACCAGACAAAATCTCATGGAACAACAGAAGAGCAAAACTTAGCTTTTAGAAGACTGGAATTACTGGAGGCCAGAGCTCTGAGCAGAGAAGTATCACCAGCAACCCAGCAGGGCATCGGCAGCCTTTTATCCACTCAGTAATTCCAGATGTCCAATCACACTCCACCTGGTCTGATGACGAGTCTCTCCCATTCAGATCAGCTTCACCACCCCCCTTCACCAGCAGAGGGAGTTCATCAGACATCAGAGGTGAAGGAGAAAATGAGCTCATAACAGTACCTCCCCCTTGAGGAGGGGTCACCGAACCCTCATCCACGCCACCAGGGCGATCAGGATGGGCCCGATGAAAAGCACGAACCAATCTTTTGGCATGAATATCGGATACAGAGTCCCAAGAATTATCCTCCTGGCCATAACCCTTCCACTTAACCAAATACTGGAGTCTCTGTCTAGCCAGACGAGAATCCAGTATCTTCTCAACCTCGTATTCCATATTACCATCAACCAATACAGGGTCAGGAGGTGCCACCATAGGAACCACTGGCTTAACAAACCTCTTTAGCAGAGACTTATGAAACACATTATGGATCTTAAATGTAACAGGAAGAGCCAATCGAAAAGAGACCGGATTAAGAATCTCCAAAATCTTGTAAGGTCCAATAAATCTAGGTTTAAACTTTGGAGAAGCCACCTTCATAGAGATATTCTTTGATGACAACCAAACCATATCACCCACCTTAAACCGGGGACCAATGGTCCTATGCCGGTTGGAAAACCGCTGGGCCTTTTCCTGGGAGAGAGACATCTTATCCACCACTTGGTCCTAGATCTGGTGCATTCTCTCCACCACAGTGTCAACACCTGGGCAGGCAGAAGGCTCCACCTGCCCTGAAGAGAATCGAGGATGAAACCCATAGTTACAAAAAAAGGTGACATCAAGGTGGCAGAATTAGCTCTATTATTTAAAGCAAATTCGTCTAAGGGCAAAAATGAAACCCAATCGTCCTGATCAGCAGAAATAAAACATCTCAAATAAGACTCCAAAGTCTGGTTTGTTCTCTCCATCTGCCCATTGGTCTGAGGGTGAAACGCAGAGGAGAAGGACAACTGAATTCCCAGCTTGGAACAAAAAGTCCTCCAAAATTTAGAAACAAACTGAACTCCTCTGTCAGACACAATGTTCTCATGAATCCCATGCAAGCGAACCACTTGCTGCAAAAACAAGGGCACCAACTCTGAGGAAGATGGCAACTTAGGGAGTGGTACAAAATGGACCATCTTAGAGAATATATCGCAAATCACCCAAATAACAGTCATTCTCTGAGAGACAGGCATATCAGAAATAAAATCCATAGAAATATGGGTCCATGGCCTCCTGGGCACCGGCAAAGGCATTAACAACCCACTAGAACGAGAGCAAGGTTTAGACCGGGAGCAAGTCCCTCAGGACTGCACAAAATTCCTGACATCACGAGACAAGGTGGGCCACCAAAAAGACCGACTCACCAAATCTCTAGTACCAAAAATACCCAGATGACCAGCCAATGCGGAGCAATGAACTTCAGACATTACTCTCTTCCTCCACTGGTAGGGAACATACAATTTTCCAATGGGACAACGCTCAGGTTTGTCCTCCTGAAACTTTTCCAGAGCACGTCTCAAATCAGGCGAGATGGCAGACAGAACTACCCCCTCACCTAAGATGATAGCAGGCTTGGTCACCATAGGAGAGTCAGCAAAGAAACTCCTAGAGAGGGCGTCTGCCTTGACATTCTTAGTGCCCGGAAGAAAAGAGACCACAAAATCAAAACGTGTGAAAAACAGGGCCCACCTAGCCTGTCTAGGATTCAAGCATTTGGCCGACTCAAGATAAAGCAAATTTTTGTGGTCAGTAAGGACCACGACTTGATGTTTAGCTCCCTCCAACCAATGTCTCCACTCCTCAAATGCCCATTTCATGGCTAACAATTCCCGATTCCCCACATCATAGTTGCGTTCAGATGGGGAGAACTTTCGGGAAAAGAAAGCACAGGGATTCTTTTTAGATGTCACAGGATCCTTTTGGGACAAAACCGCTCCTGCACCAATCTCAGAAGCATCCACCTCTACCTGAAACGGGAGTGAGACATCAGGTTGCCGCAAAACCGGAGCAGAAGTGAACCTCCGCTTCAGCTCCTGAAAGGAAGAAACAGCCTCTGGAGACCAATTCAGTACATCAGCACCCTTCTTAGTCAAATCAGTCAATGGTTTGGCAATACCAGAAAAATTAGCTATAAATTTACGATAAAAATTAGCAAAACCCAAAAACTTCTGGAGGGCCTTCAAAGAAGTGGGCTGAACCCAATCATAAATGGCCTGTACCTTGGCCGGGTCCATTTCAATAGTTGACGGAGACAAAATAAACCCCAAAAATGAAATCCTCTGTACACCGAAAAGGCATTTTGATCCCTTAACATACAGGGAATTCTCCCTCAAAATCTGAAACACAGTCCGAACATGTTCCACATGAGAGTCCCAATCCCTGGAAAAGATCAGAAAATCATCCAGATAGATGATCAGAAATTTATCCATAAAATCCCGGAAAATATCATTTATGAAGGATTGGAAGACAGAAGGGGCATTAGTGAGCCCAAAAGACTTCACCAGTTACTCAAAATGTCCCTCCGGAGTATTAAACGCCGTCTTCCATTCATCCCCCTGCTTAATGCGAATAAGATTATACGCCCCCCTGAGGTCAAGCTTCGTAAACCAGCAAGCACCTTTAACTCTGGAGAATAAATCAGATATCAGGGGTAACGGATACTGATATTTAACAGTAATTTTGTTGAGGGAACGATAGTCAATACAAGGCCTTAATGAACCATCTTTCTTGGCCACGAAAAAAAACCAGCACCCAAGGGTGAAGAGGATGGTCTAATATTACCCTTCTCCAACGACTCTTTAACATAAGATCGCATAGCGTCATGCTCGGGTACAGATAAATTGAAAAGTCGACCCTTGGGAAATTTACTTCCAGGGCTCAACTCAATTGCACAGTTATAACTCCTATGAGGAGGCAAAGACGCAGACTTATTCTCACTAAATACATCATAAAAATCAGCCAAATAGTCAGGAACATCATGCGACTGGGGAGAGGTGGAGAAGACAGGAGCGTCACCAATAGCACACCGACAACCCCAACTCACCACAGACACAGACTTCCAATCCAAAACTGGATTATGAATTTGCTACCAGGGAAATCCCAGAACAATAGTATCATGCAAATTATGCAACACCAAAAATCTGCAATTCTCCTGATGGTCTGGGGCGACCCGCATTACCACCTGGGTCCAAAACTGAGGTTTATTTTTCGCCAAAGGAGTAGCATCAATACCCCTCAAAGGGATAGGCGTCTTCAGAGGTGTCATAGGAAGCCAAAAGCTTTGGCGGAAAATGTGGACAGTGAGCAGATCAGAGTAATTGCCAGAAGAAACTTAGGTTGAACACCACCCACAGCAAATGTGTGTGCACAATGCTTTTCTCGTTTAGGGCAGACAGAAATCATATGAGAGGCATCTCCACAGAGAAAACACAGCTTATTACGCCTTCTGAACTCCTGACGTTGCGCCCTAGAAAAAACTCTATCACATTGCATAGGTTCAGACATTTGTTCAACAGGCAACATTTCTCGTGTACTTTTACGTTCACGTAGACGCCGATCAACCTGAATGGCTAATGACATAGAATCGTCAAGACCAGAGGGAGCAGGAAATCCCACCATAGTATCCTTTACGGTTTCTGACAAACCCCTCCGAAAGAGAGCTGCCAAGGCACCATCATTCCAGGTAGTAAGGACCGCCCACTTTCGGAATTTTTGACAGTATAACTCTGCAGAATCCTGACCCTGGCTCAATGCCAACAGGGCTTTTTCAGCTTGATCAATAGCATTAGGTTCATCATACAACAACCCCAAGGCTCGAAAAAATGCATCCACATTAGCCACAATAGGATCATCAGGTGTCAAAGAAAACGCCCAATCCTGGGGATCGCCGCGCAGCAAAGAGATGACAATTTTAACCTGCTACGCAGAGCTCCCCGATGAGTTAGGCTTCAAGGCAAAAAATAATTTACAATTCTTAGAGTTCAAGAATTTAGACCGATCCCCAAAAAACACATCAGGAGTAGGAATCTTTGGTTCAGCAGTGTGTGAATGAGCAAGATAGGCGGAAATTCCCCGCACTTCAGCCGTCAGCTGCTCCACACGATCAGACAATTGCTTAATCTCCATTAAGAAAAATTCCTCCTATGGCCCAAGAGAAGAAGAGGAAGAAATATACCAAAAAAAAAAAATTCTAACACTTTTTACTTTTTTTTTAAACAATTCCTTCCTGCTATTGAGTACCCTAGAATCTGCGGTTTGGCTGGTGATTCTGTTATGATTGAGTCACCGGAGGAGGAAAACAAAAATACAAGCTAAGTCCAGAAAACCGAGAGGTTGGGAGCAAGCGGATTGCAGACCCCTGATCCTGTTCACCTCAACTAACAGTAGCCATGGGGGGTTCCTAGGGTGGTCCTAGACCCCTCGATCACAGCCGGAGAACTACATAAACCTAAAGAAAGAAAGGGGAAATCTAAACTGCCCCAGAGCAGACCCCAAAGCAATAGGCAGCCCCCAACATGTATTGACGGTGAAAAACAGAAGAAAGCACAAACACAGATAGAAAGACAGGCTGAGCAAATGATGGGGCCCTTACTAACTAGATAGGACAGGACAGAAAAGCTGCTGTCTGCAATCGCGCAAAAAACCAACCGACTGATAGAAAAAGGCCCTGAAGTCACTAGACTTCAAAATCACTATATCAGTACTCAGGTATATTCTGAAAACAGAGCAAAAGAGAGCAACTGATCAGAGACAAAAGTGGTGTCCAGCCAGTCCAGCAAGAGCTGGCTGAACACATTCACTAAACAAACCAGACAAAATCTCATGGAACAACAGAAGAGCAAAACTTAGCTTTTAGAAGACTGGAATAACTGGAGGCCAGAGCTCTGAGTAGAGAAGTATCACCAGCAACCCAGCACGGCGTCGGCAGCCTTATATCCACTCAGTAATTCCGGATGTCCAATCACACACCACCTGGTCTGATGACGAGTCTCTCCCATTCAGATCAGCTTCACCACCCCCCTTCACCAGCAGAGGGAGTTCATCAGACATCATAGGTGAAGGAGAAAATGAGCTTATAACATGAGCAGCTGGCATTAGAGAACCCCACTAACACAGGAGCTAGTGTTTTTCTCTGTGCAGACGGCACTTCCGAGCAACAACTGGCGGTGTTGGAGCCCAGGGTCAATCATGGTGTAGGCTGAGGCCTAATTGGAGCAAGTTTAATATCTGATGCGGGGTGAATGTGGAGGGAGCAGGAGATATTGCCGGACACACAGCAGGGGAGCAGCTGGCGTTACTGAATCCCACTAACAAAGGAGCTAGTGTTTTTTTCTGTGCAGACGGCACTTCCAAGCAGCAACTGGCGGTGTTGGAGCCCGGGATCAATCATGGTGTAGGCTGAGGCCTACTTGGAGCAAGTTTAATATCTGATGTAGTTTGAATGTGGAGGGAGCAGGAGACATTGCTGTACACACAGCAGGGGAGCATGTTATGAATGGGAAACCGAGGAGGAAAAACAAGACAACAAGCTAAGTCTCAGAAAACCAGAGAAGTTGGTAACTATGCAGATTGCAGATCCCTTATCTTAACCGCACAACTAGAAGCAGTCGTGGAGCGTTCCTACGTTGGTTCTAGACGTCTCGTCACAACCGGAAAACTACATAAGCCTAAAGCAGGAAAAGAGGAAAACTAACTGCCCCAGAGCAGACCCCAAAGGAAAGACAGCCCCCCACATGTATTGACGGTGAAACAAGATGAAAATACAAACAAAGGCAGGAAAATAGGCTGAGCAAACAATGGGGCCAGGCTAGCTAAAAAGGACAGAAAAGGAAAGACACTGTCTGCAATCTGCCAAAAACAACCTACAAAAATAATGTCCAACACTTCTGATAGCAAAATTAACCCTGAAGTCACTAGACTTCTAAACCTATATCAGCACTCTGAAATATTCTGAGACAGACCAAAAAAGAGGCCAATCTAATAAGGGACAAAAAGCAGATTGGCAAATACTGATTAATAGGAGTGGAATTTCAGCATAGCCCCAGCAGGGGCATGCTGATTACACAGCAAACTGAATTGACCAACAAGCGCAAGTGTGAGCATAAGCAAAAAACAAACTTAACTTGAGAAGACTGGAAGAGAGCTGAAGTCCAGGACCTGAGAAGCAGACTGAATCACCAGCACCCAGATAGGGCGTCGGCTGTCTTATATCCAGTCTGATACTCCAGAGATCCAATCGTTATCTTCCTCATCAGGTGGCAGATCACTACCACTTAAACCAACCGCACTACCTCCTGTCACCACCAGAGGGAGAACGGAAGGGGAGCTCTCAACTGGTGGAGCAGAAAATGAGTTCATGACATGAGCAGCTGACGTTCCTGAACCCCACTTACACAGGAGCTAGTGTTTTTATCTGTGCAGACGGTACTTCCGAGCAGCAACTGGTGGTGTTGGAGCCCAGGATCAATCATGGTGCAGGCTGAGGCCTACTGGGAGCAAGTTTAAAATCTGATGTCATCTGATTTTGGAGGGAGCAGGAGATATTGCCGGACACACAGCAGGGGAGCAGCAGGCGCTAATGAACCCCACTAACACAGGAGCTAGTGTTTTCTTCAGTGCAGATGGCACTTCCGAGCAGCAACTGGTGGTGTTGGAGCCCAGGATCAATCATGGTGTAGGCTGAGGCCTACTTGGAGCAAGTTTAAAATCTGATGTAGTCTGATTTTGGAGGGAGTATGAGATATTGCCGGACACACAGCAGGGGAGCAGCTGACAATACTGAACCCCACTTACACATGAGCTAGTGTTTCGCTGTGCAGACGGCACTTCTGAGCAAAAACTGGCGGTGTTGGAGCACAGGGTCAATCATGGTGTAGGCTGAGGAGTTATGAGCTCATTTTCTCCTTCACCTCTGATGTCTGATGATCTCCCTCTGCTGGTGAAGGGGGGTGGTGAAGCTGATCTGAATGGGAGAGACTTGTCATCAGATCAGGTGGAGTGTGATTGGACATCCGGAATCACTGAGTGGATATAAGGCTGCCGACGCCCTGCTGGGTTGCTGGTGATACTTCTCTGCTCAGAGCTCTGGCCTCTAGTTTATTCCAGTCTTCTAAAAGCTAAGTTTTGCTCTTCTGTTGTTCCATGAGATTTTGTCTGGTTTGCTTAGTGTATGTGTTCAGCCAGGTCTTGATGGGACTGGCTGGACTCCATTTTTGTCTCTGATCAGTTGCTCTCTTTTGCTCTGTTTTCAGAATATACCTGAGTACTGATATAGTGATTTTGAAGTCTAGTGACTTCAGGGCTTTTTTCTATCAGACGGCTGTTTTTTTGCGCGATTGCAGACAGCAGCTTTTCTGTCCTGTCCTATCTAGTTAGTAAGAGCCCCATCGTTTGCTCAGCCTGTCTTTCTATCTGTGTTTGTGCTTTCTTCTGTTTTTCATTGTCAATACATGATGGGGGCTGCCTATTGCTTTGGGGTCTGCTCTGGGGCAGTTTAGATTTCCCATTTTTTTCTTTAGGTTTATGTAGTTCTTTGGCCGTGATCGAGGGGTCTAGGACCACCGTAGGAACCCCACACGGCTACTGTTAGTTGTAGTGATCAGGATCAGGGGTCTGCAATCTGCTTGCTCCCAACCTCTCGGTTTTCTGGACTTAGCTTGTATCTTTGTTTTCCTCCTCCGGTGACTCAATCATAACAGAATCACCAGCCAAACTGCAGATTCTAGGGTACTCAATAGCAGGAAAGAATTGTTTAAAAGAAAAAAAAAAAAAAGTGTCAGAATTTTTTATTATTTTTTTTTGCATATTTTTTCCTCTTCTTCTCTGGGGCCGTAGGAGGAATTTTTCTTAATGGAGATTAAGCAATTGTCTGATCATGTGGAGCAGCTGACTGCTGAAGTGGGGGGAATTTCCGCCTATCTTACTCATTCACACACTGCTGAACCAAAGATTCCTACTCCTGATGTGTTTTTTGGGGATCGGTCTAAATTCATGAACTTTAAGAATAATTGTAAATTATTTTTTGCCTTGAAGCCTAACTCATCAGGGAGCTCTGTGCAGCAGGTTAAAATTGTCATCTCTTTGCTGCGCGGCGTTCCCCAGGATTGGGCGTTTTCTTTGACACCTGATGATTCTATTGTGGCTAATGTGGATGCATTTTTTCGAGCCTTGGGGTTGTTGTATGATGAACCTAATGCTATTGATCAAGCTGACAAAGCCCTGTTGGCATTGAGCCAGGGTCAGGATTCTGCAGAGTTATACTGTCAAAGATTCCGAAAGTGGGCGGTCCTTACTACCTGGAATGATGGTGCCTTGGCAGCTCTCTTTCGGAGGGGTTTGTCAGAAACCGTAAAGGATACTATGGTAGGATTTCCTGTTCCCTCTGGTCTTGACGACTCTATGTCATTAGTCATTCAGGTTGATCGGCGTCTACGTGAACATAAAAGTACACGAGAAATGTTGCCTGTTGAACAAATGTCTGAACCTATGCAATGTGATAGAGTTTTTTCTAGGGCGCAACATCAGGAGTTCAGAAGGCGTAATAAGCTGTGTTTTTTCTGTGGAGATGCCTCTCATATGATTTCTGTCTGCCCTAAACGAGAAAAACGTTGTGCACACACATTTGCTGTGGGTGGTGTTCAACCTAAGTTTCTTCTGGCAATTACTCTGATCTGCTCACTGTCCACATTTTCCGCCAAGGCTTTTGTGGATTCGGGAGCGGCTCTGAACCTGATGGACTTGGATTTTGCTAAACGTTGTGGGTTTCCTATGACACCTCTGCGGACGCCTATCCCTTTGAGGGGTATTGATGCTATTCCTTTGGTGAAAAATAAACCTCAGTTTTGGACCCAGGTGGTCATGCAGGTCTCCCCAGACCATCAGGAGAATTGCAGATTTTTGGTGTTGCATAATTTGCATGATACCATTGTTCTGGGATTTCCCTGGTAGCAAATTCATAATCCAGTTTTGGATTGGAAGTCTGTGTCTGTGGTGAGTTGGGGTTGTCGGTGTGCTATTGGTGACGCTCCTGTCTTCTCCACCTCTCCCCAGTCGCATGATGTTCCTGACTATTTGGCTGATTTTTATGATGTATTTAGTGAGAATAAGTCTGCATCTTTGCCTCCTCATATGAGTTTTGACTGTGCAATTGAGTTGAGCCCTGGGTGTAAATTTCCCAAGGGTCGACTTTTCAATTTATCTGTACCCGAGCATGAGGCTATGCGATCTTATGTTAAGGAGTCGTTGGAGAAGGGTCATATTAGACCATCCTCTTCACCCTTGGGTGCTGTTTTTTTTTTCGTGGCCAAGAAAGATGGTTCATTAAGGCCTTGTATTGACTATCGTTCCCTCAACAAAATTACTGTTAAATATCAGTATCCGTTACCCCTGATATCTGATTTATTCTCCAGAGTTAAAGGTGCTTGCTTGTTTACCAAGCTTGACCTCAGGGGGGCGTATAATCTTATTCGCATGAAGCAGGGGGATGAATGGAAGACGGCGTTTAATACTCCGGAGGGACATTTTGAGTACCTGTTGATGCCTTTTGGGCTCACTAATGCCCCTTCTGTCTTCCAATCCTGCATGAATGATATTTTCCGGGATTTTGTGGATAAATTTCTGATCATCCATCTGGATGATATTTTGATCTTTTCCAGGGATTGGGACTCTCATGTGGAACATGTTCGGACTGTGTTTTGGATTTTGAGGGAGAATTCCCTGTATGTTAAGGGATAAAAATGCCTTTTCGGTGTACAGAGGATTTCATTTTTGGGGTTTATTTTGTCTCCGTCAACTATTGAAATGGACCCGGCCAAGGTACAGGCCATTTATGATTGGGTTCAGCCCACTTCTTTGAAGGCCCTCCAGAAGTTTTTGGGTTTTGCTAATTTTTATCGCAAATTTATAGCTAATTTTTCTGGTGTTGCCAAACCATTGACTGATTTGACTAAGAAGGATGCTGATGTACTGAATTGGTCTCCAGAGGCTGTTTCTTCCTTTCAGGAGCTGAAGCGGAGGTTCACTTCTGCTCCGGTTTTGCGGCAACCTGATGTCTCACTCCCGTTTCAGGTAGAGGTGGACGCTTCTGAGATTGGTGCAGGAGCGGTTTTGTCCCAAAAGGATCCTGTGACATCAAAAATGAATCCCTGTGCTTTCTTTTCCCGAAAGTTCTCCCCATCTGAACGCAACTATGATGTGGGGAATCGGGAATTGTTAGCCATGAAATGGGCATTTGAGGAGTGGAGACATTGGTTGGAGGGAGCTAAACATCAAGTCGTGGTCCTTACTGACCACAAAAATTTGATTTATCTTGAGTCGGCCAAACGCTTGAATCCTAGACAGGCTAGGTGGGCCCTGTTTTTCACGCGTTTTGATTTTGTGGTCTCTTTTCTTCCGGGCACTAGGAATGTCAAGGCAGACGCCCTCTCTAGGAGTTTCTTTGCTGACTCTCCTATGGTGACCAAGCCTGCTACCATCTTAGGTGAGGGGGTAGTTCTGTCTGTCATCTCGCCTGATTTGAGATGGGCTCTGGAAGAGTTTCAGGAGGACAAACCTGTGCGTTGTCCCATTGGAAAATTGTATGTTCCCGACCAGTGGAGGAAGAGAGTAATGTCTGAAGTTCATTGCTCCGCACTGGCTGGTCATCCGGGTATTTTTGGTACTAGAGATTTGGTGAGTTGGTCTTTTTGGTGTCCCGCCTTGTCTCGTGATGTCAGGAATTTTGTGCAGTCCTGTGGGACTTGCTCTCGGTCTAAACCTTGCTCTCGTTCTAGTGGGTTGTTGATGCCTTTGCCGGTGCCCAGGAGGCCATGGACCCATATTTCTATGGATTTTATTTCTGATATGCCTGTCTCTCAGAGAATGACTATTATTTGGGTGATTTGCGATAGATTCTCTAAGATGGTCCATCTTGTTCCACTCCCTAAGTTGCCATCTTCCTCAGAGTTGGTGCCCTTGTTTTTGCAGCAAGTGGTTCGCTTGCATGGGATTCCTGAGAACATTGTGTCTGACAGAGGAGTTCAGTTTGTTTCTAAGTTTTGGAGGACTTTTTGTTCCAAGCTGGGAATTCAGTTGTCCTTCTCCTCTGCGTTTCACCCTCAGACCAATGGGCAGACGGCGAGAACAAACCAGACTTTGGAGTCTTATTTGAGATGTTTATTTCTGCTGATCAGGACGATTGGGTTTCATTTTTGCCCTTGGCCGAATTTGCTTTAAATAATAGAGCTAGTTCTGCCACTTTGATGTCACCCTTTTTTTGTAACTATGGGTTTCATCCTCGATTCTCTTCAGGGCAGGTGGAGTCTTCTGCCTGCCCAGGTGTTGACATTGTGGTGGAGAGAATGCACCAGATCTGGGACCAAGTGGTGGATAAGTTGTCTCTCTCCCAGGAAAAGGCCCAGCGATTTTCCAACCGGCATAGGACCATTGGTCCCCGGTTTAAGGTGGGTGATATGGTTTGGTTGTCATCAAAGAATATCTCTATGAAGGTGGCTTCTCCAAAGTTTAAACCTAGATTTATTGGACCTTACAAGGTTTTGGAGATTCTTAATCCGGTCTCTTTTCGATTAGCTCTTCCTGTTACATTTCAGATCTATAACGTGTTTCATAAGTCTCTGTTAAAGAGGTTTGTTGAGCCAGTGGTTCCTATGGTGGCACCTCCTGACCCTGTATTGGTTGATGGTAGTATGGAATACGAGGTTGAGAAGATACTGGATTCTCGTCTGGCTAGACAGAGACTCCAGTATTTGGTTAAGTGGAAGGGTTATTGCCAGGAGGATAATTCTTGGGACTCTGTATCCGATATTCATGCCAAAAGATTGGTTCGTGCTTTTCATCTGGCCCATCCTGATCGCCCTGGTGGCGTGGATGAGGGTTTGGTGACCCCCCCTCAAGGGGAAGGTACTGTTATGATCTCATTTTCTCCTTCACCTATGATGTCTGATGGACTCCCTCTGCTGGTGAAGGGGGGTGGTGAAGCTGATCTGAATGGGAGAGACTCGTCATCAGATCAGGTGGAGTGTGATTGGACATCCGGAATCACTGAGTGGATATAAGGCTGCCGACGCCCTGCTGGGTTGCTGGTGATACTTCTCTGCTCAGAGCTCTGGCCTCCAGTTTATTCCAGTCTTCTAAAAGCTAATTTTTGCTCTTCTGTTGTTCCATGAGATTTTGTCTGGTTTGCTTAGTGTATGTGTTCAGCCAGCTCTTGCTGGACTGGCTGGACTCCATTTTTGTCTCTGATCAGTTGCTCTCTTTTGCTCTGTTTTCAGAATATACCTGAGTGCTGATATAGTGATTTTGTAGTCTAGTGACTTCAGGGCCTTTTTCTATCAGACGGTTGTTTTTTTGTGCGATTGCAGACAGCAGCTTTTCTGTCCTGTCCTATCTAGTTAGTAAGGGTCCCATTGTTTGCTCAGCCTGTCTTTCTATCTGTGTTTGTGCTTTCTTCTGTTTTTCACCGTCAATACATGTTGGGGGCTGCCTATTGCTTTGGGGTCTGCTCTGGGGCAGTTTAGATTTCCCCTTTCTTTCTTTAGGTTTATGTAGTTCTCCGGCTGTGATCGAGGGGTCTAGGACCACCGTAGCAACCCCCCACGGCTACTGTTAGTTGTAGTGATCAGGATCAGGGGTCTACAATCCACTTACTACCAACCTCTCGGTTTTCTAGACTTAGCTTGTATCTTTGTTTTCCTCCTCTGGTGACTCAATCATAACACTGAGGCCTACTTGGAGCAAGTTTAATATCTGATGTAGTATGAATGTGGAGGGAGCAGGAGACATTGCCGTACACACAGCAGGGGAGCAGCTGGCGTTACTGAACCCCACTAACACAGGAGCTAGTGTTTTTCTCTGTGAAGACGGCACTTCTGAGCAACAACTGGCATTGTTGGAGCCCAGGGTCAATCATGGAGTAGGCTAAGGCCTATTGGGAGCAAGTTTAAGATCTGATGCAGTCTGATTTTGGAGGAGCAGGAGATATTGCCGGACACACAGCAGGGGAGCAGCTGGTGTTACTGAACCCCACTAACACAGGAGCTAGTATTTTCTTCTGTGCAGATGGCACTTTCGAGCAGCAACTGGCGGTGTTGGAGCCCAGGGATTACAGTTCAGGTTGTAGAAACATGAACACAACAGGAGACCTGGATACTGTTGCCAACAAATAATTTAATCTGGAAGAGGACTGGCAAATTCAGGCGAGATCCAGGCCTTGTTCTTTTTCAGAAAAGTAAGCCGGTCAATGTTATCGGAGGATAGTCGCATGCGACGGTCTGTTAGTACACCACCTGCGGCAATAAAGACGCGTTCCGTTAATACACTGGCAGCAGGGTGAGCCAGCACCTCCAATGCATACTGGCTAAGCTCTGGCCAGGTATCCAGCTTAGAGACCCAAAACTTGAAGGGGGAAGAGCCGTCTGGGAGTACATTGAGAGGGCAAGACATGTAGTCTGTCACCATCTGACGGAAACGTTGCCTCCTGCTGACTGGAGCTGTCTGTGATGGTGTAGACATTTGTGGCGGGGACACAAAACTTTGCCACATTTTGGCCATACTGGTCTTGCCTTGTGCTGAGGCGTTGCTTCTGCACCCTCTTTGTGCAGAGCTTCCTCCACTGCCTCGATGCACAGAGCTGCTTTGTAAAGCACTAGCAGCACTGCTCTCGGTTGGAATGGAGAACATGATGGAATGCACAAGTGTGTCTTGGTATTCCCGTATTTTATGCTCCCGGTTCAACGGTGTTATGAGGCTTTGTAAGTTGTCCTGGTAGCGAGGATCTAGGAGGGTGTACACCCAATAATCAGCCGTGTTGAGAATGTGGGCGATGCGGCGGTCGTTTCTCAGGCACTGCAGCATGAAATCAACCATGTGCTGCAGACTCCCAACTGGCCAAGAAACGCTGTCCCCTGCTTGAGGCGTCATCTCTGCCTGCTCTGCATCACCCCACCCTCTCTCTACATACTGACTACTAGAGCATTGTGTACCTCCCTCCTCTGGAGAGATGTCTTCCTCCTCCATCGACTCCTCCTCATCCTCCTCCTCACAAAGTGTCCCCTGCCTAGGCCTTTGTGAGGAACCACGTTGCGCAGACTGTCCAGAAGCAGATGGCATTTGTGACTCCTCATCCTCCACCTCTTCCAAAACCTCCTCCCTTAGTGCTTGCAGTGTATTTTGAAGCAGGCAGAAAAGGGGGACAGTCATGCTTACTAGTGCATCATCTGCACTCGCCATCCGCATGGAATCATCGAAGGCATGCAAAACGTGGCAGATGTCCTTCATAGAGGCCCACTCAGTGGTGGTGAAGCGTGACCGGCGCGCAGTGCGACTTGTTTGCGCCTGATGCTGCTGGTACTCGATTACTGCTGCCTGCTGCTCACACAACCGCTCCAACATATGTAACGTTGAATTCCACCAGGTGGGTAGGTCACATATGATGCGATGTTCCGGAAGGCGTAATCGGCGCTGCAGAGCTGCGACGCGCGATCTTACCATGCTGGAATGCCGCAAGTGAGCACACTCTATGCGGACCTTCTGCAGCAGTGCATCAAGATCCGGATAGTCCCTCAGAAAGCTCTGCACGACCAAGTTTAGCACATGTGCCAGACATGGGATGTCAGTGAGGTTGCCTAGGCCCAGAGCTGCCACCAGATTTCGGCCATTGTCACACACAACTAAGCCTGGCCGGAGATTCGCTGGCACAAACCACATGTCGCTCTCCTGCTTGATGGCATTCTAGAGCTCCTGCTGTTATGAATGAGTCACCGAGGAGGAAAAACAAAAACAAGCTAAGCCATAGAAAACCAGAGAAGTTAGTGTTATGGATCCCGTCTAATCCGCTATCTCTCGGATAACTCTCTTCTCGACCCCTTACAATCTGGTTTCCGCTCTTTACACTCTACTGAAACTGCCCTCACTAAAGTCTCTAATGATTTAATAACAGCTAAATCGAAAGGTCATTGCTCCCTGCTGATTCTCCTGGATCTCTCTGCCGCATTTGACACTGTGGATCACCAGCTCCTCCTCACTATGCTCCGCTCTATAGGCCTCAAGGACACAGCCCTCTCCTGGTTCTCCTCCTACCTCTCTGACCGCTCCTTCACTGTATCTTTTTCCGGCTCCTCTTCCTCTTCTCATCCCCTTACTATCGGGGTCCCGCAGGGCTCAGTCCTAGGCCCCCTCCTCTTCTCTTTATACACTGCCCCTATTGGACAAACAATCAGCAGATTTGGGTTCCAGTATCATCTCTATGCTGATGACACCCAATTATACACTTCTTCCCCTGACATCACCCCTACCCTAATTCAAAATACCAAGGATTGTCTGTCTGCTGTCTCTAGCATCATGTCCTCCCTCTATCTGAAACTAAATCTCTCTAAAACTGAACTTCTTGTGTTTCTCCCCTCTACTAGCCTCACTCTACCTAACATCGAAATAACCCTGGAGGGTTCAACCATAACTCCCAAGCAGCATGCCCGCTGTCTTGGGGTCATATTCGACACTGAACTTTCCTTTACTCCGTACATCCGATCACTCAGTCGCTCTTGTCACCTGCATCTTAAAAACATCTCCAGACTCCGACCTTTTCTCACCTTTGAAACTGCTAAGACTCTTACTGTCGCTCTTATTCATTCTCGTCTGGACTACTGCAACTCTCTTCTTATCGGTCTCCCTCTTACCAAACTTTCTCCTCTCCAATCCATCTTGAATGCGGCAGCCATTGTCATATTTCTGTCCAGCCGCTTCACCGATGCCTCCATCTTGTGCCAGTCATTACACTGGCTACCTATTCGCTACAGGGTCCAGTATAAACTCATCTCTCTCACCCACAAAGCTCTCCACTGTTCTGCACCGCCTTATATCTCCTCTCTCATCTCTGTCTATCGCCCTACACGTGCCCTCCGTTCTACAAATGACCTAAGACTAACATCCCCCGTAATCCGAACCTCGCACCTCCGTCTCCAAGACTTCTCTCGTGCTGCTCCAGCTCTCTGGAATGCACTTCCCCAGACGATCAGACTGATACCTAGCCCTGACCTATTCAAGCGCGCTTTGAAAACCCATCTCTTCAAACAAGCCTACCACATCAACTACTCAGCAAGCTAACTTTGCCCTGTTCCCTCCTTCCAAATATTATTCTGAATCTGCACCCTACTATTCATCTGTCTCCACACCTTCATGCACATGATAACTGCACTTGATACTTGTCTATTGCACTTAAACACACGGGCTGATGACCGGATCATGCAGCTTTATATGAAAATCCCTACTATAATTGCCAGACCTGAATTAACAAGCATTTCTCACCTACTGTGTCCCCCCATTTCCTTGTAGATTGTAAGCTTGCGAGCAGGGACCTCACTCCTAATGTCACTGTTTGAATTGTCTTAACTTGTATTGAATTTATTGTCTGTACATGTCCCCGCTTAATTGTAAAGTGCTGCGGAATATGTTGGCGCTATATAAATAAAAATTATTATTATTATTATTATTATTATTATTGATGAGTCACCAAGGAGGAAAAACAAAAAGCAAGCTAAGCCCAGAAAACCGGAGAGGTTGGTAACTAGCGGATTGCAGACCTCTGATCCTATCCACACAACTAGCAGTAGCCGTGGAGCGTACCTACGATGGTCCTAGACACCTCGTCATGGCCGGAGAACTAAATAAGCCTAAAGAAAGAAAAGGGAAAATCTAAACTACCCCAGAGCAGACCCCAAAGCAATAGACAGCCCCCAAACATGTATTGTCGGTGAGACAAGATGAAAACGCAAACACAGATAGAAAAATAGGCTGAGCAAACGATGGGGCCCACACTAACTAGAAAGGACAGGAAAGGAAAGATGCTGTCTACAATCACGCACAAAAGCCCTGCCAAAAAATGTCCAACACTTTCTGATAACAAAAACCCTGAAGTCGCTAGACTTCAATTCCCTATATCAGCACTCTGGTATATTCTGAAGACAGAGCAAAAAGAGACCAATCTGATCAGGGACAAAAAGCAAACTGGCATAAACAGAGACCTAAGAATGGAAATTCAGCACAGCCCCAGCAGGGGCTGGCTGACCACAAAAACTGAGTAAACAGACCAAATCTCAAGTGAAAAATAGCAGAGCACACTTAGCTTGAGAAGGCAGGAACAGAACTGGAAACTAGAACCTCAGAGCAGGAAAATCACCAGCACAAAATTAGGGAGTCGGCTGTCTTAAATCCAGTCAGAGACTCGTGATGTCCAATCACAGTTCTCCTCCTCAGGTGGCAGGTCTCTGCATTTAGATCAGCTTCATTACCTACTGTCACCACCAGAGGGAGCCCGGATGGAGAACTCACAACTCCTCTGTCAACACAGCCAGCTCCACCACCCTCACCAGAAGCCAGAGGTAAACCAGAAAATGAGTTCACAACATCCTGCACTGTGTGGCTTCGATTCCCCAAAGAAATTAATTTCAGAATGGCCTGTTGACGTTTGGCCACGGCTGTGCTCATATCCGTCGTAACAGGTAAGCGTTCATGGGTCCATGTGGAGGTAGACCGTGACGGCTCATGCAGCGCTGATTCTGAGGAACCGGAGTATGAGGAGGAGTCAATGTGTACAGACTGGATTCCTGCAACCCATGGAGTTGGCAGAACACGTACAGCGCCACTCTCAAGATCTGTACCCAGCTCCACAACATTGACCCAATGGGCAGTGAGGGAAAGGTATCGTCCCTGTCCATGGTTACTGGTCCACGCATCGGTGGTCAGGTGGACCTTGCTACTGACGGCGTTTAGTAGCGCATGTTTAATTTTTCCCTCCACATGCTTTTGCAGGGCAGGGATGGCTTGCCTGCTAAAATAAAAGCGGCTGGGCACAGTGTATTGTGGGACTGCCAATGCCATGAAGTTACGGAAGGTGTCAGCCTCTACCAGCCTGAATGAGAGCATTTCAAGGGCCAGTAGTTTTGCAATGCCAGCATTCAGCCTGCGCTCGGGGTTGGTTTGCCGAGTATGGCCGCCTTTTCTCCCATGCCTGTGCTACCGATGGCTGTAGAGTGGCCTGGCAGTGTGAGGATGACAGGGAACGTGGTGCTGTGGGTGGAATGTCACTGGGTCTCTGGACAACAGTGCCAGAGATTCTTCCATGGCGATCCTGTGAGGAAGCTGAACCAGCTGTGTGTGAGCTGGAGGAAGAGGCTACAACATGAGCTGAAGAGGTGGTAGGTGGTGCTGTAGGTTTGCCTACGTCTTCAATGTGTCTTTGTAACTCCATCACGTGCTTGGTCTGCACATGTTTCCACATATTTGTGGTATTGAGGTTGCTGACACTTTTCCCTCTTTTGACTTTCTGATTACACAGCTTGCATTTGACAAAGCAAATGTCATCTGCAACTGTGTCTAAAAAGGACCATGCACTGCAAGTCCTGGGAGTGCCCGTTTTGGGTTTTGGAAGAGGAATGTTCCTAATGGGTGCCGAAGTGGAGGCTACAGGCAACCAAGTCTGCCACCTCCCTCTCCCTCCTGTTTTGGCCGTTCAGGGAATCTCTTCCTCAGAGCTGCTCCCACCACCTTCCTGTTCCTCATGCCATGATGGGTCAAGGACCTCATCATCTACACTCCCCTCTTCAAACGCCTGCTTCTCTTGGGTAGTCTCGCCAGCACAGTACGCACCAGAAAGTGGCACCTGAGTCTCATCATCTGATCCGTACTGAGGTGTGCTGACCATAGGCACTGGCCCACCCGCCTCTTCAGATTCAGAGGGACAAAGCAGTTGCGCATCACTGCATACTCCCTCTTCTTCACATTCTAGAATGCTGTTTGGCTGGCCCCCTGTTTCCAAGCCAAGAGATTCAGAGAACAGAAGTAGAGATGGCTCCTGTCCAGGGCTCTCTGACTGCCTGGGCAATTTGGCAGGTGGTGAAGAGACAGATGGTTGCTCTTCAGTGCTCTGGCCCTGAGAGGATGTGGAAGTAATTGAAGTCGATGCGTTAGCTGCCATCTATCCGACAACGGCTTCAATTTTTTCGTCCCGCAGCAGTGGGGTACGGCGAGGTCCTACAAAGCTGCACATAATGGACTGTTCCCTGGTAAAACTGGGGGATGCTGAGTCACTGGTTCCCGCAGCAGGCACAGAATCCCCACGCCCTCTCCCTGCTGAAACTCCACGACCACGTGCCTTACTCCCTGCCTTCTTCATCTTGGTAGACTGATAAAGATAGGCAGAAAAGTACTAAGGGGGGGCTTAGTGTGCTTATTCCTGAACAGCTGCTAACAGGTATAAGAAACACTAATTTTATAAAGTGTGTGGACTACACTTTAATATGAGCTAATGTGACCTACACAACGGTAAAGTGGAGTGTTTGGTGAACTTTATTTACCTGTTTTTTTTTCAAAAAAACAAAAAGGATGTGACCAAAGATGTAAAAGCGATAGTATCACAAACTTTTTGGAGCTATTACAATGCAGGAAGGTAACCTACAATGCAATAGATGAGGCTCCAAAAAATAGTCTAATACGAATCTGGCTGGGGCTGCATGGCACAAGCCAGAAAAAAAGCTCCTCTATCTACTCCTATACAGTGTTTGCAACCAATCTAGATGAATACAGATGGAAGCACACTAATAGGAGAAATTCAGGAAAAATAAGCAGCACTACAGCAAAAAATGACAATGTATGAGGCAGTGACGCACGCTGAGCGGACTACAACCAGAGGTGGTGCAGAACACAGTACAGCATGAGCTGCACTCACACACAGAGACCTCACAGACAGCCGTGAATAGTGCAGAGAACTGTGGACTAGCACTGAAAAGCTGCAGAAAGGCTCCGCTATCTACTCCTATATAGTGTTTGCAACCAATGTAGATGGATAAGGAAGGATGCACACTAATAGGAGAATTAATGAAAAATGAGCAGCAATAAAACAAAAATAAATATGTATAAGGCAGTGACGCACGCTGAGCAGCCTACAACCAGAGGTGGCTGCAGAACACACTACAGCGTGAGCTGCACTCACACATACCTTGCAGACAGCTGTGAATAGCGCTGCAAGGCAAAAGAAAGCTTCTCACAGGTGTTGCTAAACTAGCCGGGGTAAAGCACAATCTAGCAAATCGATATTTCTAACTGTCCCTCAGAGTCAGAACAGCAGCGTCCTGTCCCTAACTGAAATCACAGCAGAGTGAACCCAAAATGGCGGCGGCATTTATAGTGCATCATGACATCATTTCAGCAGCCAATCACAGCCATGCCATTAGTTAACATGCCTACATGCCTAACAGGATGTGCCCACACTTCTTAGGATTCGTCATTGGCTGAATCAAATCAAACTGGCTCATAGCATTATGGAAACTTCCGATTCCGGTATTCGATATGCAAAAAGTATCGGAACTCAGTATCGGAATTCCGATAGCGCGAATATCGGCCGATACCCGATATTTGCGGTATCGGAATGCTCAACACTAATTATGACCACCTGTTTTTTCTGGCTCAAATTCTGGATCTCAGACCGTAAGTACATACATCACACCACATTTCATATATGCTGTTTATGGTCATGTCTACATTTTTTTTGTCCCCCAAAAAACAGCACTCAGTCCAACCTCACTAAAAGGGAGACAGGCTCTGATTCTAAGGCCATTATTGACCCAGTCGGGGGAGGTGAAGAGATGGCTGGACCATCTTCTGAACTTTCCAGCTGCATCCCACAACCACCACCACCAGAACCAGTACCAGCAGTGGCGTCATGCATCCTGGTGGAACATCAACAGGAGGACCAGAGAAACAGCAGCAGCCCTACTTTGCCTTTTGAGACCTCACCCCAGCCTGCCGTCATACCCCGCCTTGGCCGACAAAGGAGAGACATCCTTTCCCCTAACGCAAGGAGGCATGAATATACAGGGGTGTTAAATTATTTGTCCAGGGCTGCCAACGGTGATGGTGAGGAAGCCTATGCCCACAGCCTGGCCCGGTACCTCTGTCCACTACCCGGGGAGGTCAGACTGCATGTGTGTGGATCAATTCAAACCCTGATTAATGCCTGCACACCCCCCAATAACCCATATGAGGTTTTTGAGTATTTGGAGAGCTGGCAGCTGTCACCCAATAACCAGCTCAGAATGTCTACAATACCAGAAGTGCAAGCACAATCAGGATCTGAGCCACCTCCACCATGGGTGCCTACACCACATCCCAATCTACCACCAACCCAACATTTGCCTGCACAGGTCCAAATGGCAACCTACAATCCACCTGCCTAATATGGCCACTTGATCAGACCCAGTGTTGGAGGCTGGTTCCACCCTGGATTTGGTCAACATGGCCATATTGGGGGGTATGAAACATGTGGATACCCAAATCCAAAGGAGTATCCACTCCAATATCCCTCATCCCACTTCCATCCTCAGCACCATTATCCTGGCAACATCACCCATCCTGGGCCAGAATATGTACCCACACAGGGTGAGGTCCAAGTTGAACCTCAAACCCAGCAACCATCTCAAGCTGGACTCCCGCCATCCCCACCACCAACCTACCAGAATTTATGTTTCTTTTTTTGTATTTTGCTAAAGCAAAGTTCTGTGTTTGTTATTAATTTTGTTTTGCAAAATGGGATACATATTTCTTTCCCAAATTTGTATGGGCACAAAATCTATATCACAAAAATATGTTTTACTTTTTTCCAAACATGATCGCGTTGTTCCCAGGGCCTCCTCCCTGCAGGCCCCCGGATCCAAGATGGCCACGAGGTCCTTCCGGGTCCTGCATGGAGGAGGCTTCTCAGTGCCTGCTGAAAGCAGTCCCTGAGAAGCCTCCTACACTGCCTGTCAGATCGCTGACCTGACACAGTGCTCTTCAATGTGTCAAATCGGTGATCTGTAGTGTTGAGCGATACCACCCGATACTTAAAAATATCGTATCGGAATGGATCGGCCGATCTAAAAAAAGTATCGGGTATCGCCGATTCCGATACCGGAAGTCCCATTCAATTCTATGGGACTGCTGGTATCGGAATAAGAAAAACCCTTTTTTTTCCTTGTACAGCCTCTCTGGGGTCTGTACAGGCCTTTCGGGGGTCTGTGCCGACTGCCGGGGGGTCTGTGCGGACTGCCGGGGGTCTGTACCGGCCTGCCGGGGGGCTGTGCCGGCCTGCCGGTGGTCTGTGCCGACTGTCCGGGGGTCTGTGCAGGCTCAGGGGGTCTGTGCCGACTGCCCGGGGGTCTGTGCGGACTGCCGGGGGTCTATACCGGCCTGCTGGGGGGCTGTGCCGGCTGCCGGTGGTCTGTGCCGACTGTCCGGGGGTCTGTGCAGGCTCCGGGGGTCTGTGCAGGCATCGTCCGATGGGACTACAAGTCCCATCGGGCGATGCCTGCTACCATGACAGTGACTGACACATTAGCCAATGATGGGACAGTAGTAGTCCCATTATCCGGCTAATGTGCTGAATGTAAAAAAAAAAATACATACTACATACATACTACATACATGCTACATACATACTACATACATGCTACATACATACTACATATATACTACATGCATGCAACATACATACATGCAACATACACTCACTGGCCACTTTATTAGGTACACCATGCTAGTAAGAGGTTGGACCCCCTTTTGCCTTCAGAACTGCCTCAATTCTTCGTGGCAGAGATTCAACAAGGTGCTGGAAGCATTCCTCAGAGATTTTGGACCATATTGACATGATGGCATCACACAGTTGGCGCAGATTTGTCGGCTGCACATCCCTGATGCGAATCTCCCGTTCCACCACATCCCAAAGATGCTCTATTGGATTGAGATCTGGTGACTGAGGAGGCCATTTGAGTACAGTAAACTCATTGTCATGTTCAAGAAACCAATCTGAGATGATTCGAGCTTTATGACATGGCGCATTATCCTGCTGAAAGTAGCCATCAGATGTTGGGTACATTGTGGTCATAAAGGGATGGACATGGTCAGCAACAATACTCAGGTAGGCTGTGGCGTTGCAACGATGCTCAATTGGTACCAAGGGACCCAAAGAGTGCCCAGAAAAAATTCCCCACACCATGACACCACCACCACCAGCCTGAACCGTTGATACAAGGCAGGATGGATCCATGCTTTCATGTTGTTTACGCCAAATTCTGACCCTACCATCCCAATGTCGCAGCAGAAATCGAGACTCATCAGACCAGGCAACGTTTTTCCAATCTTCTACTGTCCAATTTCGATGAGCTTGTGCAAATTGTAGCCTCAGTTTCCTGTTCTTAGCTGAGAGGAGTGGTACCCAGTGTGGTCTTCTGCTGCTGTAGCCCATCTGCCTCAAAGTTCGACGCACTGTGCGTTCAGAGATGCTCTTCTGCCTACCTTGGTTGTAACGGGTGGCAATTTGAGTCACTGTTGCCTTTCTATCAGCTCGAACCAGTCTGCCCATTCTCCTCTGACCTCTGGCATCAACATGGCATTTCCGGCCACAGAACTGCCGCTCACTGGATTTTTTTTCTTTTTCGGACCATTCTCTGTAAACCCTAGAGATGGTTGTGCGTGAAAATCCCAGTAGATCAGCAGTTTCTGAAATTCTCAGACCAGCCCTTCTGGCACCAACAATCATGCCACGTTCAAAGGCACTCAAATCACCTTTCTTCCCCATACTGATGCTCGGTTTGAACTGCAGGAGATTGTCTTGACCATGTCTACATGCCTAAATGCACTGAGTTGCCGCCATGTGATTGGCTGATTAGAAATTAAGTCTTAACACACAGTTGGACAGGTGTACCTAATAAAGTGGCCAGTGAGTGTATATACTACATGCATGCAACATGCATACTACATATATACTACATATATACTACATGTAACATACATACTACATATATACTACATGCTACATACATGCAACATACATACTACATGCTACATACATGCAACATACTACATGCATACTACATACATACTACATGCTACATACATGCAACATACATACTACATACTTGCTACATACATACTACATACATGCTACATACATACTACATACATCCAACATATATACTACATGCATGCAACATACATACTACATATATTCTACATGCATGCAACATACATACTACATATATACCACATGCATGCAACATGCATACTACATATATACTACATGCATGCAACTTGCATACTACATATATGCTACATGCATGCAACATACATGCATACAACATATATACTACATGCATGCAACATGCATAATACATATATACTACATATATACTACATGTAACATACATACTACATATATACTACATGCTACATACATGCAACATGCATACTACATGCTACATACATTCAACATACATACTACATACATGCTACATACTACATGCATACTACATACATACTACATACTACATACATACTACATACTTGCTACATACATACTACATACTTGCTACATACATACTACATACATGCTACATACATACTACATACATACAACATATATACTACATGCATGCAACATGCATACTACATATGTACTACATGCATGCAACATACATACTACATATATACTACATGCATGCAACATACATACTACATATACAGTGGGGCAAAAAAGTATTTAGTCAGTCAGCAATAGTGCAAGTTCCACCACTTAAAAAGATGAGAGGCGTCTGTAATTTACATCATAGGTAGACCTCAACTATGGGAGACAAACTGAGAAAAAAAAATCCAGAAAATCACATTGTCTGGTTTTTTTCATTTTATTTGCATATTATGGTGGAAAATAAGTATTTGGTCAGAAACAAAATTTAATCTCAATACTTTGTGATATATCCTTTGTTGGCAATGACAGAGGTCAAACGTTTTCTGTAAGTCTTCACAAAATTGCCACACACTGTTGTTGGTATGTTGGCCCATTCCTCCATGCAGATCTCCTCTAGAGCAGTGATGTTTTTGGCTTTTCGCTTGGCAACACGGACTTTCAACTCCCTCCAAAGGTTTTCTATAGGGTTGAGATCTGGAGACTGGCTAGGCCACTCCAGGACCTTGAAATGCTTCTTACGAAGCCACTCCTTCATTGCCCTGGCGGTGTGCTTTGGATCATTGTCATGTTGAAAGACCCAGCCACGTTTCATCATCAATGCCCTTGCTGATGGAAGGAGGTTTGCACTCAAAATCTCACAATACATGGCCCCATTCATTCTTTCATGTACCCGGATCAGTTGTCCTGGCCCCTTTGCAGAGAAACAGCCCCAAAGCATGATGTTTCCACCACCATGCTTTACAGTAGGTATGGTGTTTGATGGATGCAACTCAGTATTCTTTTTCCTCCAAACACGACAAGTTGTGTTTCTACCAAACAGTTCCAGTTTGGTTTCATCAGACCATAGGACATTCTCCCAAAACTCCTCTGGATCATCCAAATGCTCTCTAGCAAACTTCAGACGGTCCTGGACATGTACAGGCTTAAGCAGTGGGACACGTCTGGCACTGCAGGATCTGAGTCCATGGTGGCGTAGTGTGTTACTTATGGTAGGCCTTGTTACATTGGTCCCAGCTCTCTGCAGTTCATTCACTAGGTCCCCCCGCGTGGTTCTGGGATTTTTGCTCACCGTTCTTATGATCATTCTGACCCCACGGGGTGGGATTTTGCATGGAGCACCAGATCGAGGGAGATTATCAGTGGTCTTGTATGTCTTCCATTTTCTAATTATTGCTCCCACAGTTGATTTCTTCACTCCAAGCTGGTTGGCTATTGCAGATTCAGTCTTCCCAGCCTGGTGCAGGGCTACAATTTTGTTTCTGGTGTCCTTTGACAGCTCTTTGGTCTTCACCATAGTGGAGTTTGGAGTCAGACTGTTTGAGGGTGTGCACAGGTGTCTTTTTATACTGATAACAAGTTTAAACAGGTGCCATTACTACAGATAATGAGTGGAGGAAAGAGGAGACTCTTAAAGAAGAAGTTACAGGTCTGTGAGAGCCAGAAATCTTGATTGCTTGTTTCTGACCAAATACTTATTTTCCACCATAATATGCAAATAAAATGAAAAAAAAACAGACAATGTGATTTTCTGGATTTTTTTTTCTCAGTTTGTCTCCCATAGTTGAGGTCTACCTATGATGTAAATTACAGACGCCTCTCATCTTTTTAAGTGGTGGAACTTGCACTATTGCTGACTGACTAAATACTTTTTTGCCCCACTGTATACCACATGCATGCAACATGCATACTACATATATACTACATATATACTACCTGCATGCAACATGCATACTACATATATACTACATGCATGCAACATACATACTACATATATACTACATGCATGCAACATATATACCACATGCATGCAACATGCATACAACATATATACTACATGCATGCAACATGCATACTACATATATACTACATATATACTACATGTAACATACATACTACATATATACTACATGCTACATACATGCAACATACATACTACATGCTACATACATTCAACATACATACTACATACATGCTACATACTACATGCATACTACATACATACTACATACTACATACATACTACATACTTGCTACATACATACTACATACATGCTACATACATACTACATACATACAACATATATACTACATGCATGCAACATGCATACTACATATGTACTACATGCATGCAACATACATACTACATATATACTACATGCATGCAACATACATACTACATATATACCACATGCATACTACATATATACTACATATATACTACCTGCATGCAACATGCATACTACATATATACAACATGCATGCAACATACATACTACATATATACTACATGCATGCAACATACATACTACATATATACCACATGCATGCAACATGCATACAACATATATACTACATGCATGCAACATGCATACTACATATATACTACATATATACTACATGTAACATACATGCTACATATATACTACATGCTACATACATGCAACATACATACTACATGCTACATACATTCAACATACATACTACATACATGCTACATACTACATGCATACTACATGCATACTACATACTACATACATACTACATACTTGCTACATACATACTACATACATGCTACATACATACTACATACAGTGGGGCAAAAAAGTATTTAGTCAGTCAGCAATAGTGCAAGTTCCACCACTTAAAAAGATGAGAGGCGTCTGTAATTTACATCATAGGTAGACCTCAACTATGGGAGACAAACTGAGAAAAAAAAATCCAGAAAATCACATTGTCTGTTTTTTTTTTCATTTTATTTGCATATTATGGTGGAAAATAAGTATTTGGTCAGAAACAAAATTTCATCTCAATACTTTGTGATATATCCTTTGTTGGCAATGACAGAGGTCAAACGTTTTCTGTAAGTCTTCACAAGGTTGCCACACACTGTTGTTGGTATGTTGGCCCATTCCTCCATGCAGATCTCCTCTAGAGCAGTGATGTTTTTGGCTTTTCGCTTGGCAACACGGACTTTCAACTCCCTCCAAAGGTTTTCTATAGGGTTGAGATCTGGAGACTGGCTAGGCCACTCCAGGACCTTGAAATGCTTCTTATGAAGCCACTCCTTCGTTGCCCTGGCGGTGTGCTTTGGATCATTGTCATGTTGAAAGACCCAGCCACGTTTCATCTTCAATGCCCTTGCTGATGGAAGGAGGTTTGCACTCAAAATCTCACGATACATGGCCCCATTCATTCTTTCATGTACCCGGATCAGTCGTCCTGGCCCCTTTGCAGAGAAACAGCCCCAAAGCATGATGTTTCCACCACCATGCTTTACAGTAGGTATGGTGTTTGATGGATGCAACTCAGTATTCTTTTTCCTCCAAACACGACAAGTTGTGTTTCTACCAAACAGTTCCAGTTTGGTTTCATCAGACCATAGGATATTCTCCCAAAACTCCTCTGGATCATCCAAATGCTCTCTAGCAAACTTCAGACGGGCCCGGACATGTACAGGCTTAAGCAGTGGGACACGTCTGGCACTGCAGGATCTGAGTCCATGGTGGCGTAGTGTGTTACTTATGGTAGGCCTTGTTACATTGGTCCCAGCTCTCTGCAGTTCATTCACTAGTTCCCCCGCGTGGTTCTGGGATTTTTGCTCACCGTTCTTGTGATCATTCTGACCCCACGGGGTGGGATTTTGCGTGGAGCACCAGATCGAGGGAGATTATCAGTGGTCTTGTATGTCTTCCATTTTCTAATTATTGCTCCCACAGTTGATTTCTTCACTCCAAGCTGGTTGGCTATTGCAGATTCAGTCTTCCCAGCCTGGTGCAGGGCTACAATTTTGTTTCTGGTGTCCTTTGACAGCTCTTTGGTCTTCACCATAGTGGAGTTTGGAGTCAGACTGTTTGAGGGTGTGCACAGGTGTCTTTTTATACTGATAACAAGTTTAAACAGGTGCCATTACTACAGGTAATGAGTGGAGGAAAGAGGAGACTCTTAAAGAAGAAGTTACAGGTCTGTGAGAGCCAGAAATCTTGATTGCTTGTTTCTGACCAAATACTTATTTTCCACCATAATATGCAAATAAAATGAAAAAAAAACAGACAATGTGATTTTCTGGATTTTTTTTTCTCAGTTTGTCTCCCATAGTTGAGGTCTACCTATGATGTAAATTACAGACGCCTCTCATCTTTTTAAGTGGTGGAACTTGCACTATTGCTGACTGACTAAATACTTTTTTGCCCCACTGTACATACAACATATATACTACATGCATGCAACATGCATACTACACATGTACTACATGCATGCAACATACATACTACATGCATGCAACATACATACTACATATATCACATGCATGCAACATGCATACTACATATATACTACATATATACTACTTGCATGCAACATGCATACTACATATATACTACATGCATGCAACATACATACTACATATATACTACATGCATGCAACATACTATATATACCACATGCATGCAACATACATACTACATATATACTACATGCATGCAACATACATACTACATATATATCACATGCATGCAACATGCATACTACATATATACTACATATATACTACCTGCATGCAACATGCATACTACATATATACTACATGCATGCAACATACATACTATATATACCACATGCATGCAACATGCATACTACATATATACTACATATATACTACCTGCATGCAACATGCATACTACATATATACTACATGCATGCAACATACATACTATATATACCACATGCATGCAACATACTGTACATACTACATATATACCACATGCATGCAACATGCATATTACATATATACTATATATATACTACATGCATGCAACATGCATACTACATATATACTACATGCATGCAACATACATACTACATATATACCACATGCATGCAACATGCATACTACATATATACTACATATATACTACATGCATGCAACATACATATATACTACAAACAATACATTCATACAATACATACATATAGACATACAGTACATATAACATAGAGTACATACTGACCATCACTTGTCACTTTGATCCCCGAAGCCATTGTCGTCTAAGGAATAAATATTAAAATAAAAAAACACCAATATACTTACCCCTGATCCGCAGAAATCCACCAGGGTCCCACAACAATCTTGCGTGGAGAACAGCAGCATCAGCTGATGCTACCGTTCTCTACCAGCTCCAGGAATACAATGACGGGAGGTAGGTATACTTCCGCACTGTATTCCTCCGCCACTGTAAAAAAAAGTCCCTAGTCTCACTTTATGGCATTGCTGCGTGAGAAATTTCCCACGCAGCAATGTCTTAAAGTGAGACTAGGGACTTTTTTTTACAGTGGTGGAGGAATACAGTGCGGAAGGATACCTACCTCCCGTCATTGTATTCCTGGAGCTTGTAGAGAACGATAGCATCAGCTAATGCTGCTGTTCTCCATGCAAGATCGTCATGGGAACCTCGTGGATTTCTGCGGATCAGGGGTAAGTATATTGGTGGTTTTTTATTTTAATATTTATTCCTCAGATGACATTGGCTTTGGGGATCAAAGTGACAAGTGATGGTGAGTATGTACTCTATGTTATATGTACTGTGTGTCTATATGTATGTATTGTATGAATGTATTGTATGTAGTATATATGTATGTTGCATGCATGTAGTATATATGTAGTATGTATGTTGCATGCATGTAGTATATATGTAGTATGCATGTTGCATGCATGTGGTATATATGTAGTATGCATGTTGCACGCATGTAGTATATATGTTGCATGCATGTAGTATATATGTAGTATCTATGTTGCATGCATGTAGTATGTTGCATGCATGTGGTATAAATGTAGTATGTATGTTGCATGTAGTATGTATGTTGCATGCATGTAGTATATATGCAGTATGCATGTTGCATACATGTGGTATATATGTAGTATGTATGTTGCACGCATGTAGTATATATGTTGCATGCATGTAGTATATATGTAGTATGTATGTTGCATGCATGCAGTATATATGTAGTATGCATGTTGCATGCATGTAGTATATATGTAGTATGTATGTTGCATGCATGTAGTATATATGTTGCATGACTGTAGTATATATGTAGTATGCATGTTGCATGCATGTAGTATATATGTATTATGCATGTTGCATATATGTAGTATGTATGTTGCACGCATGTAGTATATATGTTGCATGCATGTAGTATATATGTAGTATGTATGTTGCATGCATGTATTATATATGTAGTATGCATGTTGCATGCATGTGGTATATATGTAGTATGCATGTTGCATGCATGTAGTATATATGTTGCATGCATGCAGTATATATGTAGTATGCATGTTGCATGTAGTATGTATGTATGTTGCATGCATGTAGTATATATGTAGTATGCATGTTGCATGCATGTGGTATATATATAGTATGTATGTTGCATGCATGTGGTATATATGTAGTATGTATGTTGCATGCATGTAGTATATATGTAGTATGCATGTTGCTTGCATGTAGTATATATGTAGTATGTATGTTGCATGTAGTATATATGTGGTATATATGTAGTATGCATGTTGCATGCATGTGGTATATATGTTGTATATATGTATGTTGCATGCATGTGGTATATATGTAGTATGCATGTAGTATATATGTAGTATGTATGTAGCATGTATGTAGCATGTATGTAGCATGTATGTAGCATGTATGTAGCATGTAGTATGTATGTAGCATGTATTTTTTTTTTTTTTTACATTCAACACATTAGCCGGATGATGGGACTACTACTGTCCCATGATTGGCTAATGTGTCAATCACTATCATGGTAGCAGGCATCGCCCGATGGGACTTGTAGTCCCATCGGACGATGCCTGCACAGACCCCCGGAGCCTGCACAGACCCCCGGACAGTCGGCACAGACCACCGGCAGGCCGGCACAGCCCCCTGGCAGGCCGGTACAGACCCCCGGCAGTCCGCACAGACCCCCGGGCAGTTGGCACAGACCCCCTGAGCCTGCACAGACCCCCGGACAGTCGGCACAGACCACCGGCAGGCCGGTACAGACCCCCGGACAGTCGGCACAGACCCCCCGAAGGCCCGAACTGATGGCGCATCATGATGCGCACAGACCGCGCATCATGATGATGTCATTTCTGCAGCAAATCAGAGCCACAACAGTGGCTCATTGCATTATGGGACTTCCGATTCCGGTATCTGATACGGAAAAAGTATCCGAAGTCAGTATCGGAATTCCGATACTGCTAATATCGGCCGATACCCGATACTTGCGGTATCGGAAAGCTCAACATTAGTGATCTGACACTACATAGTAATGTCCCACCCTGGGACAATGTAAAAAAGTAAAAAAAAAATCAAACAACATGTGTATAAATAATTAAAACAAAATTCCTGAATAAAGAAAAAAAATATTCCCCAATAAATTCATTTCTTTATGTAAATAATACTAAAAAATAAAGTACACATATTTAGTATCGCCGCGTCCATAACGACCCGCCCTATAAAACTGTCCACTAGTTAACTCCTTTAGTGAACCCTTTAAAAAAAAAACAAGGCAAAAAACAATGCTTTACTACCATACCGCTAAACAAAAAGTGCAATAACACACGGTCAAAAAGATGGATATAAATAAACATGGTACAGCTGAAAACGACATCTTGTCCCACAAAAAACGAGCTGACATACAGCGTCATGAGCGAAAAAATAAAAAAGTTATAGCTCACAGAATAAAGAGATGCAAAAATAATTATTTTTTATATAAAATTGTTTTTATTGTATAAAGGCACCAAAACATAAAAAATGATATAAATGAGGTATCGCTGTAATCGTACTGACCCGAAGAATAAAAATGCTTTATCAGTCTTGCCACACGCGGAACGGTATAAACACCCCCGCCAAAGAAATTCATGAATTGCTGGTTTTTGTTCATTCTGCTTCCCAAAAATCAGAATAAAAAGTGATGAAAAAAATGTCACGTGCCAGAAAATGGTATCAATTAAACCGTCAACTTGTCCCACAAAAAATATGACCTCACATGACTCTGTGGGCAAAAATATGGAAAAATTATATCTCTCAAAATGTGGTGATGCAAAAACTATTCGTCTTTTAGCGTGTGACAGCTGCCAAACATAAAAACCCGTTATAAAAACCTGCTATAAATAGTAAATCAAACCCCCCTGTATCACCCGCTTAGGGAAAAATAATAAAATAAAAAATGTATTTATTTTCATTTTCCCGGTATGGTTGGGATAAGAGTTAGGGGTGTGTTAGGGTTAGGTTTGTGGTTAAGGTTATGGTTAGGGTTGGGATTAGGGTTAGGGGTGTGTTGGGGTTAGGGTTGGAGTTAGAATTGGGGGGTTTTCACTGTTTAGGCACATCAGGGGCTCTCCAAATGCAACATGACACCCGCAGACAATTTCATCGAAATCTGCATTCCAAAACGTCACTACTTCCCTTTCGAGCCCCGACATGCCCATACAGTTGTTTTCTCCCACATATGGGGTACCAGCGTACTCATGACAAATTGGACAACAACTTTTGGGGTCCAATTTCTCCTGTTACCCTTGGGAAAATAAAAAATTGGGGACTGAAAGATCATGTTTGTGGAAAAAATGATTTTTTTATTTTCACGTCCGGGCGTTATAAACTTCTGTGAAGTTCTCACTACATATCTAGACAAGTTTCTTGGTGGGGTCTAGTTTCCAAAATGGGGTCACTTGTGGGGGGGTTTCCACTGTTTAGGCACATCAGGGGCTCTCCAAATGCAACATTGCGTTCGATCTCAATTCCAGCCAATTTTGCTTTGAAAAAATCAAACGGCGCTCCTTCCCTTCCGTGCTCTGCCATGCGCCGAAACAGTGGTTCCCCCACATATGGGGTATCAGCGTACTCAGGACAAATTGCACAATAACTTTTGAGGTCCAATTTCTCCTGTTACCCTTGGTAAAATAAAAAAACGACCTGAAATCATTTTTTTGTGAAAAAAGTTAAATGTTCATTTTTTTAAACATTCAAAAAAATTCCTGTGACGCACCTGAAGGGTTAATAAACTTCTTGAATGTGGCTTTGAGCACCTTGAGGGGTGTAGTTTTTAGAATGGTATCACTTTTGGATATTTGATATCGCATAGATAACTGTTCACATCGAGTGTCACAACTAAGCTAGTGACTGCCATGCATGTGCGGTCGCTTCCTCCCATTTAAACAGTGGTATTTCCGGACCGGATGACGCACTTTCGGCCCGGCGGTTACTGCTGTAATTTAAGACTGCCGTCTTTACAAGCACAGCACGCCTTCACCAGCAAGGCGCGAGAGCGCCGCTTATACTAAGGCAATCTGACAGGTAATATTTTGCCTTCTTCCACATCACTGTAGCCCAATGGATTAACACCACGCTCTGTTTACTAAGTGATTGTACTGCGTCACTCCTTTATATGCAGCCCCAGCAGCCTCCATAGGAATTCTCCCCCACCCTACTATTACATACTACTAGATTTAGGCACATAGTGCACTTTTCTTTTACTAATAAACTAAGGCTGAGTGCAGATGGAGTTTTTGGCCCTGCAGATTTTTCCGTGCAGAATGGAAGAAATCCGCAGGTCAAATGACCTGCATTTTTCCTGCGGATTTCTTCCATTTTTCCTGCGGTTTTCTTGCGGTTTTCCACTGCGGATTCTCCCCTGCGGATTTGGTGACAGGGGAGATGGAAAACCGCACAAAAAAAGTGACATGCTGCAGATTTTGAACCGCAGGAAAACCGCGCGGAAAAATCAGCAGCGTCTGCACAGCGTTTTTTTTTTAACATTGATTTTAATGCTACTGTACATCACAATGCGGATATGCAACGTTTCTGCGCGGTAAAATCCGCTGCGGATCCGCTGCAAATCTGCATCGTGTGCACAGGGCCTCATACATACCTCTGCCTCATTACAAGTCCCCAACCCAGTTGGACATTATCCCATTCATTTAATATTGTAAACTCTCTGAAACTGGTGTTTCCCTATAAGTCCACACTTATACTTGGTTCCTTTTTCAACTATGATACATTAATGCTTAATAATTTCTACAGCATTTTCATATCCCCTGGGGATCCCTCATCTATATATTATCTCTGTACTAAGGTAATCCCATACTTTCTCCTTCTCCTTACTGAATATTCTCCCGTAAAACTCCTTGACCTTCCTTTTCATTACTAACTACCTTGATGCGGTTGGTACTTTCTGTGTTCTATGCACTGGGTTTTATGCTTTGAGTGTTTTGCCAATCACTGGTGAACGGCTGGTGCTTATTATGTTCTATGGTTGCTACTAACTACACCATAGTTAACATGCGGGTTCTAATGATTTATCATGCTTCTTTTATTTATTGTAACCTGTATATAAAATGCACATATGTATATTTTGTGATGATATTTATATTTATTTTTGTTTTGTCTTTTAGCGACTTTATGAGTAAGACTCAGGAGGGTTGAGACGTCATATTATTCGCGGTCGCTTTCTACATATCTGTTTTTGCTCTTATTGATCTCATTAATAAAAATTCAATTTCTGCATGTATACTGCTCAAAAAAATAAAGGGAATGCTTAAACATCATTCCAAATAATTTAGTGTTCCCTTTATTTTTTTGAGCAGTATATAATCTAGAGAGTGCGGTGTATTTAAAATAGCTGATTCTAGAGACATACATAGTCCATTACACGAGCACCTCATTTTTTTCAGACCGAGTGCACACCAATTTATGTCATACATAGATATTAAAAGTGGAACATGATTTGAGATTAACCTGCATAATTAAGAAAAAAAATAGATATGTGCTTTGAACCCAGAAAAACTAGACTTTACAGACAGCAGCCCGCATACTTACCATTGTACCACAAGCACAAGAGACACCTAGTGTGGGTTTTCTTTAGCTCAAATGGCAGAGAAGGATCCTGTAGCTCAGCTTTATGAGATGATCCCCATTTATGAACTGTATTGAGGGTATCTGAAAAACATTCTGATTTTGATGTTTGAAAGTCATCAAGTATCAGACTCATTCATCAAAATCACAAGACAGAGGTTCAGCAACATGACAACATTTGCCTTTTTTAGGGTCGAGTCGGGTTTCATGAAACCCGACTTTCTCAAAAGTCGAGTCGAATGAAATTGGCCGACTATAGGGAAAAGACGGGATCTGACTAAAACACGAAACCCAGTGCAAGTCAATGGGGAAGCAAAGTTGGCAGGGAGTGGAGGACAGGAAACACACCTACAGTGCCCATTTCAATGCCAACAACATCAATTCTTATTACTTAAGCTTGTCAACCTTAATTTACTTTATAATAATAGTTACGCATTAAAAACTGGGGGTTATTTGGCTAAAGTTGTGGGGGGGTAGGGCTGGCTCCAGGTTTTCGTGTGCCCCGCACCAAAGAGTGTCAGTGCACCCCTTTAACACATACCACAATTCATGATGCTCCGATACGGCACAGAAATATAGGTATAGTACAATGAAAAATACTTCACTTCTTACATGACATGACTGATATCTATTTTAAATTCTACAATAGCTCAAAAAATGGACAGTATATTACTCCATACAGTATTATGGCCACCACATGGTGCACCATACAGAATAATGAGCCCCATATATTTCTCCATACAGAATAATTGGTCCCATATAATGATCCATACAGTATATGATGAGCTCCACATAATGCTACAGCATATGATCGTCTCCATGGATGATGCTCCAGTGTGTTATGGGCCCAAATAATTCTCCATATATAATGGGCCCCATTTCTAATGCTCCAGTGTATAATGGGCCCCATAGATGCTGCTCCAGTGTCTGATCTGCCCCACTTAGAATGCTCCAGTATATGATGGGCCCCATGGATGATGCTCCAGTGTCTTATGGGCCCAAATAATGCTCCACATATAATGAGCCCTATTTCTAATGCTCCAGTGTATAATGGACCCTGTAAATGCTGCTCCAGTGTCTGATGTCCCCCATTTGGAATGCTCCAGTATATGATGGGCCTCATGGATGATGCTCCAGTGTCTTATGGGCCCAAATAATGCTCCATATATAATGTGCCCCATTTAGAATGAACCCAGGCATGGTATGTGAAAAGAGCTCCATGGAGTAATCTGAAGTGTGGGCTGCTGCATCCTTCACTTTTGGTGTGGGTGAAGGACCCAAGGAAAGGGGTTGCTCCTGACCCGAAGCCTGCACTGACGACTCAGTGATTGCATTTTTTGGCGATAGAGCTGGAGGCTGTTTCAGCAATGTAAGGCAAAATAAGTTCCTGATGCTCCGGCTTTAAAAGCAGTTTACCTACTCCCAGAAAAGGGAGCCTTACAGGCCTTCCAGAGCCAGACCATAACGCAGACTCAACACCTCCTGCCTTAGCTGCTATTGTGCTTTTGGCACTACCAACTGATGCACCACCACCACCATCGATACCAGCTGGCCCCCACGCCCACGTCCGTGGTCTCTTCCACCATACTTACTAATTTTTGTGAAAATGTACCCATAATACCAGCAGATATGTTACTGTATCAGAAGCATACAGCTCTATACAGTCTAGGGATAATTGTAAATCTCTGTATATATTTCATGAGTCATACACAGATGCTCACAGGCTCAGTATGGATTGCACAATAATATAAAAAGTTGAAAAAGGGTACAGTATCACCAGATACAAGGTATATATAGTAAAGTTTAAACATTCTGAATCTCCGTATATATTTCTGGAGGCAGACACAAACGCTCTCAGGCCCAGTATGGATTAGGCAAGAATATAAAAAGCAGTAAATGGGTAATGTATCACAAGCGTACAGCTGTATACAGTGTTGGTGTAATCTTAAATCTCCAAATATATTTCCAGAGTAACAGACAGACATTCACAGGCTCATTATGGATTACACCAGAATCTAAATAGCAAAAAAGGGTACTGTATCAGAAGCGTAGAGCTGTATACAGTGTTGGGCAAATTTGAAATCTCGGTATATATTTCCGGAGTCACCCTCAGACGCTCACTCAGTCTGGATTTGACCATAATACAAAATGTTGAAAAAAAGGTACTGGATAACAAGATAGAAAGTATATATATTATAGGGTACAATTTAAATCTCCATATAGATTTTCCCGTAGTCACCCTCAGACGCTCACTCAGTATGGATTTGACCGTAATACTAAATGTCGAACAAAGGTACTGTATAACAAGATAAAAGCTGTATATGCGTAAAGCCCTTCAGAAATCTTGGTCTATCTTGCAGGTAGACCCGATTTTGTCAAAAATCTTGCCTGAAAAACCGGCAATATCATTTAGAAGAGCAAGAAATCTCAGAGATCACCTTACTTGTAGCCTTTATATAAGTGAGCCCAGAACCACCTTTTTGAATAACATGGCTGTTCGATCTGGGACGCATCCGTGTGGCCACTGCGTCGCTTGTCCGAACATGGATCGTGCCACCACCTTCACTGACTCTAGTGGAAAGATCTATAATATCAAAAAATCAATTTCATGTGATACACGGTATGTAATTTACCATGCGACATGCTCTTGTGGTCTTATTTATATAGGACTCAATTCACGGCAGTTGAAGGTGCGTGTGCGGGAGCACGTGTTGGGCATAGAGGCATCAGTTGGCCAGACGGACGTATCCTTGTTAAAGACAATCCCTCGACACTTTAGGCTCTTCCATGAGAGCAATGGTAGTCTCATTAGGTTTAAGGGTATAGATGCCCTTGATATTTCTATCAGGGGTGGTAAATTATCGACTAAGCTGGCGCGCTTGGAATCCCGTTGGATTTGGTCCCTGAGAACTGTGCACCCTCTGGGGTTAAATGAAAACCTCAGTTTTGCTCCCTTCTTAGATTAGGTTACTGCGGAGTTCCTTCTTTTTCCTTTTTTCCTTTGCTGTTTTTATTTGTATTTTCTTCCTTTGATTTTAATTTTTTGTCATCTTTATTTTTTAGTTTATTATCCATTTTTCGGTCTTCCGGATGGACTGGTTGGTGTACACGTATACAGAAATGAAGCTTCCTTTCTCAATCGTTTACGTGTTAAGAGTGGATACTGCGCTATGCTCTATATGAAGCCTCATTCTCTTATATTGGATGTGCTGAGTGTCTATAAGACCTTATGATCAATGGACCTTGTTGCGTCATTATGTATTGTTTCTTTATATTAAATATTGTTTTCTTTTTCTTTTTCATTTTCATTTGTATTATTATATTTTTCACATATTGATAGGTACATGTTGGGGACAGACAGTGTGGAATAGTTTATTTCTATTCCTATTCTTACTGGGAAGTTGTATAAATCTTGTGGAATAGTTTCTTTGTTATAGCCCCACTATGACATATTTGGAGGCCTGTTGACCCTCCATTATCTTGGAGGTTTATGCAATGACACTTCATATTTTCATGATGTTTTGATCGTATATGAATATTTGTATTTTTTATTATAGTTTGATATTTTGATCATTATTATATATGTTATTATTGTATTGTGAATTTGCATATTCTCTCCATTGATATGTATGTGCATATATATATACAGATATGTGTGTGCATGTATGTATATGTATACTCTTGATAGCCCTGTGAAGGTGTCTGTAGATTATATTGGCCCCCACTGTGCCTATGAATTATGTTTAGGATTTTTCTATTTACATTTATACGATCCATCTGTATTACTCCTATAATGGATCGTTGGTACCTCTTTTTTCTCCCCTCTTTTTGTTGTGTGTCTATGTATTGCCTGGGCGGCTTAATGTAGCCCTGCATATTTATGCCAGTTGTCAATATGGTGACGTCTTTTTCAGTTTTCCTATTGCGCCTGTGCAGTTCCTCTGACACCTCCTCTGTTGACGTCAGGCATTATGGGCGTCCGGTCTCGCGGGGCCCCGCGTGTTCTGGGCGTCCCACTGCCTCACTGTCATACTTGGAGGGGCGTGAGCACTTGCCAGGATCTGGCCTACACTGCCGCCCTGTTTCATTAATCATGCACGCAACTAGCGTGCACGTTACTATGACAACACATTACAACTTCCGGTTGCGCCGCCAGTCCAATTTCCGGTGTTTGCCCGTTATTTAAACAGCGTCTTCCTCACTACTCCTTGCGCCCCCTGACGAAGGTGTTCCGAAACGCGCGTTGGGGCGGACCCAGGGACTCCCCGTGCAGCCATCTGCTATTGTGCCCAGGTAATTTTCTGATATTGAGCATAATATATGATATGTTTGTGATTTATATTCTGACTCATTGAGTCATAGCCTGGCCCTCTCTTATGTGCATTGCACCCGTCATTATGAGTTGTCATGCCCATTTTCTATTATCATAATTATATATATGTGCAGAATTGGCTACACGGACCCCTGTGTCCCCATTGTGGGTGATGTTTTTATGATTTTACAGCATTGTATTTGTGTTTCTTCTTTTGCCCCATTTGGTAATAAAGCAAATTTAATATGACCCTTTTGTTGTATTTTTGGATTTCCCCCCCCTGATTGTCTTGCAGTTGATACAATGGGTCGCTTATAGTCCCTGAGTGTATGTGGTATGAATATGCTATTGTACATGGTAATACTGACTTTTTTCCACATGTCACAAACATCAGATTGTACTACCTCCTTCATTTAGAAGCTGTATATAGTATAGGGTAAAATTTTTATCTCCGTATATATAGAAGGAGGAAACCACACACGCTCACTCAGTATGGATTATACCGTAATAAAAAATTTAGAATAAAGGTACTATATCAGCAGATACCAGGTGTATCCAGTCTAGGGGTAATTGTAAATTTCCGTCTATATTTCCGAAGTCAGACACAGACATTCACAGGTTCAGTATGGATTACACCAGAATATAAAAAGTAGAAAAAGGGAAATGTATTCGAAGCATATACCAGTATACATTGTTGGGGTACTTTTAAATCTTTGTATATATTTCAGTCTCAGTAAGCCAGTCCAGACTCTCCGCTACTGGAAACTAGATAGATACAAGTACAGATGGAAAGTCGAGTGTTTACAGAAATTTGGGAATTACTAATCAGTCACTGGAAAACCTCCCGGTAGATTTAGCAGAGGCGATGCTGACCCTCAATTACTTTGTCTGTGGAGACAGCGAAAACGGTTATTTGTGAAGAAAGGATTTCTGTATCGCAATAACGTGGATCCCATCACCGTTACTCGTCTCCATCAAATTGTGATCACAGGGAGAGATGTAGACATGGTCCTCACTTCCTATCATGATGTGTCTGGTCACTTTGGAGTGCAAAAGACAGAAGCCACAGGCCGTAGGCGATTCTATTGGATTGGCATGAGAGGAGAAATTGAAAAATGGTGGCAGGAATGTCACACCTCTGTGACTAGGAAAACTGTGAAAGCTGATCATAAAGCACCACTGCATCCGATTGTGAGTTGACATCAATTACAAATGGTAGCTATTGATCATCTGAAGGTAGAGGCCAGCAGGACAGGCATAGCTACATCTTAACCATCATCGATCAGTTCACCAAGTTTGTAGTGGGCGTTCCTGTGAAGGATTTAACTGCCCAGACTACACAGCAGTGGAGCAGGGAGAGGTAAGTATTGCAACTTGCAAGTGCTGTGGCCATGAGCAAGCAGGGGGGCCCACTCATGGGCGACGGTACTGGCACAGGGCCCCTCATAATACGGTGTGTCTGATGGCGAGTGGGCCCCTCCACCGTAAGAGACACTTTATTGTACTATGAGGGGCCCTGTGCCAGTGCCGTCGGCCAAGAGTGGGCCCACCCTCCTGCTCAGAGCAACGGCACTTGCCCGGGTGCGCCAGATGGTGACCCCAGCCCTTGGGGGGCAGCCCAGTTAGGGAGGTTTAAAAAATGGGATATGTTGATGTGTAGGCTGTACATTCAGCAGCTGCAAATGGAGGAATTGGACAAGTCCGAGGAAGAGGAGAACAAAAGCGAGCCAAATTTCTGGCAACGTATGTGTCATTAGGGGAAGGTGGGGCAAAATTCTTTGAAACCCATGCATGGTTCATTTTAATGAAGGTTAAATCATCAACATTTTGGGTCGACAGATGGGTCCTTTTTTCTGTCAGGATTGATCCAGCAGCACTGAAGACTCTTTCAGATAGGACACTAGCAGTAGGGCAAGCAAGCTCCTGTAAGGCATATTGTGCCAATTTATGCCCGGTGTCCAGTTTACAGGTCCAATAGTCAAAGGGGAATCACCTGTGAGGGAGAACATCGATATAGGAGAAGTAGTTTGTAACCATAGTTGGCAACTGCTGTCTCCTGTCACTTGCAATCGATGCAGTATTACCAGTCATGTGAGCGGTACTTGAAAAATCAGTCCACAACATGGTCATGAAACCCCTGTCTCCAACGCCACTTCAGCTGTGTGCACCACCAACACCTCTTCCATTTTGCCCACTACAGCTCGTGGGAAAACCAGCACCGCTGCTGTGTGCTTGGAATGCCTCAAACAAACGGTTTACCAGAGTTGCTTGTTTGTTAGCCAATATTATCTCTAGGTTCTCCTGTGGCATGATGTTGCATAATTTGCCTTTATAATGTGGATCGAGGATGCTGGCCAACCAGAAGTCGTCATCCTTCATTATTTTGGCAATGCGGGGGTCCCTTTTTAGGATCCGCAAGGCATAATCACACATGTGGGCCAATATTCCAGGTGTCAATGATGCACTGACAGTGGTGGGTGGAGGAGCACTTTCTGGCAAATCCACATCCCTCCTGTCACGCACAAACCCTGTACCTGACCTTGCCACACCAACATTTTCTCTTGCCCCCTGAGAAGCATCCTCTCCCCAAAATAATCATCCACCTCCTCCTCCTCCTGCCTTCCTCTTCTTCCTCCACCTCGTCCAGGACAGTTCCCTGACCAGACAATGGCTGACTGTCATCAAGGCTTGCCTCCTCCTCCTCCTCCTGTTCCTCATCCGCTGCAGACACCTGATCCTTAATGTGCGTCAAACTTTACCTAAGCTGACGCATAAGTGGGATGCTCATGCTTATGATGGCGTCGTCTGCGCTTACCATCCGTGTGCATTCCTCAAAACACTGAAGGACTTTACAGAGGTCTTTCAGATTTGACCACTGCACACCCGACAACTCCATGTCTGCCCTCAAACTGCCTGCCACAAATCCTCCCACAAATGCATTACAGCCTGCCTCTGTTTGCACAGCCTCTCAACCATGTGCAGGGTGGAGTTCCACCTTGTTGCAACGTCTATGATTAGGCGGTGCTTGGGGAGGTGGAGCAATCTCTGCAGCTTCTGCATACGACTGGAGTATACAGGCGAGTGACGGATGTGCAAGCACAGTCCTCGCACCTTATGGAGCAGGGCTGTTAACTCTGGATAATTATTTAGGAAGCACTGCACCACCAGGTTCAAAGTGTGAGCCAGGCAAGGTATGTGTGTGAGTTTTGTAAGGGCTATGGCTGCCACAAAATTCTGGCCATTATCACTGACTACCTTGCCTGGCTCAAGATGTAGACTGCCCAGCCATGACTCAGTTTGTTGCTTCAAGTAGTCGGCCAGTACCTCCGTGGTGTGTCTGTTGTCGCCCAAAGACATCATCTTTAAAACAGCCTGCTGCCGCTTACCACTAGATGTTTGATAGTGGGACACCTCGTGTGCAACACTGGCAGCTGCGGATGGAGTACTCGTGCGACTGTGCTCTGTCGACGAGCTTTCGCTACTGGAGGAGGAGGGTCGAATGCCTACAGCCAACTGTTTCCTATACCGTGGGCTAGGCAGCACTGTTCCACCGCTGCTGTCCCCTGTGGAGCCTCCATCCACCACATTAACCCAGTGCGCAGTGATGGACACGTAACGGCCCTGGCCATGCCTACTGGACCATGCATCTGTTGTGAGGTGCACCTTTCCACTTACTGATTGTTTGAGTGCATGGACAATGCTGTCTTTCACATACAGGTGAAGAATAATTGAAACTGCAAGGAAAAAAGCGCAATAGGGTCTTATCTGAGAAAACCAAGATTTCAAACAATAAAATATACTCACCGTATATAGGAGAGTAACAGGCATAAAGAAACACGGTCAGCTTGCTGCACATCCAAATGACCACGCTGTGGCCATAAATCTTCAGATTCACTAGTAGGATTTTTTATGGATAAAACGTGCGCTGCCAGACCATCATTCCTCACAAGTTGTGTGTTTGATATATTTATTTCCTTATTTGGGAAATAAATATATCAAACACACAACTTGTGAGGAATGATGGTCTGGCAGCGCACGTTTTATCCATAAAAAATCCTACTAGTGAACATACAGGTGAAGGGCAGGGATGGCTTTTCGAGAAAAGAAGTGCCGACTGGGTAGGTCATAGCGTGGGACAGCGTAGGCCATGAGCTCTCGGAAAGCTTCGCTTTCAACCAAACGGATGGGCATCATCTCTAATGAGATTAGTTTGGCAATGTAGGTGTTCAAAGCCAGTGTACGTGCATGAGAGGATGAGTACTTTCTTGTCCTACTCAGAGTGTCTGCTAGGGTGAGCTGGACTTGAGAGCTGCATGTGGGGGATCTAGCAATGGACCGGACGGACTGAGAGGGGGTTGGTGATGGTGATGGTGTTGGTGGTGATAGCCTAGATTCAGTGTTTCATTGCAAAACCATGGTGATTCTCTGACTGCTTTGGCCTTGCGACGACACTTCAACATTTATTGCTGGTGGTGTGCTTACCGGTGGCGGTGGTCTTAAAGTGGGGGAAGCGATGGAGCATTTCTGGCTACCTTCAGTCGGAGCAGGTGCACATGTGGTGCCTGAGGTTTTGTAGTCCGTCCACACTTGCCAGTGCATGGTGGTTAAATGTCTAAGCATGCAACTGGTATTCAAATTTCGGAAATTTTTCCCTCGGCTAAAGGTCCTTCCGCACTTCTTACAGATAACCTTTGCCTCATCAGTAGGATTTTGGACAAAGAAGTGCCACACTGCACTCTTCCTACTATGGTATAAATTTTCAGGGCTTGCATGCTGTGCTAATTTGACCGTCTGGCCAAGCTGTCCTGCAACTCTCTTGGTTTTTGTTCCACGTTTTTGGACAGCTACGGGCCTGCCAGATAACCGCTGCTGTGATGTCGATGCCTGCTGCGGATCCTTCTCCTTATCTGAGCTATTTCCAGCGGCACCCTCTTCCCCCAATGGATGCCAATCCGTGTCAACAACTGGGTCATCCATCACCTCCTCTTCAATTTCATCTGCACCTTCCTCTGTGTCACCGTGTAAGGCGGTATAGTATGCGGGAAGGGGCACCTGAGTTTCATCAGGCTCAGATTCTGGCTCAGTAGACTGCGAGGGCAATGTAGTCCTGTGGGTCAATGTACCAGCAGAATCATCTAGCAGTCGCTGTGCATCAGTGCACTCCATGTCAGATTCCTCTTGGACTGGGGAATTCAGGATTTGACTGGATAACCCAGGTATGGTATGTGAAAAGAGCTCCATTGAGTAATCTGAAGTGTGGTCTGCCGCATCCTTCACTTTTGGTGGGGGTGAAGGACACAAGGAAAGGTGTTTTTCCTGACCAGAACCCTGCACTGACAACTCAGTGCTTGCAGGTTTCAGAAGAGGAGGCAATAGAGCTGGTGGCTGTTTCGGCAGTGTAAGCCAAAACCTGTTCCTGATGCTCTTGCTTTAAAAGCGGTTTTCCTACTCCCAGAAAAGGGAACCTTACAGGCCTTCCTGTGCCAGACGATGATGCAGGCTCAACACCTCCTACCTTAGCTGCTATTGTGCTTTTGGCATAACGAGCAGCTGCACCACCACCGTCAGTACCAGCTGCCCCCCGCCCACGTTCTCAACCTCTTCCACCATTTTTCCTCATGTTTGTGAAAATGTAACAAAAATACCAGCAGATATATGGTAATGCATGAGGAGCGTACAGCTGTATAAGGTGTAGGTAAAAATTTAAATCTCCATATATATTTCCTTAGTCACAGACGCTCTCCCAGTATGTATTTGACCATAATACTACAAGCAGATATACCGTAATGTATCAGAAGTGGACAGCTCTATACGGTGTATGTATGGAAAAATGAAAATCTCCGTCTATTTTTTTACGGAGTCACACACAGGTAGCATGTATTTGTCCCTGATACCAGCCAGTACACGGTAGTGTGTGAGGAGCATACAGCTCTATACGGTGTATGTATGGAAATTTTAAAATCTGTCTATTTTTTTACAGAAGAGGAAAAAATGGTTAGCACTCGACTCGGTTTAAATTGTCGCTTCACCTATCAGCAATAAATACTCACCTGAAGCATTATTTTTCTTGTACGTGTGCAGTGATTTTCTCTGAAATTATTTTTTAACGGAGTCACACACACACACTCTCGTACACCTCTATACGGTGTGTGAAAAAATGAACGCTCTGTAACTGTGCAGAAAATCAGAATAAAAGTTATTTTGCTTTGAAAAAAGCAGTCTGCACAGCAGTGTGCACACAGCAATGCAGCTATCAGGTAGCCTTATAAGGCAGCCTAATAACCACCAGCGCTGCTGCACACACAAAAATCCTCCCCTGTCATGGCACACTAAGTGTACAGTTGAAATCGCTATCAGAAGAGGCACAGATTTTTTTTTCTTTGTTGCCTAACGCTCTCCTTATTGAGAATCAGCGGCAGCAACCTCTCCCTATGCTAAGATCGGCAGATGTAAAATAGTGGTCGGCGGTCAGTGCTTTTATAGCCAATGTGACGCTACACAAAGCAAGCCAATCACATAATGCCCTTCTCTAAGATGGTGGTGGCCGCTGCCCATGTCATCGCATTGCCCACAGTGTGCGTCCTTGATGATTGGCTGAGAAAAGGCACTGTAAGCATTATGGGAAACGCGACTTTGGCGTGCGGGTCAGCGACCTCATGGCCGACCTCACGCTAAGGTCGGGTTTCGATCGGCGAAACCCAACTTTAGTGAAAGTCGGCGACTTATGAATTTGACCGACCTGTTTCGCTCAACTCTACCGCTGACCCTCAGCGGGAAGTATAGCACAGTGGTAACATGTGTAACCTTGTAAGCGGAGAGCTTTAAGTTCAAATCCCAGCAATGGAATGTAATTCTTTGTTGTTATTATTTGAAATCAAAACTATGTGTGACGCAGATGCTTCACCCATAGGCTATAGATTATTTTATTAGAATTCAGGAGGATAATAAGAATGTCAGATATTAAAAGTAGAATATGATTGGAGCTTAACCTGTATAATTAAAAAAAAATTCAACCCAGAAAAATCTGGACTCCAGAGAGCTTTGAGTTCAAACCCCAGCAATGGAATGTAATTCTTCTTTGTTATGATTATTGTTATTTGAAACCAAAACTATGTGTGATGCAGATGCTTCACCCTTAGGCTATACATTATTTTATTAGAAGTCAGGAGGATATTAAGAATGTCAGATATTAAAAGTGGATTATAATTGGAGCTTAACCTGCATAATTAAAAAAAATCAAATTCAAATATAGGATTTGAACCCAGAAAAATCTGGACTCCAGAGACAGCACACTTACCATTGTACTACAAGCTCAAATGAGAGCAAGTGCTAATTCTCTTTGTCCATGAAATCTGCTGTGCAAATTCTCAGTGGAAAAATCATTTTCATTCTGATATACAGTACGATGGTGTCTTTCTTCACTCATCAAAGTGAAACATCTCTGAAGTTTGTGTGCCAGGCCAGCATAAGTTAAAAAAAAAGAACTTTCACTGGGCTTTAACCTCAAGGTTCCACTCAGCCACTGGCTAAAATGGCAGCGATATTATTCTTTTTCTTTTCTTATGAGATGAACTGTTGAAGTACTGTATTGAGGATATCTGAAAAACATTCTTATTCTGATATTTGAATGCATAAGGTATCAAAGTCAGGTATCAGACAGAGTATTTCTGATGTTTGACTTTGATATATAATTATGTCCTAAAATGGACACTGTAGCTTTGGGCACAAAAAAAAGTCCTCATACAGCTCCATGTCTCGTAAAATGTAGATATAAGCCCCACAGCCCCCTAAACACAGTATTGTACTGGTAGTGATACTCACACAGTTGATAGTGGTCATCACAGTCCCTCCACACTATATTATTATAGCCCCTAAATCTCCACCTCACACAATATGTTGCCCACAGCATGAGGGTTGTCCCACACATTATCACATTATGATGGTGTTCCCCGCAGCCCCACAACACAGTATGATGGACCCCATCATCCCTTCACATTATGATGGGCCCACACTACCGCCATCCCCCCACACACGCAAATTGTTTGAGACTCACAAAATTTTAATTTTAATAAATTCTGATTAGCATTATTTCTCATGAAGGCCCTGAAAGGTTAACAAACATTCTGACAGCTGTGCTGTATGCTTTGAGGGTATCCCTTTAGGAGAATCTCCAATATATAGACACATCAAATTCAATTCAAAACTGAATAGGTCCTCCAAAATAATAAGTTTTGCACATTGCACTAAGATAATGAAAAACTGCTGCTAAACTTTTAACCCTTTTAACAAAATAAAAGAAAGTTTGAAAAATTATGCTGACCTAGAAGACATAAGGTAAATATTATTTATTAACTTTTTCATATAGTATAGGTACAGTATATGGTTTATAGGTTTAAACATTCAAAGTTTGAAGATTGCTAATTTTTATTTATTAAGTTCATTACTAACAAAATAAATATGTCAGAAAAAGCATTCTCAGAATAACTGGGATATGGGATATTCCAAAGTTATCATCACAAAGTGACACGTCAGATTTTAAAAATTGAGCTTGGTCACTAAAGGGTTAAAATGTGAGTTCTCTGATGTCTAACAAGTTGTGTTTTAGTTGAAAAATATTTCCCACATTCTGAACATGAAAATGGCTTCTCTCCTGTGTGAATTCTCTCATGGGTAACAAGAGATGATTTTAGAGTAAAGCATTTTCCACATTCTGAACATGAAAATGGCTTCTCTCCTGTGTGAATTCTCTCATGGGTAACAAGAGCTGATTTATCTGTAAAACATCTCCCACATTCTGAACATGAAAATGGCTTCTCTCCTGTGTGAATTCTCTCATGTTTAGCAAGACATGATTTTAGAGTAAAACATTTTCCACATTCTGAACACGAAAATGTCTTCTACCCTGTGTGAATTCTCTCATGGGTAACAAGAGCTGATTTATCTGTAAAACATTTCCCACATTCTGAACATGAAAATGGCTTCTCTCCTGTGTGAATTCTCTCATGTTTAGCAAGAGATGATTTTAGAGTAAAACATTTTCCACATTCTGAACACGAAAATGGCTTCTCTCCTGTGTGAATTCTCTCATGTTTAGCAAGAGATGATTTTAGAGTAAAACATTTTCCACATTCTGAACACGAAAATGGCTTCTCTCCTGTGTGAATTCTCTCATGGGTAACAAGAGCTGATTTATCTGTAAAACATTTCCCACATTCTGAACATGAAAATGGCTTCTCTCCTGTGTGAATTCTCTCATGGGTAACAAGAGCTGATTTATCTGTAAAACATTTCCCACATTCTGAACATGAAAATGGCTTCTCTCCTGTGTGAATTCTCTCATGTTTAGCAAGAGATGATTTTAGAGTAAAACATTTTCCACATTCTGAACACGAAAATGGCTTCTCTCCTGTGTGAATTCTCTCATGGGTAACAAGAGCTGATTTATCTGTAAAACATTTCCCACATTCTGAACATGAAAATGGCTTCTCTCCTGTGTGAATTCTCTCATGTTTAGCAAGAGATGATTTTAGAGTAAAACATTTTCCACATTCTGAACACGAAAATGGCTTCTCTCCTGTGTGAATTCTCTCATGTCTAACAAGAGATGATTTATCTGAAAAACATTTCCCACATTCTGAACATGAAAATGGCTTCTCTCCTGTGTGAATTCTCTCATGTGCAACAAGAGGTGATTTATTTGTAAAACATTTCCCACATTCTGAACATGAAAATGGCTTCTCTCCTGTGTGAATTCTCTCATGTGTAACAAGAGGTGATTTATTTGTAAAACATTTTCCACATTCTGAACACGAAAATGGCTTCTCTCCTGTGTGAATTCTCTCATGGGTAACAAGAGCTGATTTATCTGTAAAACATTTCCCACATTCTGAACATGAAAATGGCTTCTCTCCTGTGTGAATTCTCTCATGTCTAACAAGAGATGATTTATCTGAAAAACATTTCCCACATTCTGAACATGAAAATGGCTTCTCTCCTGTGTGAATTCTCTCATGTGCAACAAGATGTGATTTATTAGTAAAACATTTCCCACATTCTGAACATGAAAATGGCTTCTTCCTTGTGGGAGATTTTTTATTTTCCACACTTCTTCTGTGTCTTTTATTTTGTTTACCAGTCTGTGATGAATTAGGACATTGTACTTTAAAAGGATCCATATCTGAGATGTTGGCATGTTCTTCATATGGGTCTTGTGCAATGCTACAATCATCTGCTTTAAAATTTGAAGATATGAGATGTCTTTCGGGGCTCCTGGTACGGCCATCTGCCAAGAATAAAACAGATTTGATTTGTAAACAAAATAACCTAATTTTTTATATTTAGATAAATATAAGGAAAAAAAGGGACAAAACTACATACAGATTACAAGGTGACTAGCAAAGTTCTATTATTAACTGACTACATTGTAATTTATACGATGTGATGATTTCACAAAGAATCAATTGTACTAAAATTCATTCTAATCATTGGCCAATGCAAGCATCAAATGACAAAGAATAAAACTGTTTTCATTGGTCACATATTTTATATGGGCCAAAAATGATCATTCTTGACAGCGCATCACATGTGTAAATTGTTCTGCAATACTAAAACAGGCACGAGATAAGGAAACAAATCATCATTGCTACATCTCAGTTTAAGCTAATAAATCCTAATCACCTTCCTATATCATCTATCAGTGCTCATTGATGAAATTATATTCTTCTTGCAGATGCTCAATTTTATTCTTCAGGGAAACTAGAGGGCTGTAGCAGTCACCTCTCTGTTAGAGCGATTGCGATTTCTGTGCGATTTTTCCACGGAACCTCTGTATGACATGCGTGTGCAATCCGTATGCAATGCGATTTTAACATGAGGTTTTACATAGCAGTTCTGTCTATGTAAAAACTCATGTTAAAATAGCATTGTAAAACACAACTGTACGCATCGTTTTAACACAAAATAATCATATATATAAAAATGTTTGTGTATATAGATAGATATATAGATAGATATATATAGTAAAAGCCGGCAGATGCCGCGTTCAGGAAAGAGTATAATAGATTAGAATAGAATAGATATATATATAAATACACAAGTAGAATAGTTGTATATATATGTCACACACACACACACGTATGTACAGGGCCTTACGAAAGTATTCGGCCCCCTGGAGCTTTTCAACCTTTTCCCATATATCATGCTTCAAACATAAAGATACCAAATGTAAATTTTTGGTGCAGAATCAACAAGTGGGACACAATTGTAAAGTTGAACGATATTTATTGGTTATTTAAAATTTTTGTGGAAATTCAAAAACTGAAAAGTGGGGCGTGCAATATTATTCGGCTCCTTTACTTTCAGTGCAGCAAACTTACTCCAGAAGTTCATTGTGGATCTCTGAATGATCCAATGTTGTCCTAAATGACTAATGATGATAAATATAATCCACCTGCGTGTAATCAAGTCTCTGTATAAATGCACCTGCTCTGTGATAGTCTCAGGGTTCTGTTTGAAGCACAGAGAGCATCATCAAGACCAAGGAACACAACAGGCAGGTCCGTGATACTGTTGTGGAGAAGTTTAAAGCCAGATTTGGATACAAAATGATTTCCAAAGCTTTAAACATTCCAAGGAGCACTGTGCAAGTGATCATATTGAAATGGAAGGAGTATCATACCACTGCAAATCTACTAAGACCCGGCCGTCCATCTAAACTTTCATCTCAAACAAGGAGAAGACTGATCAGAGATGCAGCCAAGAGGCCCATGATCACTCTGGATGAACTGCAGAGATCTACAGTTGAGGTGGGACAGTCTGTCCACAGGGCAAACATCAGTTGTACACTGCACAAATCTGGCCTTTATGGAAGAGTGGCAAGAAATAAGCCTTTTCTCAAAGAAATCCATAAAAAGTGTTGTTTAAAGTTTGCAACAAGCCACCTGGAAGACACACCAAACATGTGGAAGAAGGTGCTCTGGTCAGATGAAACCAAAATTGAACTTTTTGGCAACAATGCCAAATGATATGTTTGGCGTAAAGGCAACACAGCTCATCACCCTGAACACACCATCCCCACTTTCAAACATGGTGGTGGCAGCATCATGGTATGGGCCTGCTTTTCTTCAGCAGAGACAGGGAAAATGGTTAAAATTGATGGGAAGATGGATGGAGCCAAATACAGGACCATTCTTGAAGAAAACCTGTTGGAGTCTGAAAAAGACATAAAGCAAAATCTACAATGGAATGGATCACCAATAAATGCATCCAGGTGTTAGAATGGCCAAGTCAAAGTTCAGACCTGAATCCAACCGAGAATCTGTGGTAAGAGCTGAAAACCGCTGTTCAAAAATGATCTCCATCTAGGGATGGGTGAGTCTACTCGCTAGGACTCATTACTCGGCGAATAGTAAGGGACTCGCTGGACTTGTTACTCGAGATAGCCATTCCGTATATTCTGACGGTGTTTGTTGAGCCGCGCATGCATGGTCTCTATATTGCGGCCTACATATTGGAGCCCACAACTACATTCCAATAGGTACACAACATAGATTGATTGGCAGTTCACAAAATGATTGATCTTGTAACAGTTACCAGTAGTATTAGATCTTTTTAAATATGTATTTTTATATATTTTATTCCCCTTGTTTATTTCTTCCTGTGATTTCACTGTCATGTGACTTGTCAATCATGTGTCTAACCACTGTGACCATTGATTGGATACTGGTCACATATATACCCCTTCCTGTTTTAATCAATAAAGTGCCACCTGATGAAGACGGTTTCCCGTCGAAATGCGTTGTGGACTAAAGAAACTACTGCTCTTTTCTCTTATTCCTGGTGTTCCTCTGACCATTTACTCACATCGTTCTAGCTTATCATCCTCCATTGGAGGTCTACGGCTGGAGCTGCATTGGACTACTAATTCAAAAACATCTTGTCGTCACTTCTCTGCGATCCCCAGGGACCACTATAATTCTGGACTTCGAATACTTTCGCATGGCACTGTATGTGTATATATATACAGTTGTGGCCAAAAGTATTAACACCCTTGCAATTCTGTCAGATAATACTCAGTTTCTTCCTGAAAATGATTGCAAACATAAATTCTTTGGTATTATTATCTTCATTTAATTTGTCTTAAATTAAAAACCACAAAAAGGATTCTCCTAAAGCCAAATTAGATATATTCCACACCAAACAGAAAAAAGAGGGTGGACAAAAGTATTGGCACTGTTCAAAAAATCATGTGATGCTTCACTAATTTGTGTAATTAACAGCACCTGTATCTTACCTGTGGCACCTAACAGGTGTTGGCAATAACTAAATCACACTTGCAGCCAGTTGACATGGATTAAAGTTGACTCAACCTCTGTCCTGTGTCCTTGTGTGTACCACATTGAGCATGGAGAAAAGAAAGAAGACCAAAGAACTGTCTGAGGACTTGAGAAACCAAATTGTGAGGAACCATGAGCAACCTCAAGGCTGCAAGTCCATCTCCAAAGACCTGAATGTTCCTGTGTCTACCGTGTGCAGTGTCATCAAGAAGTTTAAAGCCCATGGCACTGTGACTAACTGTGACTAACCTCCCTAGATGTGGACGGAAAAGAAAAATTGACAAGAGATTTCAACACAAGATTGTGCGGATGTTGGATAAAGAACCTCGACTAACATCCAAACAAGTTCAAGCTGACCTGCAGTCCGAGGGTACAACAGTATCAACCCATACTATCCGTCGGCGTCTGAATGAAAAGGGACTGTATGGTAGGAGACCCAGGAAGACCCCACTTCTTACCCCGAGACATAAAAAGTTTGCCAAAACTTACCTGAAAAAGCCTAAAATGTTTTGGAAGAATGTTCTCTGGTCAGATGAGACAAAAGTAGAGCTTTTTGGGCAAAGGCATCAACATAGAGTTAACAGGAGAAAAAAAAGAGGCATTCAAAGAAAAGAACACGGTCCCTACAGTCAAACATGGCGCAGGTTCCCTGATGTTTTGTGGTTGCTTTGCTGCCTCTGGCACTGGACTGCTTGACTGTGTGCATGGCATTATGAAGTCTGAAGACTACCAACAAAGTTTGCAGCATAATGTAGGGCCCAGTGTGAGAAAGCTGGGTCTACCTCAGAGGTCATGGGTCTTCCAGCAGGACAATGACCCAAAACACACTTCAGAAAGCACTAGAAAATGGTTTGAGAGAAAGCACTGGAGACTTCTAAGCTGGCCAGCAATGAGTCCAGACCTGAATCCCATAGAACACCTGTGGAGAGATCTAAAAATGGCAGTTTGGAGAACACACCCTTCAAATATCAGGGACCTGGAGCAGTTTGCCAAAGAAGAATGGTCTAAAATTCCAGCAGAGCATTGTAAGAAACTCATTGATTGTTACCGGAAGCGGTTGGTCGCAGTTATTTTGGCTAAAGGTTGTGCAACCAAGTATTAGGCTGAGGGTGCCAATACTTTTGTCTGGCCCATTTTTGTAGTTTTGTGTGAAATGATCAATGTTTTGCTTTTTGCTTTATTCTCTTTTGTGTTTTTTCATTTAAGACAAATTAAATGAAGATAATAATACTAAAGAATTTGTGTTTGCAATCATTTTCAGGAAGAAACTGAGTATTATCTGACAGAATTGCAGGGGTGTCAATACTTTTGGCCACAACTGTATATATATATATACATATATACATACAGTATATACTGTATATATATATATATATATATATATACAGGGGTTGGACAAAATAATGGAAACACCTAACATTTTGGCATCATAATCTTCAAACAGGTTATAAACATGCAAACCGTGACAAATGGTAATGTTTTGTAGTTGATTATTTGTGTTATGTGATATGTGTATGTAAATTAACTGTTTGTTTGGCAGAATTGTAAGAACATTGATGAAAACCTGATACCAATGGCAGACCTCTCGGATTTTCAAAGAGGCCAAATAGTTGGTGCTCGTATGGCAGGCGCTAGTGTAACAGAAAGTGCCCGAATGCTTGGCGTGTCAAGAGGTACTGTCTCCAAAGTAATGACTGCATTTGAAAGAGAAGGAAAAGCATCTGCAGCAAAGCACAAGTCCGGCAGAAAGTCGAAGTTGACTGAGAGAGACCGTCGGACTCTAAAGCGAATTGTGAGAGAGGATCGCAAGACCACAGCTCTGAAAATCACTGCTGAGCTCAATGAACACCTACAGAACCCAGTTTCCATGGGAGCTGCACAAATCTGGATTACACGGAAAAGCTGCAATTCGAAAACCGCTGCTCTCAATGACAAATGTTTCCAAGCATTTAGAGTGGTGTAGAAACCTCCAGAATTGGTCCCTCGAGCAGTGGAAACGTGATATTCTCAGACGAATCATCGTTTACCCTATTTCCGACCTCCGACCGAGTGTTCCTTTGGAGACAGCCGAAAGAAGCATTCCATCCAGACTGCCTTCTCCCAACCGTAAAACATGGTGGAGGTTCTGTGATGATATGGGGTGCTATTTCGTGGGGATCCGCCGGGCCAATGATATCCCTTCATGGAAGAATTAACAGCCGTGATTATTTAGGCATTTTGGGCGATCAAGTGCATCCTATGGTTCAAGCACTGTTCCTGGAGGGGAACGCCATCTTTGAGGATGATAATGCACCAATTTATACAGCTAGAATCATTAAAGCATGGCACGAGGAACATTGTAATGAAGTTGAGCATCTCATCTGGCCCCCACAATCCCCAGACCGCAACATTATTGAGCATTTATGCTCGATTTTAGAGATTTAAGTTAGACGTCGATTTCCGCCGCCATCGTCGCTCAAAGAACTGGAGGGTGTTTTAACTGAAGAATGGGCTACAATTCCTTTGGAAACAATTCACACCTTGTATGAATCCATACCTCAGAGAATTGAGGCTGTAATCGCCGCAAAAGATGAACCTACACCATATTAAACTAACTTTTGTTGATGTTTCCAGGTGTTTCCATTATTTTGTCCAACCCGTGTATATATATAGCAAGATAGCGCTCACTGAATGCGTTGGGGGACACTCGCTTGGCACGGGATTAATGTAGACAGGCACGGTTTTGCACATAAAACAGTCTATTTTGGTTTATTTTACACAGCATAAACCATACGGTAAGCCAGGTTGCACATCACCGGCTTACACATAGTTCATAGTACTTCATAACATACGGCTTTAACTCACAGTCTCTAAACAAGCTGGACTTCTCACTGTCCAGTTACCGTGGGTGACTGCACGCCATGCAGTTCAGTAACAACCATGGAACATCACAGGCACCAACAGTCTATGGAGTTACTTTACAGGAGCTCCTGCTCCACATGCTGACTCCTTGTCAGTCCTCTCTCCTAGGGAAGCTGCCTTACTGGGATCACCATCCTTGTGACCAGGGCACTCCTGACAGTCCAGATCCGCAGAAGGAATGGTAGCTTCCCAAACTCAGCGCCTTCTCAAACTCTGCAAGCACACAGGCCTCACCGGGTGCTATTCAGGACGTCAATCCCCTCCTGGGACTGTCCAACACCCACGTCTTACCGGGTGCTATTCAGGGATCCAATCCTACTCCCAGAATCTCCTAACACACCAGCCTCGCCAGGTTCAGGGCCTCAGCATGTGCACTTCAGGGATCCGATCCTACTCCCAGGATCTCCCAACACACAGGCCTCACAGGACCTTGCAGCCTGAACCATTCCGGTACACACACTCTGCCCATGTGACCAGACTTCAGGCACATTGTATGGTACATAACCACACCCACAGGTGAGGTATGGATCACATGGCCATGACCTCACTGCAGGTCCTTTTAGACCCAGCCACACACATACAGGCTTTATCTTGTGTTCACACATGCCCTTGGGTGGATTTGTAAGTGACTGGTCCCACCCATCTCAACAAGTCACCCATACAGCATCCCCTAGCTGTCACAGAGGTCACTGCTGTTATGAACGGGTCGCCGAGGAGGAAATAAAAAACAACACAAGCTAAGTCTCAGAAAACCAAAGAGGTTGGTAACTATGCAGACCCCTGATCCTAACACGCAACTAGCAGCAGCCGTGGCACGCTCCCACGGTGGTCCTAGATGCCTTGTCACAACCGGAGAACTAAATAAGCCTAAACCAGGAAAAGCGGAAAACTAACTGCCCCAGAGCAGACCCCAAAGGAAAGACAGCCCCCCACATGCACCGACGGTGAAACAAGATGAAGACACAAACAAAGGCAGGAAAATAGGCTGAGCAAAAGATGGGGCCAATCTAACTAGAAAGGACAGGAAAGGAAAGACACTGTCTGCAATCTGCCAAAAACCCTGCAAAAATGTCCAACACAACTGATAGCAAAATTAACCCTGAAGTCACTAGACTTCTACCACTATATCAGCACTCTGAAATATTCTGAGACAGAGCAAAAAGAGGCCAATCTAATAAGGGACAAAAAAAGGCAATTTGGCAAATACAGATAAATAAGAGTGGAAATTCAGCACAGTCCAGCCGGGCTGGCTGACCACACAAAAAACTGAATTGACCAACAAGAGCAAGTGTGAACATTAGCAAAAATAAACTTAACTTGAGAAGACTGGAACAGAGCTGAGTCCAAGACCTGAGAAGCAGACTGAATCACCAGCACCAGGATAGGGCGTAGGCTGTCTTATATCCAGTCTGATACTCCAGAGATCCAATCATTATCTTCCTCACCAGGTGGCAGATCACTACCAATTAAACAACCTCACTACCTCCTGTCACCACCAGAGGGAGAACGGAAGGGGAACTCTCAAGTGGTTGATCAGAAAATGAGCTCATAACACACTGCATTACATACCCCGCTCTGTTCAAACTTGTGGGGTTAAACACTTGTCACAAACCAGGGGCCTCGAGACCGGGCACCTATGTCACTTTGCCCTACCAGTTGAGAGGGCCCTCTCAGTCGTCTTTGAGCGTCAGCTCCCGAGACGTAGTCCATCACTGTCACTGTATCCCTCTCTGTGAACAACACATTATCATACTTTGTCCTTTCCCGTTTCAGAGTCCATCTGCTAGGCCTCCCCCGCCCCCGGCGGTCCTTATGTTGGTCTTGAGCTTTGGCCCTTAAGTCACAGTCCAACTATGTCACCAGACCCTTTTCTCTCCATGGCCGCGTCCCACGTTTGTTGCAGTCATGAGTCCCACGTCCAGTCGAGCTAACTGGCTGATCTGAGCCTGACCCTTTGTCGCTATGTCCACTACCGGGTCTCCTGCCTATACTACTCAGCCCTGAGTTAATAGAGGAGTCACCACCTCTAACCCTCTTTGATTCAGACTGCGTACTGCCAGTCTCCAGAGAAGCCCCTCATTTCTCCATCTTTTGGGCTGGATGCGGTTGCCCTCTTCTTTGCAACACCTGTAGCTGAACTTTAATTTGCATTTTTTTCTGGATCAGCTGCTCCACCTCTCGTAGGTACGTCACTCGATATTCCAGGAGCATTCGGATGTTCCTAAGGCTTTCCACTGAGCCAACCACAAGCAATGGAACCATGCCATCTTCACCAGCTACCTGCACTTCACCATCATGTGGGATCCTCACTCTCTTCACACAAGATCTATTCACCATCTCCTGCATCACCTTTCCAAGTCTTCCAATGACTTTCCCCACCTGATTTCTGGGTACCAGAATTATGTCTTCCACAAAGCCCAGCTGACTTTGAGCTTCCCTCCCCAGCTCCAGACTTCGAGTGGCTTTCATATTACCCAACACAATCATCTGTTTCGTGCGGAGACATTGTAGATGCAGCTCCTTCAGGACAGCCACCCTCTTCTCTGTGACTTCTGTTTCTGCCAGTATCACCAACTGGTTCATCTCTGGTGCCCAGTTCACACGAAAGGCTTTTACTGGCTTTTGAAAGGCCTCATGCACACCCTCGCTGGCACATGCTTCGCGCACATCTTTGGGTACCTCCATCACGCACTTAAAGCGCAAAGCCTCACTTTTGTAAAATAATTGCAAAAGCCGACAAGATATGAGACATGGTTTACATATAGTAAACCATTGCATATCAGTAAGAATTATATATGTCCCTGACTAAAAATGTTAATAGTGTATGTGTATAAGATTTTGGAGCTGTGGGTCTTAAATTAAAGGATTAATTTACAGAAAAAAATTGCATGGGCATCTGTAAGATACGCCTTTCCTGGCACTTAGCCTCCCTATTCCCATTGCCTTTAGTGGTGGCTCATGGGTTAATAAGGGGTTAATGTCACCTTGCTATTGAAAGGTGAAATTAATCCTGGTTAATAACGGAAAGGTGTCAATAAGACACCTATCCATTATTAATCCAATAGTAGTAAAAGGTTAAAAAAGACACATTAATTAAAAACTAGATGTGTATTTCCTGAAGGAAGTACAGATAGTGCTTTGAAATGGTGCCCAGGCTGCCCCTTTAAGAGAGACTTGCCTGCTGTCCCTGCAAGACTTTCAACTCAGGATCCGTTTTAGCTGTGGGTGTCTCTCAGGGGCCACTTTGGCCTGTGGGGCCCCTCAGGGTCTGATTTGGTGGGTGGGGTCCCTCAGGGTCCGATTTGGTGAGCGGGGCCCCTCAGGGTCCAATTTGGTGGGCGGGACCCCTCAGGATCCGATTTGGTGAGCGGGGCCCCTCAGGGTTCGATTTGGTGAGCGGGACCCCTCAGGGTCCGATTGGGGAGCGGGGCCCCTCAGGGTCGATTGGGGAGCGGGGCCCCTCAGGGTCCAATTTGGTGGGCGGGGTCCCTCAGGGTCCGATTTTGTGGTTGGGGCCCCTCAGGGTCCAATTTTGTGGCCAGGGCCCCTCAGGGTCCAATTTTGTGGTTGGGGCCCCTCAGGGTCCGATTTCGCGGATGGGCCCCTCAGGGTCCGATTTTGTGGGTGGGGCCCCTCAGGGTCTGATTTGGTGGGCGGGGCCCCTCAGGGTCTGATTTGGTGGGTGGGGCCCCTCAGGGTCCGATTTGGTGGGCGAGGCCCCTCAGGGTCCGATTTGGTGGGCGGGGCCACTCTGAGTTTGATTTGGTGGGTGGGGCCCCTCAGGGTCCGATTTGGTGGGTGGGGCCCTCAGGGTCCGATTTGGTGGGCGGGGCCACTCTGGGTCCGATTTGGTGGGCGGGGCCCCTCAGGGTCCGATTTGGTGGGCGCGGCCACTCTGGGTCCGATTTGGTGAGCGGGGCCACTCTGGGTCCGATTTGGTGGGCGGGGCCACTCTGGGTCTGATTTGGTGGGCGGGGCCACTCTGAGTTTGATTTGGTGGGTGGGGCCCCTCAGGGTACGATTTGGTGAGCGGGGCCACTCTGGGTCTGATTTGGAGGCCAGGGTGGCTCAGCCTCCGATTTGTGGGCCAGGGTCGATCAGCCTCCGATTTGGAGGCCGGGGTCACTCAGCTTTCGATTTGGCGCGCCGGCCTTTTAAGACTCATTTCGGTGCGTCGGCCCTTTAAGAATCACTTTGGCGCGTCGGCCCTTTAAGAGCCAGTTTGGCTCACGGGGCTTCTAAATCCACTTTGGCGCACATTCTCTCTCAAGGGCATGCGTGATGTGATGAAGCTAGATTTTCATTTGTGCTGTGGGTTTCGATTTAAGAGAAGAAATTATCTGGCAGAAACTGTGTCCTGGAGAGGTCATGTGAAGTTCGTAGGCATTGGCATAGTAACTGGGTGTGCCTGCTCATATCAATGAGCTTAGCTGCCATTTGAATCACCTCAGGGCATGTTTTACCTTCCCATTGAAAAGCATTGAGACAGTGTATTCCAATGACGGGAAACATTTCTTTCAAACGCAAATTGCGCAAAAACTACAAATCCGATTGACACGAAAAATACTTAGCACACCTCTCGTGGACGCTGGCTTCGAAACGACACCTCAATGGAGTCTGTGCGTGTAGCGGTTCAGGCCGCATTAATTGCGGAAATCAACTGAATAATAATAAGAAGAATAAGTTAGCAGCGTTCGGATTACAAGATAGTGCTTTTTCAAAGCACTATAATTATTTTAATGAAATAATGACACACAGTTTTTGACCAAATTTATTATGCTGCCAATCCAACTGAAGCCATCTTTCACCTGGAATAAAAATTGAAAATAAAAACCCAACAATATCCATACCTCTCAGCAGTTCAGTCAGGTACCCAGCTGCAATCCATCACAAGGGGTTAATTAGTTTACAATGGGGACCGGTGCTAATGCTACCGGCATGGCTGTAAAACACTGCAGAATGAATGAAATCATGTCTGCGCAGGTGCCCCGGCTGATCGGAGATGAACACCTCAGGTCAGCCGGGGACTCCACGCAGCCTCAGTGACTACCGCTGACATCTATGCATCTATATATATGCATCTATGCATCTATATATATATATATATATATATATATATATATATATATATATGCATCTATATATACTATATATGCATCTATATATTATATATATATCATATATATATTAGATATATTACATATATTACATATATATTATATATGTGTGTGTGTCACTGACATGTGTATATATATATATATATATATATATATATACACACACACACAGTATGTATGTATTCTATGTGTATATATCTAGTGCTTTGTGAGCTGTCAGTGTGATTTTACAGTAGCCAGACATGAATTGCCGGCTTCTCAAAGAACACCGGTGTGTTTAAATCTGACAGCACTCTCAAGGTATGAATGCTGTCCGATTTTTTCTTGCACCCATTGGCTTGTATTGGCGAGTCTCGTCTGAGAATTGCAGCAAATCGCAGCTTGCTGCAATTTTTTTCTCAGTCTGATTTCGGCTAAGCAAAAAATAGCAAATGAGATGTCACCTATTGAATAACATTGGTCCGAATGCAATCAGATTTTTTTATTGGATTGCACTCATCCGTATTTCTCGCTAGTGAGTATGAGCCCTAATACTGTACCTGTTGTAAAGAAATTTGCTCATCTGTAGTAATGTTCTTATTTGGTCACAAAGTGCATTGCTGAAAGACTGTGAGATGTCTGAGTGATATGAAACACAGGAAGAGGAAACACGACCATCTTTAGGGCAGTCTGCAGTTTTTCAGAACAGAGAGAGGATTTGCCTGAGAGGAGTGACATCCTCTCATAGAAGCATTCCACCAAGACAAGAGCAGCGGAAGATTGAAGCTGACAGTGTCAGTGACCAGAACCTGTACAGAGGTCATTAGAGAAATGCTGTTGAGAGACAGAAAAGGTCGGGACCTAGCATGAGAGGTGTTGGTCACCGCTGAGGAATTAAGCTGCAGTCAGGGCCGGTTTTGGGCAAAGTGGGGCCCAAGGCAAAGTTTAAAATCGGGCCCCAAATGCTAACATATTGCACATCACACCGAAGCATTTCAATTGTATTTACATGTGCTGAGTTCAGGCCTCTAAATCATACCTCCCAACTTTTGAAGAAGAGAAAAAGGGACAAGAGAAAGAGGGACAAGGAAAATTTTAGGCCATGCCCCCAACCACACCCATTTCCTAGTTAGTCACACCCATGTCCATGCCCAACCGCACTCATTTAGCGTTGTTGATCACACTGACTGGTACTGAGGGCACAGTGGTTGGCATTATGGGCACAGTGGCTGGTACTGTGGACATACTGACAGGTACTGAGGAAAAAAAGAAGAAAGAAAACAGAGAGAGAGAGAAAAAAGAAAACAAAGAGAAAGAAAGGAGAGCGAGAGAGAAACAAAGAACAGAGAGAAAAACAGAGAGAGAAGAAAAGACAGAGAGAGAAAGAAGACTGAACAGAGAGTGAGAAAGAAATAGAGGAAAGAAAGAAAGAACAAAGAGCGAAAGAAAGAACAGAGAGAGAAAGAAAGAACAGAGAGAATGAAAAAAGGAATGATTAGAGAGAGAAAGAAAGAACAGAGAGAAAGAAAGAGGGAAAGAAAGAACGAACAGAGAGGGAAAGGAAGAACAGAGAAAAAGAAAGAGGGGAAAGAATGAAGGAACAGAGAGAGAAAGAAAGAGGAGACAGAAAAAAAGAACATAGAGAGAGAGAAAGAAAGAGGGGAAAGAAAGAAAGAGGGGAAAGAAAAAAGAAAGAAAGAGGGGAAGAACAGAGAGAGAACAGATAGAAAGAAAGAACAGATAGAGAAAGAAAGAGGGGAAAGAAAGAACAGAGAGAGAGAAAGAAAGAGGGGAAAGAAAGAACAGAGAGAGAGAAAGAAAGAGGGGAAAGAAAGAACAGAGAGAGAGAAAGAAAGAGGGGAAAGAAAGAAAGAACAATGAGAGAAAGAAAGGGGAAAGAAAGAAAGAATGGAGAGCGAAAGAAAGAGATAGAAAGAGGGGAAAGAAAGAACAGAGCGATAGAGAGAAAGAAAGAACAGAGCGAAAGAGAGAAAGAAAGAACAGAGCGATAGAGAGAAAGAAAGAACAGAGAGAGAAAGAGAAAAAATGAAAGAACAGAGAGAGAAAGAAAGAAAGAAAGAAAGAGGGGAAAGAAAGAAAGAACAGAGAGATCGAGAGAAAGATAGAAAGAACAGAGAGAGACAGAGACAGAGAAAGAGCAAAGAGAGAGTAAGAAAGAAAGAACAGGGAGAAAGAAAGAGAGGGGAAAGAAAAAGAAAGAAAGAGGGGAAAGAATAAACAGAGAGAGAAAGAACAGAGAGAGAGAAAGAAAAAAGAAAGATTAGAGAGAGAAAGAAAGAACAGAGAGAAAGAAAAAGAGAGGGAATGAAAGAACAGAGAGAGAGAAAGAACAGAGAAAGAAAGAAACAAACAGAGAGAGAGAAGGAAAGAACATAGAAAGAAACAGAGAGAAATAAATAAAGATTCTATAAAGATACTATAGCAGCCAGCCTCCCATTGTAGTGCCCTCCTGAGCCTCCCGATGCGATGCAGGACATATCATGATCCGCTCACATGGCGAGCATCACCGATTCCAAGGCGATCCCGCTGTCGGAGGAGGACATGGTGATGGTTCTGAAGCATTCCCTGAAGTGCCTCCATGGTTCCGTCACAATCTCCTCATGAAATTACCTTATTTCCGGTCAGCTTCCAGCACATCACTTCCGGTGGAACGTCATGTGAGAATTTTAAAGTACTCCTCAGGGCACCGCCGTGTACTCCTGTGTCCGTGGGAAAAGCCTGCTTTGTATGCCTCGTACACACTTGGCTCCACTCCATAAACACACGGCTCCGCTCCACACATCCCATACACACATGGCTCCATTCCGCATACCCCATATACACGCAGCTCCCCTCCGTACACCAAGTACACACATGGCTCCACTCTGCACACTTCATACACACGTGGCTCCATATACCTCGTACACACGCTGCTCCGCTCTGTACACCTCGTACACACACGGCTCCGCTCCGTTCACCTTATACACACACAGCTCCGCTCCGCACACCTCATACACACGTGGCTCCGTACACCTCGTACACATGCGGCTCCGCTACGTACATCTCGTACACACCTTGAACACACACGGGTCTGCTCCGTACACCTCGTACACACACGGCTCCGCTCCATACACCTCGTACACACACGGCTCCGCTCCGTACACCTCGTACACACATGGCTTCACACTCCATACACCTCGTACAACACATGGCTCTGATCCGTACACCTCGTATACACATGGCTCTGCTACTTCCACCCTGTAAACCCCTCCTGACCCACACAGAAACTTTACCTCATCCAGCACCATGACAACCAGCACGACAGAGTCCTACAGACAACGAGGCCCCTGATCATGTGACTCCTCCCCTCCTGTGACCTCATCACAGGTCGTATCCGCACAGCCACAGAATAGCCTAGGACATCATTGCAGGCTGTGATGGGTCTCTGGGAGGGCAAGGATGGGGTCGGTGCATGGGGGTGTGGTGGCTCCACGCAATGCGGGAAAAACAGCGTCCCGGGCGGGACGCGGATGGGGGGGTCAAAAATGGGACTGTCCTGCGAGAATCGGAACGATTGGGAGCTATGCGCTAAATGAGAGTGATCGACAATATTGAAATCGTTCAACACTTGTTTCCCGGCCTCTTTCCACCAGCTGAGAAAGAATGATGGGAACAGAACAATCACTCTTAGATCAATCTGTCCCCATACAGTATCATGTTATCAGCAGCAGATCTACAGTTTACACCCCATAGTCCTCCATAAAATATAATGTGCCCCATAGTCCTCCATATAGTATAGTACACTCCCTATAGTTCTCCATATAATATAATGTGCCCCATAGTCCTCTATATAGAATTGTACACTCCTCAGTCCTCCATATAATATAATGCACTCCTCATAGTCCTCCATATATTAAAATACACTGCTCAGTCATCATGTAGTACAATTCACTTCCCATAGTATAATGCACCCCATAGTTCTTCATATAGTATAATGTACTCCCCATACTCCTCGATACAGTATAATGCAGCCCACATATAGTATAATGCAGCCACCCCATAGAGCATAATGCAGCCACCCCACAAAGTATAATGCAGCCTTGCCATACAATATAATGTAACCCCCCATAGAATATAATGCAGCCCCCCTCTTACAGTATAATGCAGCCACCCCTTAGAGCATAAGGCAGCCACCCCACAGAATATAATGTAACCCCCCCATACAATATAATGCAGCCCCCCATATAGTATAATGCAGCCCCTCCATAAAATATATGGCAGCCCCCTCAGAGTATAATGCAGCCCCTCATAGAATATAATATAGCCCCTTATACGGTATAATGTAGCCCCTCCATAGAATACAATGTAGCCCTACTCATATAGTATAATACAGCCATAATAGAATACAATGTAGCCCCCTCATAAAGTAGAATGAAGCCCCCAATATAATCTAGCCCTCCATAGAATATAATGCAGCCCCCATAGAATACAATGTATAATGTAGCCCCCTCATACAGTATGATGCAATCACCCCCCATATAATATAATAAATATAATACAGCCCCCCATAGAATATAATGTAGCCCCGAATAGAATAGAATACAGCCCAACTCCCCATAGAATATAATGTAACCCCCATATTATATAACACAGCCTCCCCCATATAATATAATGTATAATTTACCCCCCATGGTATATAACACACCCACATAGTATATAGCACAGCACCACATGGTATATAGCACAGCCCACATGGTATACAGCACAACACCACATGGTATATAGCACAGCCCCACATGGAATAGAGCACAGCCCCACATGGTATACAGCACAGCACCACGTGATATATAGCAAAGCCCCACATGGTATACAGCACAGCACCATAGTATAGAGCACAGCACTACATGGTATACAGCACAGCCCCACATGGTATACAGCACAGCCCCACATGGAATACAGCACAGCATCACATGGTATACAGCACAGCAGCACATGGCATATAGCACAGCACCAAATGGTATACAGAACAGCACCACATGGTATACAGCACAGCACCACATGGTACACAGCACAGCACCACATGGCAAACATCACCGCCCCACATGGTATACAGCACAGCACCATGGTATATAGCACAGCACCACATGGTATATAGCACAGCACCACATGGTATACAGCACAGCACCACATGGCATATAGCACAGCACCACATGGTATTTAGCACAGCCCCGGCCCCCACATTGTATACAGCACAGCGCCACATGGTATACAGCCAAGCTCCATATGGTATACAGCACAGCACCATGGTATATAGCACAGCCCCACATGGTGCACAGCACCATGGTATATAGCACAGCCCGCATCTCTCTAGCCCTGAGAATGGCCCCACAGTCCAGTAATCACTGTTACATTAAAAAAACACACTCCTCTCTCCGCGTGCCCGCGCTGCTCCTGGCTCCTGTCTCAGCCTGCACTGTCTGGTACACAGTGAGTGCGCGATAATGTCATCGTGCACCCGCAGTGTCAGAGGCAGAGTGGGGAATGATGGGAGAGGGAGCATCAGCAGACACTCTCTCCTCCATCATTGCTTTGAACTGTACTGGCGTCTATGACACCAGTATAGATCAATGCGGCGGGGAGGAGTCGAAGCTGGCGGCAGGCAGGCCCCCCTTTCCTCACGAGCGGCTGTGTGATGTGCCGCTAGCTGGAGGCCACTGGGGGAGGGGGCCCCAGGCAGCTGCCTGGGCTGCCTGCCCCTAACGCAGGCCCTGGCCGCAGTCATCAACGGTAACGTTCACCTCCTGGAGGGGCTCCGCATCCATCCGTATGTACTGATCGTTTGTCCAGAGCAAACCTGGGGCAGTAAGAAAACTAAAGCCCACTGTGCCGTTTCAGTGGGTAACCATGCACCCACCTTACTGCATTCTGGTGCCAAAATACTCAAGGTTGAGACAGAGCCTGTAGTTAGATAGATGGGCATATTGACTGTTTCAGGCCACGTTTTTTTGCCAAAATCATCTTTGGTACTTTCGTATTTGCCGCCACGTTTCCTGTTTCTTCTGTAATTAAGAATCGTAATCCATGCCTAGGTGTTGGCATGGCATGCAATAAACTTCGGACGAAACTTGAAGTTCTTTTTGTTTCAGGGGAGTGTTCATGAGGAACGTTATTGTATAGAACAATTGTTAAGTCTCAATAGTCTTTGATTCCAGCTAAACAGCCATCACAGCTGGTTAACTGTTAGGGTATTTTTTATATAGTTGAGGACGGACTATTCCTCTTAGTTCATTAAAATCACATTGGGACAGGAGAGGGATATTTGGTTTGGGGATAGAGGCAATTGATTGTAAACTATTGTGTCAGTCCATACGTTACACTCCACTCATATGACTGTCCCAGTTTCCAGGGTGTACACAGGTAACAGATGGCCCGTTTAGACAGGCACACCAGTCGGTAAATTTGTAGAAAGTGTAGGAGGTACAGATTATTTGGGCACCACGCTGCACAGCACAGAGGTCTCAGTCTTGTGTCTGAATGTCTGCATAATGTTTAGAATTGAGAGTCCTCAGTGGTTGATACCTTTTAATGGCTAACTGAAAAGATGGTAATACATTGCAAGCTTTCGAGACTACTCAGGTCTCTTTATCAGATATTGACTAATACAAAATCAAGCCTGATGAAGAGACCTGAGTAGTCTTGAAAGCTTGCCATGTGTTACCATCTTTTCAGTTAACCATTAAAAGGTATCAACCACTGAGGACTCTCAATTCTAAATATTCTTCTATCTACTGGCTAACACGGTACAAAGATATATTGCTTTCCTGCATAATGTTTTGAATGTTTCCTATTTTCCGGTTGAGTCATCTACATAACTAAAATAATTACAGTGAATGAACTGTGTAGGAGTTGGGTTTTTCACCCATGACTTCGCTGTTTCATGAGGAACAAACCCCGCTACATGACTTACACATCTCATACACTCCCTGACAGCTACATGCAGAACAGAGGCATAGGTCATGTATTAGGCTGGGTTCACACTTGCGTTTGGGTGCTCTGCGTGGTGCTGCGGACTTCTTTTCTTAAGCTCCACCTACTTCTGCATGCATCCTGCATTCCTATCTTCAACATTGGGTATGCAGGGACATGCGTTGTATGCGGATGTGTCCGCGTGCGTCGTTTTGACATGCCCGCCGAACGCACAGAAATGCAACGTGCTGCGTTCGGAGGGCACGTCAAAACGACACACGCGGACGCATCCGCATACAACGCATGTCCTTGCATACCCAATGTTAAAGAAAGGTATGCAGGATGGATGCGGAAGTAGGCGGAGCTTAATGGAAATAGTCCGCAGCGCCACCCTGCGGACTCAATCATTAATGTGAACTTAGCCTTAGGAAGGCATGGCACTGGAGCAAATATAAAGCTGGATAAGCCCAGGCAATTCTCTGCTTTCTCTTATAATCTAAAACTGGCTGTGACTATGAGACAATTGTGTTAAAGAAGTTTTTTTAACCCCTTAGTGTTCACCAATACGTCTTTTTACTAACCTGATATATAAGAGAATAGCATCCCCCAAAAGGTGACAATACAGCAGCTGTCAGCTGTACACTATAGCTGACAACTTGCTGTATCAGCCATGATCAGTGTTGGCACCGTCCATTTCTGTTTAACCCCTTAGATGCTGCTGTCAATAGTGACTACATCATATAAATGGTTAACAGATATGGGTGCTTTCGCTTTAACCTCATCGACACCCTGAGATTATGATTGTATGGTCCTGATGTTTGCCATGGCAATTAACGGCCAAACAGCGGCATTAGAGTCTGCAGGCTATAGCGGCCTTTTAAGAAGTTAGCGACATTTAGGTGGTAAAAATTACTTTTTTTCATTCCTGTCATGCCATTTTGCATTAATTCCTGAAAATCACCTGAAGGGTTAATAAACTACCTGACAACAGTTTTTAATATGTCGGGGGGTGATGTTTTCAAAATAGTATCACTTTTGGAGGTTTTCCAATATATAGGACCAAATCAGCAATGGAGAAATAACATAAAACATAAGTTTTAATAATTAATGTAAAAGCTACCAAAGATAATAGTGCAAAATGAATCACTAGATCAAATGCCACAGACCATAATGGAGGTAACTGTATAAATCTCTGTAACAGATTACTACCAATATATACATGTGGCTATTCCAAGTCCAAAGATTTGAAGAGATTGGACCAAAAAATGCTTGGTCTAAATCAATAAGAAGAAGACCAAAAAAAAAATGAACAGTTTCCTTATCAGAAGAACTAAAAAGACCTCTACCCTGTAAAGGATATCAAGGAATATGCCTATTCATGTATATAATAAAGACATCAAAATAATAAAGCCATCAACTTAATGTGAAAAGGAAAGATCTCACCACATGAAGATGGAAGATGTCCAGGGTCAGATGTCCCATCAGAGTCATGTCAGGTCAGGAAGAAAAGGGGGGTTCACCCTATTCAAGCCCTGTTTGAGCTACAAATTCTAACACCCATGACTCCCGCCCTAACAAGGGCAGTCCACATCTAATCCCTATAAATCATAGCCCTACAAAGTCCCTGCGCATCCCGACGCGTAACGTCACTTATAGACTCTTCAGGGGACCTATTAGCACAGATTTGGCATCATCACAGAGTATACAGGCTGCCTCCTAAGATGACACTCCATTGTCATCTTAGGAGGCAGCCTGTATTAAGCCACATAGGAACACAGGAAAACTGTTGCCCATAGCAACCAATCACTACGCATCTTTCATTTCACCAGAGCTGTTTAAAAGATGAAATCTGAGCTGTGATTGGTTTCTATGAGCAACAGTTTCCCTGTAGTTGTGGTAACTGAGGCTATTAATGCTATCATTTCTATGGTGTAATCGTCCTTCTGTAAAGCTGGAAATAACACAATTTATTACCGTGCTGACATAGTGCAACCTGTTGGCTCTGATGGGATGATGTGGGATATTAGTGGTAGCAGTCTGGTGGCTCTGGCTGACGGGATGATGTGGGATATTAGGGGTAGTAGTCCGATGGCTCTGAGGGGATGATGTGGGATATTAGGGAAAGTAGTCTGGTGGCTCTGACAGGATGATGTGGAATATTAGTGGTAGTATTCCATTGGCTCTGGCTGACGGGATGATATGGGATATTAGGGGTAGTTGTCCAGTGGCTCTGGCTGATGGGATCATATGGGATATTAGGGGTAGTAGTCCGGCGGCTGTGACGGGATGATGTGGGATATTAGGGGTAGTAGTCCGATGGCTCTGAGAGGATGATGTGGGATATTAGGGATAGTAGTCTGGTGGCTCTGACAGGATGATGTGGAATATTAGTGGTAGTATTCTGTTGGCTCTGGCTGACGGGATGATGTAGGATATTAGTGGTAGTAGTCCGGTGGCTCTGGCTGACGGGATGATGTGGGATATTAGGGTAGTAGTCCGGTGGCTCTGGCTGACGGGATGATGTGGGATATTAGGGGTAGTAGTCCAGTGGCTCTGGCTGATGGGATCATATGGGATATTAGGGGTAGTTGTCCGGTGGCTCTGGCTGAAAGGATGATGTGGGATATTAGGGGTAGGTGTCCGGTGGCTCTGGCTGGCGGGATGATGTGGGATATTAGGGGTAGGTGTCCGGTGGCTCTGGCTGACGGGATGATGTGGGATATTAGTGGTAGTAGTCTGGTGACTCTGGCTGACGGGATGATGTGGGATATTAGTGGTAGTAGTCCGGTGGCTCTGGATGACGGGATGATGGGGGATATTAGTGGTAGTAGTCCGGTGGCTCTGGATGATGGGATGATGTGGGAAATAAGGGGTAGTAGTCTGGTGGCTCTGGCAGATGGGATGATGTGGGATATTGGGGGTTGCAGTCCGGTGGCTCTGGCTGACGGGATTATGTGGGATATTAGTCATAGCCACCGGACTACAACCCCTAATATTCCACATTATCCCATCAGCCAGAGCCACTGGACTACTACCACTAATATCCCACATCATCCCATCAGAGCCACCGGACTAATAACCCTGACGGGATGATGTGGGATATTAGGGGTAGTTGTCCAGTGGATCTGGCTGACGGGATGATGTGGAATATTAGAGTGAGTGTGGCTATGTGGAGTGGGCAGGGCTATACACTCAGCTTTATATATATATATATATATACCGTATTTTCCGCTTTGTAAGATGCACTTTTTTTCCCCCAAAATTGAGGGGAAAAAGGGGGTGCGTCTTACAAAGAGGATATACCTTTGTGCTGCCACTGAGGGTACTTGCCGCGGCACTCTGTGCCCTGATGCTGCCGCTGCGCTGTCCGCCGGTTCTTACCACCACCGCCGCGCTCCTGTCCCCTGGTGGTTTCTGCCGCCGCAGCCGCGCTCTGTCCCATTCAGCGTGGGGGGTCTCTACCGCTCCATGCCTGCTTTCCTGTGGCTTTCTTCCTGGAAAATGGCCGCTGTGCATGCGCAGATGGACATCTCGGCACTGAAATCTCCGGAGATGACATGAGATTTTGTGGCTGTAGCTGCGACGGTGCGGATGCCTATCCCAGACATACACACATACATACACACATACATACACACTTTGAGCTTTATATATTAGATATATATATACTAGCTGAAGAGCCCGGCGCTGCCCGGGCATAGTAACTAACTGTGGTTAGTTATAACAAATTATAATTATCCTCCACCCCATAGTCCCGTGCCCATATACCCATCATACATATCCACCATCCCATAGGCCCGTGCCCATATACCCATCATACATATCCTCCATCCCATAGTCCCATGCCCATATACCCATCATACACATTCTCCATCCCATAGTCCCATGCCCATATACCCATCATACATATTCTCCATCCCATAGTCCCATGCCCATATACCCATCATACATATTCGCCATGCCATAGTCGAGTGCCCATATACCCATCACACATCCTTCATCTCATAGTCCCATGCCCATATACCCATCATACATATCCTCCATCCCATAGTCCCGTGCCCATATACCCATCATACATATCTGCCATCTCATAGTCCCGTGCCCATATACCCGTCATACATATCCTCCATCCCATAGTCCAGTGCCCATATACCCATCACACATCCTCCATCCCATAGCCCCGTGCCCATATACATATCCGCCATCCCATAGTCCCGTGCCCATATACCCGTCAAACATATCCTCCATCCAATAGTCAAGTGCCCATATACCCATCACACATCCTCAATCCCATAGTCCCGTGCCCATATACATATCCGCCATCCCATAGTCCCGTGCCCATATACCAGTCATACATATCCTCCTTCCCACAGTCTAGTGCCCATATACCCATCACACATCCTCCATCCCATAGTCAACCATTATGACATCATAATGAGCGGCGGCAGGGCTTGATGACATCTGCGTCGCCATGGCAACCATTGGGACATCATAATGAGGGGTGGGGCTTGATATGCACACACTGTTTCCCCAGTATGCAAATAGGGGCATTATGACATCATAATGAGGGGCGGGGCTTGACGCGCACACACTTTTTCCCCAGTATGTAGATAGGAGCAAAATTGTTTGGTGAATTGGAACGCGGGGGGGTTAAAATTTCGCCTCACACCATAGCTTAGGACGCTCTTGGGGTCCAGACGTGTGACTGTGCCAAATTTTGTGGCTGCAGTTGCGACGGTGCGGATGCCTATCCCGGACATACACACATACACACACACATACATACACACATACATACACACTTTGAGCTTTATATATTAGACTAGCTGAAGAGCCCGGCGCTGCCCGGGCATAGTAACTAACTGTGGTTAGTTATAACAAATTATAATTATCCTCCATCCCATAGTCCCGTGCCCATCCACCCATCATACATATCCACGATCCCATAAGCCCGTGCCCATATACCCATCATGCATATCCTCCATCCCATATTCGAGTGCCCATATACCCATCACACATCCTCCATCCCATAGTCCCATGCCCATATACCCATCACACATATCCTCCATCCCATAGTCCCATGCCCATATACCCATCATACATATCCGCCATCCCATAGTCCCATGCCCATATACCCATCACACATCCTTCATCTCATAGTCCCATGCCCATATACCCATCATACATATCCTCCATTCCATAGTCCCGTGGCCATATACCCATCATACATACATGCCATCCCATAGTCCCGTGCCCATATACCCGTCACACATATCCTCCATCCCATAGTCCCATGCCCATATACCCGTCATACATATCGTCCATCCCATAGTCCCGTGCCCATATACCCGTCATACATATCCTCCATCCCATAGTCCAGTGCCCATATACCCATCACACATCCTCCATCCCATAGTCCCGTGCCCATATACCCATCATACATATTCGCCATCCCATAGTCGAGTGCCCATATACCCATCACACATCCGTCATCTCATAGTCCCGTGCCCATATACCCATCATACATATCCTCCATCCCATAGTCCCGTGCCCATATACTCATCATTCATATCCTCCATCCCATAGTCCAGTGCCCATATACCCATCACACATCCTCCATCCCATAGTCCCGTGCCCATATACATATCTGCCCTCCCAGAGTCCCGTGCCCATATACCCGTCAAACATATCCTCCATCCCATAGTCAAGTGCCCATATACCCATCACACATCCTCAATCCCATAGTCCTGTGCCCATATACATATCCGCCATCCCATAATCCCATGCCCATATACCCATCACATATCCTCCATCCCATAGTCCCATGCCCATATACCCATCATACATATCCTCCATCCCATAGTCGATTGCCCATATACCCATCACACATCCTCCATCCCATAGTCCCATGCCCATATACCCATCATACATAGTCCCGTGCCCATATACCCGTCATACATATCCTCCATCCCATAGTCCAGTGCCCATATACCCATCACACATCCTCCATCCCATAGTCAACCATTATGACATCATAATGAGCGGCGGCAGGGCTTGCAACCTATGATGACATCAGCGTCGCCATGGCAACCATTGTGACATCATAATGAGGGGCGGGGCTTAATGCGCACACACTTTTTGCCCCAGTATGTAGATAGGGGCAAAATTGTTTGGTGAATTGGAAGGCGCGGGGTCAAAATTTCACCTCACAACACAGCTTAGGACACTCTCTGGGTCCAGACGTGTGACTGTGCCAAATTTTGTGGCTGTAGCTGCGACGGTGCGGATGCCTATCCCAGACATACACACATACACACACACATACACACACACATACATACACACATACATACACACTTTGAGCTTTATATATTAGATTATCAAGACACCCTCAATGAAGCAGTGGTTCTGCAGGTGGGGTCCACAGACCACATCTCTGGACCAATGCTTTCTGGCTGAAGTTTTGGTCACTTATGAATGTTGGTTGTGCTTTCACACTTGGTAGCATGAGATGGACTCAACAACCCACACAATTGGCTCAGGTAGTGCAGCTCATCCAGGATGGCACATCAATGCAAGTTGTGGCAAGAAGGTTTGTTGTGTCTGTCAGCGTAGTGTCCAGAGGCTGGAGGCGCTACCAGGAGACAGGCCAGTACACCATGAGACATGGAGGGGGCCATATGAGGGCATCAATCCAGTAGCAGGACCACTACCTCCGCCTTTGTGCAAGGAGGAACAGGAGGCGCACTGCCAGAGCCCTGCAAAAAGTCCTCCAGCAGGCCACAAATATGCATGTGTCTGCACAAACGGTTAGAAACCGACTCCGTGAGGATGGTCTGAGGGCCCGACATCCACAGATGGGGGTTGTGCTCACAGCCCATCCCAACACCATGCACAGGGCCGGCAGACCAGGCAGCTGCCTAGGGCCCCCGCTCCCTCAGCTAGTGGCACATCACGTAGCCGCTATGGGGCCCCTGTGAGGCAGGGGGGCCCACCTGCCCCCTGCGCCAACTCCCCCGCCGCCACACTGAAGGAGGCAATGATGGAGGAGAGAGCGTCAGCTGATGCTCCCTCTCCCATCATTCCCTGCTCTGCCTCTGACACAGCAGGTGCGTGATGACGTCATCGCGCACTCACTGTGTATCTGTATCAGGCAGAGGCAGAGCATGAGCAGGAGACAGGAGCCGGGAGCAGGCAACAGCACGGGCATGAGGAGGTGAGGAGTGTGATTTTTTTTTTAAATATATCAGTGTGAGGACTGGACTGTGGGGCCATTCTGGGGGGGCGGCTATATACCATGTGGTGCTGGGCTATGTACCTTGTGCTGTGCTGGGCTGTATACCATGTGGTGTGCGCTGAGCTATATACTATGCTGGGGTATATACCATGTGTGGCTGGGCTATATACCATGTGGTGCTGGGCTGTATACCATGTGGTGTGCTGGGCTATATACTATGCTGGTCTGTATACCATGTGTGGCTGGGCTATATTCCATGTGGTGCTGAGCTGTATACCATGTGGTGTGCTGGGAAATATACCATGTGGTGCTGGGCTGTATACAATGTGGTGTGCTGGGCTATATACCATGTGGTGTGCTGGGCTGTATACCATGTGGTGTGCTGGGCTGTATACTATGCTGGGCTATATACCATGTCGTGCCGGGCTGTATACCATGCGGTGTGCTGGGCTATATACTATGCTGGGCTATATACCATGTGTGGCTGGGCTATATACCATGTGGTGCTGGGCTGTATACAATGTGGTGTGCTGGGCTATATACCATGTGGTGTGCTGGGCTGTATACCATGTGGTGTGCTGGGCTGTATACTATGCTGGGCTATATACCATGTCGTGCCGGGCTGTATACCATGCGGTGTGCTGGGCTATATACTATGCTGGGCTATATACCATGTGGTGCTGGGCTATATACCATGTGGTGTGCTGGGCTATATACCATGTGGTGCTGGGCTGTATACCATGTGGTGTGCTGGGAAATATACCATGTGGTGCTGGGCTATATACTATGCTGGGCTATATACCATGTGTGGCTGGGCTATATACCATGTGGTGCTGGGCTGTATACAATGTGGTGTGCTGGGCTATATACCATGTGGTGTGCTGGGCTGTATACCATGTGGTGTGCTGGGCTGTATACTATGCTGGGCTATATACCATGTCGTGCCGGGCTGTATACCATGTGGTGTGCTTGGCTATATACTATGCTGGGCTATATACCATGTGGTGCTGGGCTATATACCATGTGGTGTGCTGGGCTATATACCATGTGGTGCTGGGCTGTATACCATGTGGTGTGTTGGGCTATATACTATGCTGGGCTATATACCATGTGGTGTGCTGGGCTATATACCATGCTGGGCTATATACCATGTGGTGCTGGGCTATATACCATGTGGTGTGCTGGGCTGTATACCATGCTGGGCTATATACCATGTGGTGTGCTGAGCTATATACCATGTTGTGTGCTGGGCTATAAACCATGTGGTGTGCTCGGCTATATAAAATGCTGGGCTATATATCATGTGGTGCTGGGCTATATACCATGATGGGCTATATACCATGTGGTGCTGGGCTATATACCATGTGGTGTGCTGAGCTATATACCATGCTGGGCTATATACCATGTGGTGTGCTGGGCTATATACCATGTGGTGCTGGGCTGTATACCATGTGGTGTGTTGGGCTATATACTATGCTGGGCTATATACCATGTGGTGTGCTGGGCTATATACCATGCTGGGCTATATACCATGTGGTGCTGGGCTATATACCGTGTGGTGTGCTGGGCTGTATACCATGCTGGGCTATATACCATGTGGTGTGCTGAGCTATATACCATGTTGTGTGCTGGGCTATAAACCATGTGGTGTGCTCGGCTATATAAAATGCTGGGCTATATATCATGTGGTACTGGGCTATATACCATGATGGGCTATATACCATGTGGTGCTGGGCTATATACCATGTGGTGTGCTGAGCTATATACCATGCTGGGCTATATACCATGTGGTGTGCTGGGCTATATAACATGCTGGGCTATATACCATGTAATGCTGGGCTATATACCATGCTGGGCTATATACCATGTGGTGTGCTGGGTTATATACCATGTTGTGCTGTGCTATATACCACGGTGGGCTGTGCTATATACCACGGTGGGCTGTGCTATATGCCATGTGGGGCTGTGCTATATAGAAAAAGGAAAGTCCAGCTGAGTCTAAGGGCGTATACCGCTCGAAACGCGTACAGAACCTCCTGGGCACTTTCTGTGCGGCTATCCCATGTCAGGGTAAAAACCGCAATGATGACTATAGCAGCCATGCTTGTATTTTAATGAAATTAATAAAGAAAATTCTGGATTTTACTCCTTGAGCTGGACTTTCCTTTTTCTATGAAGCACTTTAAGACGTCCAAGTGGAGACGTGTCCTTGCTCGGACCTTGTTACAGCATCAATGAAGGGTGAGCTGAACTAAATCCTTCTTTCTCCACTGTGCTATATACCCTGTGGGGCTGTGCTATATACTGTGTGGGGCTGTGCTATATACTGTCTGGGGCTGTGCTATATTCCATGGTGGGCTATATGCCATGTGGGGCTGGTCTATATACTGTGTGGGGCTGTGCTATATACTATTTGGGGCTGTGCTATATACCAAGGGGGGTACAGTTTACATTATATTCTATGGGGGAGGCTGTGTTATATAATATGGGGGGTTACATTATATTCTATGTGGAGGTGGGCTGTATTATATTCTATTTGGGGCTATATTATATTTATTAGGGGGCTGTATTATATTTATTATATTCTATGGGGGGTGATTGCATCATACTTTATGAGGGGGCTACATTGTATTCTATGGGGGGTAGATTATATTGTTTGGGGGCTTTACTATACTTTATGAGGGGGCTACATTATATTCTATGGGGGCTGCATTATACTATATGAGGAGTGCTACATTGTATTCTATGGAGGGGCTGCATTATACTCTGAGGGGGTTGCCATATATTCTATGGAGGGGCTGCATTATATTCTATGGGGGTTTACTTTATATTCTGTGGGGTAGCTGCATTATGCTCTAAGGGGTGGCTGCATTATACTGTAAGAGGGGGCTGCATTATATTCTATGTGGGTTACATTATATTGTATGGTGGGGCTGCATTATACTCTGTGGGGTGGCTGCATTATGCTCTATGGGGTGGTTGCATTATGCTCTATGGGATGGCTGCATTATGCTATATGTGGGCTGCATTATACTGTATCGAGGACTATGGGGAATACATTATATGAAGAACTATGGCGTGCATTATACTATGGGAAGTGAATTGTACTACATGGATGACTATGGCGGTTGCTTATACTATATGGAGCACTATGAGGAGTGTATTATACTATATGGAGGACTATGGGGAGTGTATTATACTTTATGGAGGACTATGGGGTACATTATATTATAAGGAGGGCTATAGGGAGTGTATTATACAATATGGAGGACTATGGTGGACATTATATTATATGGAGGATTAAAGGCTGTAAACTGTAGATGTACTGCTGATAACATGATACTGTAAGGGGACAGATTGATCCATTAGTGATCGTTCTGTCCCTATCATTCTTTCTCAGACGGTGGAAAGAGGCCGGGAAATAAGTGTTGAACGACTTCAATATTGTCGATCACACTCATTTAGCAGCCTGAACTCAGCGCATGTAAATACAATCAAAATGCTTCTGTGTGATGTGCAATATGTTAGCATTGGAGCCCCATTTTAAACATTGCCTAGGGCCCCACTTTGCCTAGAACCGGCCCTGACAATGCAGGACGCTTGGCATTCGCCACAGAACACCAGGATTGGCAAATTCGCCACTGCCGCCCTGTGCTCTTTACAGATGAAAGCAGGTTCACACTGAGCACATGTGACAGACGTGACAGAGTCTGGAGATGCCATGGAGAGAGATCTGCTGCCTGCTACATCCTTCAGCATGGCCGGTTTGTCAGTGGGTCAGAAATGGTGTGGGGTGGCATTTCTTTGGAGGGCCGCACAGCCCTCCATGTGCTTGTCAGAGGTAGCCTAACTGCCATTAGGTATCGAGATGAGATCCTCAGACCCTTTGTGAGACCATATGCTGGTGGGGTTGGCCCTGGGTTCCTCCTAATGCAGGACAATCCCAGACCTCATGTGGCAGGAGTGTGTCAGCAGTTCCTGCAAGATGAAGGCATTGAAGCTATGGACTGGCCTGCCCGTTCCCCAGACCTGAATTCGATTGAGCACATCTGTGACATCATGTCTCGCTCCATCCACAAACGTCACGTTGCACCACAGACTCTCCAGGAGTTGGTGGATGCTTTTGTCCAGGTCTGGGAGGAGATCCCTCAGGAGACCATCCGCCGCCTCATCTGGAGCATGCCCAGGGAGTAGGGACAGTAGGGAGGTCATACAGGCACGTGGAGGTCACACACAATACTGAGCATTATTTCCTTGTCATGAGGCATATCCACTGAAGTTGCATCAGCCTGTAATTTGATTTTCCACTTTGATTTTAAGTATCATTCCAAATCCAGATCTCCATGGGATATTCATTTTGATTTACATAAATAATTGTTATGGTTTATTGTTCTGAACACATTTCACTAAGCAATGAATAAAAATTTGCAACTGGAATATTTCATTCAGAGATATCTAGGATGTGGTATTTTAGTGTTCCCTTTTTTTTTGAGCAGTGTATATTAATCAAGGAAGCAGAGCCATCATTGATATGATATAAAACACTAAAATAGATACTTTTCCCATGAGGCGTTACTAGTGTTGAGCGATACCACCCGATACTGAAAAATATTGGATCGGAATGGATCGGCCGATCGGAAAAAAAGTATCGGGTATCGCCGATTCCGATCCCGGAAGTCCCATTCAAGTCAATGGGACAGAAATATCGGAATTAAAAAAAACCCTTTCTTGCCTTGTACATCCTGTTCGGGAGGGGGGAAGAGTGTGGGCGGTGCGTGGGAAGACACTGTGCGTGTCTGTGTGTGCGGGCGGGGTCTGTACGGGCATCTCGGTGGTCTATACAGGCCTGTTGGGGGGCTGTGTGGCTGTCGGTGGTCTGTATGGGCCTCTCGGGGGCCTGTGCCAGCCTGCCGGGGGCCTGTGCCGGCTGCCGGTGGTCTGTATGTGCCTCTCGGGGGCCTGTGCCGGCCTGCCGGGGGCCTGTGCCGGCTGTCGATGGTCTGTATGGGCCTCTCAGGGGCCTGTGCCGGCCTGCTGGGGGCCTGTGCCGGCTGCTGGGGGTCTGTATGGGCCAGCCGGGTGCCTGTGCCGGCTGTCGGTGGTCTGTGCGGGACTGCCGGGGGTCTTGTGTGTGCAGGCATCGTCCGATGAGACTACAAGTCCCATCGGGCGATGCCTGCTACACTGACAGTGATTGACACATTAGCCAATGATGGGACACTAGTAGTCCCATCATCCGGCTAATGTGTTGAATGTAAAAAAAAAAAAAAAAAAACATACTACATCCATACTACATCCATACTACATCCATACATACTACATCCATACTACATATATACATACTACATACACGCTACATACATACTACATATATACAACATTCATACAACATACATACATGCTACATATATACAACATACATATACAGTATAGTACATAATACATACTACATACATGCTTCATATATACTACATTCATACAACATACATATATACCACATACATATATACTACATTCATACAACTTACATACATACTACATACATGCTTCATATATACTACATTCATACAACATACATATATACTACATACTACATACATGCTACATATATACTACATTCATACAACATACATATATACTACATTCATACAACATACATATATACTACATACTGTACATACATATATACTACATTCATACAACATACATACGTACTACATACTACATACATCCAGATACAAATGGGGGGGTGGGCAATAAAGTGCGAAACCGCACACCGCATGGATAAAAAAAGGGGATTGTTGTACAACCAGAACCTATGCAGTAACAAAACATACATAAAGTTACTAAATTGTCACAAAGTGCATATGACGCCTAAGAAGCATAGTAATAAGAGAGAAAGCATAAATTACCTAATAGAATGGCGGGCAGAGGTTCCAGCAGTCAGCAATCCACCCCAACGATCGTTTCAGAGGGTTACTCCTTCATCAGGGGGCGTCATATACCTGTCTAACCATGGTGAATGATCACCTGCTATCTGATAATGACCTGTGTATTTAGCTCTTTACTTGATGGATGGAGCTGGTATAAAGATATATATATATATATATATATATATATATATATATATATATATATACTGTTGGGCGGTTCATTCCTAATTGCCATACATTGCCATGCACCATATGCACTTTGTGACAATTTAGTAACTTTATGTATGTTTTGTTACTGCATAGGTTCTGGTTGTACAACAATCCCTTTTTTTATCCATGCGGTGTGCGGTTTCGCACTTTATTGCCCACCCCCCTATTTGTATCTGGATGTGTCTTAATAAAAATAAAAAAAAATTTGACTTTATTTTGGACTCATAGTCGCTTTTTTTGGAGCTTTGCTCAGTTTTTTCTCTCTTGGTAAATTGCGATTGTCCCTATTGTCCATCTATTTCTGTCTGCCATTGAATTATTATGCTGATTTCTTGATATTTAAAATGCAGACACTTGTCAAAGGTATTTTTATTTATTTTTATTTATACTACATACATGCTTCATATATACTACATTTATACAACATACATATATACTACATACTACATATATACTACATTCATACAACATACATACATACTACATACATACATGTATACTACATTCATACAGCATACATACATACTACATACATGCTACATATATACTACATTCATACAACATACATATATACTACATACTACTAGTGTTGAGCGATACCACCCGATACTGAAAAATATCGTATCGGAATGGATCGGCCGATCTAAAAAAAATATCGGGTATCGCAGATTCCGATCCCGGAAGTCCCATTCAAGTCAATGGAACAGAAATATCGGAATTAAAAAAAACCCTTTCTTTCCCTGTAGGTTAATTCAACATGAATAAAAACAACTAATAATAATGTAGAATGTATTGTGGGAGGTGTAGGAGACATTAAAGCCATAGAGGTTTAGCCCAATCAAATGGAATAGCAGGGTTTTTTTTTGTTTTTTTTAAAGACGTTCGTAGTTACAAAGATATTGACTATGTTAAAGTCTTTAATTTTTTGTCAGATATGTATGTTTCAACTTCCATGCTCTTCACCTTCTTTTTTACTTCTCCCACACTTTCTCCTTCATCATCTTCAGCTGCAGCACTATCTTTTTCATCAACTTCTTCTTCACCTTCTTCTTATTTTTTTTTTTTCTTTACATTCTTCATATTCTTCTTATTCAACTATTATTCTTCTTCATATTCCACTTCTTCATCTTCTTCCTATTCTTCTTCATCATATTCTTATTTGTGTCAGGCATTCCTGTAGTTGCTATCTATAAAAGTTTGAAGATTACACCTTCCGTTCAGCCTGTCACAAAAGATTTACAACAGGATTTGTCCGCGTTCAGTTTGGCCTGCAGTAGCAGGCCTTTTCCAGGGACACCACGAGGAGGAACGAACTCACCCCCATACACTGCTTAGTCTTCTTCTGCTTATAAATTTGATTATATCATTTGCTCAGATTTTTAGTCTTATGCTTAATGTTCTTCTGCTTTTGTTTGTTATGCTTCTTGGTCTTCTGTCTCTTGTTGTTCTGCATCTTGGTGGTTGTCTTCCTGTTCTTTGTCCTCTTGGTCATCTTCTTCAGGGTCATCTTTTAGATATACTTCTGTGTGGTCTTCAGGGTCGTCGTCTTCAGGGTCATTGTCATGGAGATCCAGAGTGAGAATCAAAAACCATTTCCACAAGCTTGAACTTGGAAAAGTAGCAGAAGTTACAAGAAGGCTGAGGAACTGGCGAGAACCAGCTGACGGTACTGGAACCCGGAGTGGCAGCAGAATGAACAAGAGCCAATGGCACAACCGTGCACCAGCTGACGGTGCTGGAGCACGGTTACTAAGCAGGAGGTACCTGTGCTCCAAAGCACTACCAAGGACCAGCAGACGTTGCTGGAACTCGGATACCAAGAAGGAGGCACCTAGGCCAAAGGCACTGCCAAGAAGCAGCTGACGGTGCTGGAACCCGGATGGGTAGCTGAAGCTACAATATTCAATGGAACTACCGAGAACCAGCTGACGGTGCTGGAACCCAGAGGGGCAGCAGAAGGAACAAGAGCCAATGGCACAACCGTGGACCAGCTGACGGTGCTGGAACACGGTTACTAAGCAGGAGGTACCTGTGCTCCAAAGCACTACCAAGGACCAGCAGACGTTGCTGGAACTCGGATACCAAGAAGGAGGCACCTAGGCCAAAGGCTCTGGTGGGAACCAGCTGACGTTGCTGGCACCCGGATGGGTAGCAGAAGGTACCCATGATCAACAAAGTTGCAAGGCCGCGAGCAGGACGCAGTTACCGAAACCCACAGTCCAACAGGGGGTGCTTGTCCTATTGGCACTACAGAACCAGCCTTTATTACCAGAACCCGCAGCCCACATAGGAAGCACCAAAACTGCAGGCACCATAGACTCGACAAACCCGACCGCAACACGACAGGACAACGTATCGGTGGCAAAGTGACGTTGACACTACCCGGAAACAGCAGGCGTGCTGGAACCAGGCTGGGCAGGAGGGAGTACCCGTGCTAAAGACACTTATGAGCAGCAACTGGCGATGTTGGAGCCCAGATGTGTAGCAGAAGCTACAAGAGTCAATGGAACTACCGAGAACCAGCTGACGGTGCTGGAACCCGTAGGGGCAGCTGAAGGAACAAGAGCCAATGGCACAACCGTGGACCAGCTGACGGTGCTGGAACACATTTTCAAAACAGGAGTTACCTGTGCTAAAAAGCACTACCAAGAACCAGCAGACATTGCTGGAACTCAGATACTGACAAGGAGGCAACAATGCCAAAGGCTCTGCCGGGAACCAGCAGACGGTGCTGGCACCCAGATGGGTAGCAGAAGGTACCCATGATCAACAAAGTCGCAAGGCCGCGAGCAGGACGCAGTTTCCGAAACCCACAGTCCAACAGGGGGTGCTTGTCCTATTGGCACTACAGAACCAGCCTTTATTACCAGAACCCGCAGCCCACATAGGAAGCACCAAAACTTCAGGCACCATAGACTCGGCAAACCCGACCGCAACACGACAGGACAACATATCGGTGGCAAAGTGACGTTAACACTACCCGGAAACAGCAGGCGTGCTGGAACCAGGCTGGGAAGGAGGGAGAACCCGTGCCAAAGACACTTCTGAGCTACAGCAGGCGATGTTGGAGCCCAGGGGTCAATCATGCAGCAGGCTGAGGCCTACTTGGAGTTAGTTTTATATTGGTTGTCCACAACTACTGATTTTACCCGGGCTACACTTAGGCCTCTGGCTCTACTGTCTCTAGTATTTCCTCTGGCCTCCAACCCCACCAGTCGCTGCTCTGAAGTAGCGTGTGCACAATCCACACTTGTTCCTGTGTGACTGTGGCTCTGTCACGTCAGTTGATCCACTGATGTGTGTTCGGCAAGGTCTCCTGCTATGTCCACATTCCCAATACTAGTAATGGGAATGGGGACAGAGCGGCAGACATTGCCGGACACACCTCAGTGGATCAACTGACGTGCCTGAGCCACAGTAACACAGGAACAAGTGTGGATTGTGCACATGCCACTTCAGAGCAGCGACTGGCGGGGTTGGAGGCCAGGGGAAATACTACAGACAGTAGAGCCAGAGGCCTAAGTGGAGCACGGTGGAAAATCAGTAGTAGTTAGTGTTGAGCGACTTTTGTTTTTTTAGGGTCGAGTTTCGTTTCATAAAACCCGACTTTTCCAAAAGTCGGGTCGAGCAAGATCGGCCGACTATAGGGAAAAGTCGGGGTCGTCCCGAAACACGAAACCCAATGTAAGTCAATGGGGAATAAAAGTCGGCAGTGAGAGGAGGACAGGAAACACACCTACAGTGCCCATTTGAATGCCAAAAGCATCAATTCTTATTACTTAAGCTTGTCAACCTTAATTTACTTCATAATACTAGTTACGCACTGAAAAATGGGGGTTATTTGGCTACAGTTGTGGGGGGGAGGGCTGGCTCCAGGTTTTCGTGGGCCCAGGGCCACCGTCCAGGTCACTGCTGCTGTGACACATCCCACTGACACCGGCCCGGTACCGAGTACCCCACAGCCCTGGGAGGGCGACCCATATGCCGACTGCTGATCGGGCGGCATTATTGCCACGAACCTCCAAACAGCGTCCATGAAGGCAAAGTTTTTGGTTTCCGGGGGCAGTATGATTGCAAAGCTGAACCTTAAAGGAATGTACAAAAGGGCACCACCAGGAGTGGAGCCTGTGGCTTAATTGGACTGCATCCGGGAAACCACTACCATACAAGCTACAGAGAAGATGGACAGATTGCAAGCTTTGTCGATTCTGTGTGTGGTGTTGTATGTCCGTTTGTAGTTGTGCTAGCGATTTCTCAGCTTTATTCCGTTAACGGCCTTAGACTCCGGCATGGCCCCGCGGTACGCGTCAAGCTTACTAGAGGGATACGCGAGGCTGTGGCACGTTAGATCGAGCAATAACAGGTCTAGCTTCCCCGTACATGTCTGGGGCTGCATGCACGCTACACTGAAAGGACCAGCTTTTGTCGCTTACAGGTGCAGATAACCTGCTGAACTCCGTTAGTGATGGGGATCTGGGCTTCAGATTATTCCCCGCGAACGATGATTTCCCAGTAAGTTCAGGTCAACCGCAATTCCGGAGTTAGGCCTAACCGTCATTCCTGAAAAAATTACGTGTCCAAACCACAGGTGCTCTAGCTTGCTTAACAGCTCGGCAGCCGTTCTCAGGCCCAGTATGGATTCAACAACATTGTAGAAAGTTGATAAAGGGTACAGTTTCACTGGATAACACGTATATATGTAGCCTGGTTTACACATTAAAAGTATATGTCTATAGATCAGGAGGCAGACTCAGATGTTCTCAGGCCCAGTATGGATTTAACCAGATTGTACAAAGTTGAGAAAGGGTACTTTATCACTGGATAGCAGGTATATATAGCATAGTTTAAACATGTAAAATCTCCGTCTTCTCAGTATGGATTACACAGCAATCTAAAAAGTGGGAAAAAGGAAATGCATTGGAGGCGTACACAACTATATACTTTTGGTGTTATTTTAAAATCTTTAAATATTTCTGTCTCAGTAATACAGTCCAGCCTCTCTCCGCAATAGGAAATGAGATGCATACAATTAGTGACATAACGGCTATTGATTGCAGAAATCTAGGAATTATTATTCACGGGAAAAACCTCCGTCACAATTCTCATAGGCGATGCTGACCCTCAATTAATTTGTGTGTTGAGACAGTGAAAACATTTTTTTGTGAATAAAGTCTTGCTGTATCGCACTTCCGTTGATTCCATCACTGTTACTCATCTCAATCAAATTTTTATCACAGGGAGCGATGTAAACATGGTGCTCACTGGCTATCATCATCTGTCATGTAACTTTGGAGTGCAAAAGACAGAAGCCACAGGCCGTAGGCGATTCTATTTGATTGGCATGAGAGGGCACATTTTAAAATGTGCGCCAGAATGTCACACGTTTATGAGTAGGAAAAATGTGAAAGCTGATGATAAACCACCACTGCATGTCATTGTGAGTCGACGTCCATAAGAAATGGAAGCCATTGATCATCTGGAGCTAGAGCCCGGACAGCAGGACAGGGCATTGCTACATCTTAACCATCATCTTTCAGTTCAATCAATTTGTAGTGGCAGTCCCAGTGAAGGATTTGACAGCCCAGACTACACAGCGGAGGAGCAGGGAGAGGTAAACATTGCAAATGCTGGGGCCCTGCCCAAGCAAGGGGGGCACACTCGTGGGCGTCGGTACTGGCACTGGGCCCTTCATGTGTCTGACGGCGGGTGTGCACCACCACCGTCAGAGACACTTGATTGCACTACGAGGAACCCTGTGCCAGTGCCCGCGCCCAAGAGTCGGCCCACCCACCTGTCCAGGGCAACGGCACTCGCACGGTTTCAGGCGCTAGGTGGTGACCCCGGCCATTGGGGGGGGCAGCCCAGTTAGGGAGGTTTACAAAGTGGCATATGTTGATGTGGGACATTCAGCTGCTGCAAAAGGCGAAATAGATCAAGATCGAGGAATAGGAGGATAACCAAAGCAAGCCATATTTCTGGCAACCTATGTGTCATCAAGGGAAGGTGGGACAAAATCCTTGGAAACCCATGCATGGTTCATTTTAATGAAGGTTAGATCATCCACATTTTGGGTTGACAGACGGGTCCTTTTTTCTGTCAGGATTGATCCAGCTGCACTGAAGACTCTTTCCGATAGCACACTTGCAGCTGGGCAAGCGAGCTCCTGTAAGGCATATTGTGCCAATTCAGGCCAGGTGTCCAGTTTAGCGGCCCAATAGTCAAAGGGGAATGACCTGTGTGGGAGAACATCGATATGGGAGGAAAAGTAGTTTGTAACCATAGTTGACAACTGCTGTCTCCTGTCACTTTCCATTGATGCAGTATTACCAGTTGTGTGAGCGGTACTTGAAAAATCAGTCCACAACATTGTCATGAAACCCCTGTCTCCAACGCCACTTCTGCTGTGTGCACCACGAACACCTCTGCCAAGCTGCCCCCGGCCCGTACGGCTCGTGTGAGAACCATCACCGCTGCTGTGTGCTGGGAATGCCTCAACCAACCGATTTACCAGAGTTGCTTGTTTATTAGCCAATATTAGGTCAAGGTTCTCCTGTGGCATGATGTTTTGTAATTTGCCTTTATAGCGTGGATCCAGGATGCTGGCCAACCAGTAGTCGTCATCGTTCATCATTTTGGCAATGCGGGGGTCCCTTTTTAGGATCTGCAAGGCATAATCTGACATGTGGGCCAATGTTCCCGGTGTCAATGATGCACTGCGAGTGCTGGTTGGAGGAGCACTTTCTGGCAAATCCACATCCCTCCAGTCACGCACAAACCCTGTACCAGACCTTGCCACGCCGACATTTTCACTTGCCCCACGAGATGCATCCTCCTCCCCTAAGTAATCATCCCCATCATCATCCTCCTCCTCTTCTTCCTCCACCTCGTCCAGGAGAGGTCCCTGAGCAGACAATGGCTGAATGTCATCAAGGATTCCCTCCTCCTCAACATTGGCTGCAGACGCCTGCTCCTTAAGGTGCGTCAAAGTTTGCATGAGCAGACGCATAAGTGGGATGCTCATGCTTAGGATGGCGTCGTCTGCCCTTACCAGCCGTGTGCATTCCTCAAAACACTGAAGGACTTTACAGAGGTCTTTCAGCTTCGACCACTGCACACCTGTCAACTCCATGTCTGCTCTCAAAGTGCCTGGCCGTGTATCCTCCCACAAATGCATTATGGCCTGCCTCTGCTCGCACAGCCGTTCCACCATGTGCAGGGTGGAGTTCCACCTTGTTGCAATGTCGATAATGAGGTGGTGGTTGGGAAGGTGGAGCAATCGCTGCAGCTTCTGCATACGAATGGAGTGTACAGGCGACTGGCGGATGTGCGCGCACAGTCTTCGCACCTTCTGGAGCAGGGCTGTTAACTCCGGATAATTATTGAGGAAGCACTGCACCACCAGGTTCAAGGTGTGAGCCAAACAAGGTATGTGGCTGAGTTTTGAAAGGGCTATGGCTGCCACAAAATTACGGCCGTTATCACTAACTACCTTGCCTGCCTCAAGATGTACACTGCCCAGCCATGACTCAGTTTGTCGCTTCAAGTACTCGGCCAGCACCTCGGCGGTGTGTCTGTCGCCCAAACACATCATCTGCAACACAGCCTGCTGACGCTTTCCACTAGCTGCTCGATAGGGGGACACCTCGTGTACAACTGTGGCAGCTGCAGATGGAGTGCTCGTACGACTGCGCTCTGTGGACGAGCTTTCGCTTCTGGAGGAGGAGGAGGAGGGTCGAACGCCTACAGCCAACTGTTTCCTATACCGTGGGCTAGGCAGCACTGTCCCACCACCGCTGTCCCCTGTGGACCCTGCATCCACCACATTAACCCAGTGTGCAGTGATGGACACGTAACGGCCCTGGCCATGCCGACTGGACCATGCATCAGTTGTGAGGTGCACCTTTCCACTCACTGACTGCTTGAGTGCATGGACAATGCGGACTTTCACATGATGGTGTAGGGCTGGGTTGGCTTTGCGAGAGAAGAAGTGGCGACTGGGTAGGTCATAGCGTGGTACTGCATAGGCCATGAGTTCGCGGAAAGCTGCGCTTTCCACCAACCGATAGGGCATCATCTCTAGCGAGATTAGTTTGGCAATGTGGGCGTTCAAACCCAGTGTACGCGGATGAGAGACTGAGTACTTTCTTGACCTACTCATAGTGTCTGGGAGGGTGAGCTGGACTTGAGAGCTGCATATGGTGGAAGTAGCGGTGGACAGGGCGGACTGAGAGAGGGTTGATGATGGTGATGGAGTTGGTGTTCTTTCTGAAGGCCTAGATTCAGTCTTTCGTTGATTTAACAGTGGGATTCCCTGATTGCTGTGGCCTTGCAACGACACCTCAACATTTGCTGCTGTGCTAACCGGTGGGCTTACAGTGGGGGAAACAATGTAGCATTGCTGACTACCTTCTTTGTGATCAGTTGCACATGTGGTACTTGAGGTTTGGTGTTGTGTCCACGCTTGCAAGTGCATGGTGGTTAAATGTCTAAGCATGCAACTGGTATTCAAATTTTTCAGATTTTTCCCTCGGCTAAAGGTCTTTGCGCACTTCTTACAGATAACCTTTGCCTGATCATGAGGATTTTGTTCAAAAAAGTGCCACACTGCACTCTTCCTACTTTGGCAGACATTTTGCGGCCTAGCACGCTGTGATATTTTGACCCTCTGGACAAGCTGTCCAGCAACTCTTTTGATTTTTGGAACCTGTCTTTGGAGTGCTCCGTGCCTGCCAGATATCAGCTGTTGCGATGTCGATGTCTGCTGTGGATGCTCCTCATCTGAGCTATTGGAAGCAGAACCCTCTTCCCCCAATGGATGCCAATCTGGGTCAACAACTGGGTCATCCATCACCTCCTCTTCAATGTCATGTGCACCTTCCTCTGTGTCAGCGTGTATGGTGGTATAGTGTGCGGGAAGGGGCACCTGAGTCTCATCAGGGTCAGAATCTGGCTCTGTACACTGCGAGGACAATGTAGTGCTCTGAGTGAATGTACCAGCAGAATCATCTATCAGTGGCTGTGCATCAGTGCACTCCATGTCAGATTCATCTTGGCCTGGGTAATTCACCATTACACTTGATAATCCAGGCATGGTTTGTGAAAACAGCTCCATGGAGTAATCAGTAGTATGGCCTGCGTCATCCTTCAATCTTGGTTGAGGTGAAGGACACAAGGAAAGGTGTGGTTCATGAACATGAGCCTCCAATGACGACTCAGTGCATTTATTTTTTACAATTTCAGTAGAGGAGGCGATAGAGCTGGAGGCTGAGTCAGCAATGTAAGCCAAAACTTTTTCCTGAAGCTCTGGCTTTAAAAGCGGTTTGCCAACTCCTAGAAAACTAAGCCTTCGAGGCCTTGTGGAGCCAGATGATGACACAGGCTCAACACCTCCTGCATTCTGTCCTATTTTGCTTTTCCCACTACCATCAGATCCACCACCAACACCATCATTACCAGCTGCCAACCCCCACCCAATTCCATGGCCTCTTCCACCAGCCTTCCTCATTTTTGGTAGAAATGTAGACAAAATCCAACAAACTATATAGTAATGTAAAACAAGGTACAAGGTGTCTATAGGACAGGGGAGATTTTGAATTTCTGCACACACTTGTGGACACTGGACACTTTTGGATTGTGTGAGGCCCACTGAATATCACAGCGCTATGTCACAGGCTCGATGTCGCAGGTGTGAAAAATGTCACTAGAGGATAATGGAGATTTTGAATTTCTGCACACACTTGTGGACACTGGACACTTTTGGATTGTGTGAGGCCCACTGAATATCACAGCGCTATGTCACAGGCTCGATGTCGCAGGTGTAAAAAATGTCACTAGAGGATAATGGAGATTTTGAATTTCTGCACACACTTGTGGACACTGGACACTTTTGGATTGTGTGAGGCCCACTGAATATCACAGCGCTATGTCACAGGCTCGATGTCGCAGGTGTGAAAAATGTCACTAGAGGATAACGGAGATTTTGAATTTCTGCACACACTTGTGGACACTGGACACTTTTGGATTGTGTGAGGCCCCCTGAATATCACAGCGCTATGTCACAGGCTCGATGTCGCAGGTGTGAAAAATGTCACTAGAGGATAACGGAGATTTTGAATTTCTGCACACACTTGTGGACACTGGACACTTTTGGATTGTGTGAGGCCCACTGAATATCACAGCGCTATGTCACAGGCTCGATGTCGCAGGTGTGAAAAATGTCACTAGAGGAAACGGAGATTTTGAATTTCTGCACACACTTGTGGACACTGGACACTTTTGGATTGTGTGAGGCCCACTGAATATCACAGCGCTATGTCACAGGCTCGATGTCGCAGGTGTGAAAAATGTCACTAGAGGATAATGGAGATTTTGAATTTCTGCACACACTTGTGGACACTGGACACTTTTGGATTGTGTGAGGCCCACTGAATATCACAGCGCTATGTCACAGGCTCGATGTCGCAGGTGTGAAAAATGTCACTAGAGGATAACGGAGATTTTGAATTTCTGCACACACTTGTGGACACTGGACACTTTTGGATTGTGTGAGGCCCAGTGAATATCACAGCGCTACGTCACAGGCAGAAATTGGCTAGTGTATGACAAACTACAAGGTGTATATAGAATTGGGCAGAATAGGAATCTCCCTAGAGTGTAGGTCTGTAAGAACGGAACAAGTCCTCCACTTATCCTTACAGAGTGACACACAGATAGCTTCACTGTGGCCGTGATAACAGCCGTTACACGGTACTGAGAGAGGAGCGTGCACGTACACGGCTGTCCGGTGTACGTAAAATTGTCAAGCTCCGTGTTTTTTAAGTATACGGACTGACACACGCTGTCTCTCTATAGTTTTGAATGTGATCAAACAGCAAATATATTTAACTGTTTGAAAGCTAGACAAAACTAGAAGGTGCAGGTCTGTAAGAACGGAACATGTCCTCAACTTATCCTTACAGAGTGACACACAGATAGCTTCACTGTGGCCGTGATAACAGCCGTTACACGGTACTGAGAGGAGCGTGCACCTACACGGCTGTCCGGTGTACGTAAAAAATTGTCAAGCTCCGTGTTTTTTAAGTATACGGACTGACACATGCTGTCTCTCTATAGTTTTGAATGTGATCAAACAGCAAACATATTTAACTGTTTGAAAGCTAAACAAAACTAGAAGGTGCAGGTCTGTAAGAACGGAACATGTCCTCGACTTATCCTTACAGAGTGACACACAGATAGCTTCACTGTGGCTGTGATAACAGCCGTTACACGGTACTGTGTGAGGAGTGTGCACCGCTGTATGGTGTGAAAAAATGCACGCTCAGTACCTCACCAGGACAAAAAAAAAAATTGGGATTGCTTTTAAAAAAGCAGTTTGCAGAGCAGTGGGTAAACAGCAATGCAGCCGTCAGGAAGCCTTAGAAGGCAGCCTAACAACCAACACCGCTGATCCAGCAAAATATAGCCTCCCCTTGCACTGCACACACAGTGACTGGTGTGTTGTACAGGCAAAATCGCTAGCAGCAGAAGCAGTTTTTGGTGTCTTCTTCCCTGCCTAACGCTCTCCCTACAGAATCAGCAGCAGCAGCAGCTCTCCCTATTCTGAGATCAGCATGATTAACACGGCGGTCGGCGTGCACACCCTTTTATATCCCCTGTGACGCCCACCAAAGCAAGCCAATCACTTGCATGCCCTTCTGAAAGCTGGTGGTGACCCCTGCCTATGTCATCACGTTGCCCACAGTGTCCGTGGATCCTGATTGGCTGAAAAAGAGCGCAAAACAAACTTTTGAAACGCGACTTTGGCGCTTAAGTCGCCGACCTCGGGGCCGACCTCATCCTAGGGTCGGGTTTCGTTTCATGAAACCCGACTTTGCCAAAAGTCGATGACTTTTGAAATTTTTCGACCCGTTTCGCTCAACTCTAGTAGTAGTGTGAGTTTGGAGGCAGCAGGAGACTTTGCCATCCACACAGCTGGGGAACAGCTGGCGTTACTGAACCCCACTAACACAGGAGCGAGTGTTTAAATCTGTGCGGACAGCACTTCCAGGCTACAACTGGCTGTGTTGTCGCCCAGGATCAATGCTCTGAGCAGGCTGAGGCCTACTCGGTGCGAGGAGAAAATGCGTTGTACTGTGAGTTTGGAGGCAGCAGTAGACTTTGCCATCCACACAGCAGGAGAACAGCTGGCGTTACTGAACCTCACTAACACAGGAGCGAGTGTTTAAATCTGTGCGGACAGCACTTCCTGGCTACAACAGGCTGTGTTGTCACCCAGGATCAATGCTCCGAGCAGGCTGAGGCCTACTTGGAGTGAGGAGAAAATGCGTTGTACTGTGAGTTTGGAGGCAGCAGGAGACTTTGCCATCCACACAGCAGGGGAACAGCTGGCATTACTGAACCCCACTAACACAGGAGCGAGTGTTTAAATCTGTGCGGACAGCACTTCCAGGCTACAATTGGCTGTGTTGTCGCCCAGGATCAATGCTCCGAGCAGGCTGAGGCCTACTTGGAGCAAGGAGAAAATGCGTTGTACTGTGAGTTTGGAGGCAGCAGGAGACTTTACCATCCACACAGCAGGGGAACAGCTGGCGTTACTGAACCCCACTAACACTGGAGCGAGTGTTACTATCTGTGCGAACGGCACTTCCAGGCTACAACTGGCTGTGTTGTAGCCCAGGATGAAGCATGCAGCAGGCGGAAGCCAACTTGCAGCTGGTTTTATAGAGGTTGTAGACTACAACTGATTGTAACCGTGCTCCACTATGGCCTCTGGCTCCACTGTCTCTAGTATTTCCCCAGGCCTACAACCCCGCCAGTTACAGCTCTGAAGTGTCGTCTGCATAATCCACACTTGTTCCTGTGAAACTGTGGATCAGTCACATCAGTTGATCCCCTGATGTGTGTCTGGCAAGGTCTCCTGCTCAGTCCTCATTCACACTACTAGTAATGGGAATGTGGACAGAGCAGGAGACCTTGCCGGACACACATCAGGGGATCAACTGACGTGACTGAGCCACAGTAACTCAGGAACAAGTGTGGATTGTGCAGACGCCACTTCAGAGCAGGAACTGGCGGGGTTGGAGGGCAAGGGAAAAAATAGAGACAGTGTTGTCAGAGGCCTAAGTTGAGCACAGTTACAAATCGGTAGTAGTTTGCATGTGGATGGAGCAGGAGACTTTGCCGTTGACACAGCAGGGGAACAGCTGGCATTACTGATCCCCACTAACACAGGAGCGAGTGTGTTTTTCTCTGTGAAGACGACACTTCTGAACACCAACTGGCGTTATTGGAGCCCAGGATGAGGCATGGAGCAGGCTGAGGCCTGATGGTGTGGGCATGTGGAGGCAGCAGGACACTTTGCCGTCTACACAGCAGGGGAACAGCTGGCATTACTGATCCCCACTAACACAGGAGCGAGTGTGTTTTTCTCTGTGAAGACGACACTTCTGAACACCAACTGGCGTTGTTGGAGCCCAGGATGAGGCTTGGAGCAGGCTGAGGCCTGATGGTGATGGCATGTGGAGGCAGCAGGACACTTTGCCGTCTACACAGCAGGGGAACAGCTGGCATTACTGATCCCCACTAACACAGGAGCGAGTGTGTTTTTCTCTGTGAAGACGACACTTCTGAACACCAACTGGCGTTGTTGGAGCCCAGGATGACGCATGGAGCAGGCTGAGGCCTGATGGTGTTGGCATTTGGAGGCAGCAGGACACTTTGTCATCTACACAGCAGGGGAACAGCTGGCATTACTGATCCCCACTAACACAGGAGCTAGTGTGTTTTTCTCTGTGAAGACGACACTTCTGAACACCAACTGGCGTTGTTGGAGCCCAGGATGAGGCATGGAGCAGGCTGAGGCCTGATAGTGTTGGCATGTGGAGGCAGCAGAACACTTTGCCGTCTACACAGAAGGGGAAAAGCTGGAATTACTGATCCCCACTAACACAGGAGCGAGTGTGTTTTTCTCTGTGAAGACGACACTTCTGAACACCAACTGGCGTTGTTGTAGCCCAGGATGAGGCATGGAGCAGGCTGAGGCCTGATAGTGTTGGCATGAGGAAGCAGCAGGACACTTTGCCATCTACACAGCAGGGGAACAGCTGGCATTACTGATCCCCACTAACACAGGAGCTAGTGTGTTTTCCTCTGTGAAGATGACACTTCTGAACACCAACTGGTCTTGTTGGAGCCCAGGATGAGGCATGGCGCAGGCTGAGGCCTGGTGGTGTTGGCATGTGGAGGCAGCAGGAGACTTTGCCATCTACACAGCAGGGGAACAGCTGGCATTACTGATCCCCACTAACACAGGAGCGAGTGTGTGTTTCTCTGTGAAGACAACACTTCTGAACACCAACTGACGTTGTTGGAGCCCAGGAAGAGGCATGGAGCAGGCTGAAGCCTGATGGTGTTGGCATGTGGAGGCAGCACGAGACTTTGCCGTCTACACAGCAGGGGAACAGCTGGCATTACTGATCCCCACTAACACAGGAGCGAGTGTGTTTTTCTCTGTGAAGACGACACTTCTGAACACCAACTGGCGTTGTTGGAGCCCAGGATGAGGCATGGAGCGGGCTGAGGCCAACTTGCTGCACGTTTTAGAGAGGTTGTAGACTACTACTGATTGTAACCGTGCTACACTAAGGCCTCCGGCTCCACTGTGTCTAGTATTTCCCCTGGCCTCCAACCCCGCCAGTGACAGCTCTTAAGTGGTGTCTGCACAATCCACACTTCTTCCAGTGTTACTTGGCCTCAGTCACATCAGTTGATCCCCTGATGTGTGTCCGGCAAGGTCTCCTGCTCTGTCCACATTACCATTACTAGTAGTGTGAATGAGGACAGAGCAGGAGACCTTGCCGGACACATATCAAGGGATCAACTGACGTGACTGAGGCTAAGTAACACTGGAACAAATGTGGATTGTGCAGACGCCACTTAAGAGCTGTCACTGGCGGGGTTGGAGGCCAGGGGAAATACTAGACACAGTGGAGCCAGAGGCCTAAGTGGAGCAGGGTTAACAATCAGTAGTAGTTTGAATGTGGATGGAGCAGGAGACTTTGCCGTCCACACAGCAGGGGAGCAGCTGGCATTACTGAACCCCACTAACACAGGAGCTAGTGTTTTTCTCTGTGTAGATGACACATCTGAGCGACAACTGGCTGTGTTGAAGCCCAGGGATTATAGTTCAGGTGGTAGAAACATGAACACAACAGGAGACCTGGATACAGTTGCCAACCAATTATTTAGTCGGGAAGAGGACTGGCAAATTCTGGGGAGATCCAGGCCTTGTTCATTTTCAGAAAAGTAAGCCGGTCGACGTTATCGGAAGAAAGTCGCGTGCGACGGTCTGTTAGTACACCACCTGCGGCACTAAAGACGCGTTCCGATAATACACTGGCAGCAGGGCAAGCCAGCACCTCCAATGCATACTGGCTAAGCTCTGGCCTTGTATCCAGCTTAGAGACCCAAAACTTGAAGGGGGAAGAGCCATCTGGGAGTACACTCACAGGGCAAGACATGTAGTCTGTCTCTATCTGACGGAAATGTTGCCTCCTGCTGACTGGAGCCGTCAGTGATCGTGTCGCCAATTGTGGCGGACACACAAAACTTTGCCACATTTGGGCCATAGTGGTCTTGCCTTGTGCTGTGGCGCTGCCTCTGCTCCCTCTTTGTGCTGAGTTTCCTCCACTGGCTCGACGCACAGAGGTGCTTTGTAAAGCACTAGCACCACTGCTGTCGGGTGGAATGGAAAACATGATGGACTGCACTAGTGTGTCTTGGTACTCCCGCAGTTTACGCTCCCGGTTCAACGTTGGTATGAGAGTTTGCAAGTTGTCCCGGTAGCGAGGATCTAGGAGGGTATACACCCAATAATCAGCCATGTAGAGAATGTGGGCAGTGCGGCGGTCGTTTCTCAGGCACTGCAGCATGAAGTCAACCGTGTGCTGCAGACTCCCAACTGCTAAAGAACCGCTGTCCCCTGCTTGAGGCGTGATCTCTGCCTGCTCTGCATCATCAGAGCTTTGTGTACCTCCCTCCTCTGGAGAGATGTCTTCCTCCTCCATCGACTCCTCCTCATCCTCCTCCTCACAAAGTGTCCCCTACCTAAGCCTTTGTGAGGAACCACGTAGCGCAGACTGTCCAGAAGCAGATGGCATTTGGGACTCCTCATACTCCACCTCGTCCAAAACCTCATCCCTTAGTGCTTGCAGTGTTTTTTGAAGCATGCAGATAAGGGGGACAGTCATGCTGACTAGTGCATCATCTGCACTCGCCATCCGCGTGGAATCATCGAAGGCATGCAAAACGAGGCAGATGTCCTTCATAGACGCCCACTCAGTGGTGCTGAAGTGTGAACGGTGCACAGTGCAACTTGTTTGCGCCTGATGCAGCTGGTACTCCATGACTGCTGCCTGCTGCTCACACAACCGCTCCAACATATGTAACATAGAATTCCACCTGGTGGGTAGGTCACATATGATGCGATTTTCCGGAAGGCGTAATCGGCGCTGCAGAGCAGCAAGGCGCGATCTTGCCGTGCTGGAACGCCGCAAGTGAGCGCACTCTATGCGGACCATGTGCAGCAGTGCATCAAGATCCGGATAGTCCCTCAGAAAGCTCTGCATGACCAAGTTGAGCACATGTGCCAGACATGGGATGTGAGTAAGGTTGCCTAGGCCAAGAGCTGCCACCAGATTTCGGCCATTGTCCCACACTACCAAGCCCGGCTGGAGATTCGCTGGCACAAACCACACATTGCTCTCCTGCTTTATGGCATTCCAGAGCTCCTGTGCTGTGTAGCTTCGATTCCCCAAAGAAATTAATTTAAGTACGGCCTGTTGATGTTTGGCCATGGCTGTGCTCAAATCGGTCATAACTGTCTCCTGCTGCGCTGTTTCAGAGGAACTTGAGTAGCAGGAGGAGTCAATATGTACAGTCTGCATTCCTGCAATCCGTGGAGTTGGCAGAAAACAGTAGAGCGCCACTCTCCAGATCTGTACCCCGCTCCACAACATTGACCCAATGGGCTGTGAGGGAAAGGTATCGTCTCTGTCTATGGTTACCGGTCCGCGCATCAGTGGTCAGGTGTACCTTGTTACTGACGGCGTTTAGTAGCGCATGCTTGACGTTTGCCTCCACATGTTTATGCAGGGCAGGGACTGCTCGCCTGCTGAAATAAAAGCGGCTGGGCACGGTGTATTGTGGGACTGCCAATGCCATGAAGTCCCTGAAGGTGTCAGTCTCCACCAGCCTGAATGAGACCATTTCAAGTGCCAGTAGTTTGGCAATGCCAGCATTCAGAGCCTGTGCTCAGGGATGGTGTGCCGAGTATGGCCGCCTTTTCTCCCATGCCTGTGCTACCGATGGCTGCCGAGTGGCCTGGGAGTGTGAGAATGACTTTGAACGTGGTGCTGTGGGTGGAATGTCACAGGGTCTCCTGACAACAGTGCCAGAGGTTCTTCCTTGGCGATCCTGTGAGGAAGCCGAACCAGCTGTGTGTGAGCTGGAGGAAGAGGCCCCAACACGAGCTGAAGAGGTGGTAGGTGGTACTGTACGTTGGCCTACGTCTTCAGTGTGTCTGTGTAACTCCACCTCGTGCTTGGTCCGCACATGTTTCTACATATTAGTGGTATTGAGGTTGCTGACATTTTTCCCTCTTTTGACTCTCTGATGACACAGCTTGCATTTGACAAAGCAAATGTCATCTGCAACTGTGTCAAAAAAGGACCACGCACTGCAAGTCTTGGGAGCGCCCGTTTTACCTTTTGAAAGTGGAATGCTCCTAACGGGTGCCGAAGTGGAGGCTACAGCTAACCAAGTCTGCCCCCTCCCTCTCCCTCCGGTTTTGGCCGTTCGGGGAATCTCTTCCTCAGAGCTGCTCCCACCACCTTCCTGTTCCTCACGCCATGATGGGTCAAGGACCTCATCATCTACACTCCCCTCTTCAAACACCTGCTTCTCCTGGGTTGTCTCGCCAGCACCGTATGCACCAGAAAGTGGTAACTGAGTCTCGTCATCATCTGATGCGCACTGAGGTGTGCTGACCATAGGCACTGGCCCACCCGCCTCTTCAGATTCAGAGGCACAAAGAAGTTTCGCATCACTGCATACTCCCTCTTCTTTACATTCTGGAATGCTGCTTGGCTGGCCCCCTCTTTCCAAACTAACAGATTCCGAGAACAGAAGTAGAGACTGTGATGGCTCCTGTCCATGGCTCTCTGACTGCCTGGGCAGTTTGGCAGGTGGTGAAGAGACAGATGGTTGCTCTTCGGTGCTCTGGCCCTGAGAGAATGTGGAAGGAATTGAAGTCGATGCGTTAGCTGCCATCCATCCGACAACGGCTTCAATTTGTTCCTCCCGCAGCAGTGGGGTACGGTGAGGTCCTACAAAGCTGCGCATAAAGGACTGTTGCCTGCTAAAACTGGGGGATGCTGACTCACTGGTGCCAACAGCAGGCACAGAATCCCCACATCCTCTCACAGCAGAATCCCCATGTCCTCTCCCAGCAGAATCCCCACGTCCTCTCCCTGCTAAAACTCCACGCCCACGGCCACGTGCCTTACTCCCTGCCTTCTTCATCTTGCTAGACTGAGAAAGATAGGCAGAAAAGTACAAAGGGGGGCCTTAGTGTGCTTATTCCTGAACAGCTGGTTACAGGTATAAGAAACACTAATTTTATGAAGTGTGTGTGTCGACTACACTTTAATGGGAGCTAATGTGGCCTACACAACTTTCAAATGTAGTGTTTGGTGAACTTTGTTGTTTTCTTGTTTTGGAAAAAAAACTTTAAGGATGTGACCACAGATTTTAAAGTCAGTGTATCACCAACTTTCTGGAGCTATTACAATGCAGGCAGGTAACCTACAATGCAAAAGATGAGGCTCCAAAAAATTGGGTGATGCTAATCTGGCTGCAGCTGAAGGGCATAAGCCAGAAAAAAGGCTCCTGTATCTACTCCTATATAGTGTTTGCAACCAACCAATGTAGATGGATATGGATGGATGCACACTAATAGGAGAAGAAAAAATGAGCTGCAATTAAAGCAAATTATGTGTGAGGCAGTAACGCACGCTGAGCGGCCTACAACCAGACGTAGCTGCAGGACACACTACTCAGCGTGAGCTGCACTCACAGTCAGAGACCTCTCAGACAGCCTAGAACAGTGCAGCTAAGTGGGCACTAGTACTGAAAGGCTGCAGAAAGGCTCCGCTGTCTACTACTAGTGTTTGCAACCAACGTATTTGGATACGGATGGAAGCACACTAGATAGAATTTTTGAAAAATAAGCAGCTCAAAAATAAAAATATGTATGAGGCAGCAGTGAGGCACGCTGGGCGTCCTACAACCAGATGTGGCTGAAGGACCCATTCCACAGCGTGAGCTGCACTCACACAGCCCTTGCAGACAGCTGTGAACGCTGCTGGTAGGGCAAAGAAAGCTACAGTGGTGGTTTATGTAGCCTGGGTTAAGCACTATATGTTTTCTATAATCGCTATTTCTAACTGTCCCTCACAGTCTTCAACAGCAGCCTGTCCCTAACTGAATTCACAGCAGAGTGACCAGAAATGGCGGCGGTGGTGGCTTTTATAGTGCATCATGACATCATTTCAGCAGCCAATCACAGCCATGCCAATAGATAACATGCCTACATGCCTAACAGGATGTGCCCACGCTTCTGTGGATTACCATTGGCTGAATCAAAGCGAGCGGGCTGATAGCATTATGGGAACTTCCAATTCCGGTATCCGATATGAAAAAAGTATCGGAAGTCAGTATCGGAATTCCGATACAGCTAATATCGGCCGACACCCGATACTTGCGGTATCGGAAAGCTCAACACTACATACTACATATATACTACATACAACATACATACATACTACATACAACATACATACATAGTACATACATACTACATATATATTACATTCAAACAACATACATAGATACTACATACATACAACATGCTACAGACATACAACATACATACTGCATACAATACATTCATACAATACATACATACTACATACATACTACATACCATACATTCATACAATACATACATATAGACATACAGCACATATAACAGAGTACATACTCACCAATACTTGTCACTTTGATCCCCGAAGCCAGTGTCATCTAAGGAAAAATATGAAAATAACAAACCACCAAATACTCCCTGATCCGCAGAAATCCACGAGTGAGTGTCCCACGCTGATCTCCCGTGGAGAGCAGCAGCATCAGCTGATGCGACCGCTCTCTACGGGGATCAGGAATCCAGTGTCGGGAGGTAGGTATCCTTCCGCACTGTATTCCTCCGCCACTGTAAAAAAATAGTCCCTGGTCTCACTTTATGGCAAATGCTGCATGTGAACTTTTTCACTCAGCAATGCCAAAAGTGAGACTAGGGACTATTTTTTTACAGTGGCGGAGGAATACAGTGCGGAAGGATACCTACCTCCCGACACTGGATTCCTTGATCCCCTAGAGAGTGGTCGCATCAGCTGATGCTGCTGCTCTCCACGGGAGATCGGCGTGGGACACGCGTGGATTTCTGCGGATCATGGAGTATATGGATTGTTTGTTATTTTCATATTTTTCCTTAGATGACACTGGGGAACAATGTGACAAGTATTGGTGAGTATGTACTCTATGTTGTATGTACTGTATGTCTATATGTATGTATTGTATGAATGTATTGTATGCAGTATGTATGCAGTATGTAGTATGTATGTTGTATGTCTGTAGCATGTTGCATATATGTATGTAGTATGTATGTAGTATGTATGTATGTTGTTTGAATGTAGTATGTATGTAGTATATATGTATGTTGTATGAATGTAGTATATATGTAGCATGTATGTAGTATATATGTATGCATGTTGTATGAATGTAGCATGTATGTAGTATGTATGAATGTAGTATATATGTAGCATGTATGTAGTATGTATGTATGTTGTATGAATGTAGTATATATGTAGCATGTATGTAGTATGTATGTATGAATATAGTATATATGTAGCATGTATGTAGTATGTATGTATGTTGTATGAGTGTAGTATATATGTAGCATGTATGTAGTATGTATGTATGTATGTATGTTGTATGAATGTAGCATGTATGTAGTATGTATGTATGAATGTAGTATATATGTAGCATGTATGTAGTATGTATGTTGTATGAATGTAGTATACATGTAGCATGTATGTAGTATACAGTCATATGTAAAAGTTTGGGCACCCCTATTAATGTTAACCTTTTTTCTTTATAACAATTTTGGTTTTTGCAACAGGTATTTCAGTTTCATATATCTAATAACTGATGGACTCAGTTATATTTCTGGATTCAAATGAGGTTTATTGTACTAACAGAAAATGTGCAATCTGCATTTAAACAAAATTTGACCGGTGCAAAAGTATGGGCACCCTTATCATTTTCTTGATTTGAACACTCCTAACTACTTTTTACTGACTTCCTGAAGCACTAAATTGGTTTTGTAACCTCATTGAGCTTTGAACTTCATAGCCAGGTGTATCAAATCATGAGAAAAGGTATTTAAGGTGGCCACTTGCAAGTAGTTCTCCTATTTGATTCTCCTATGAAGAGTGGCATCATGGGCTCCTCAAAACAACTCTCAAATGATCTGAAAACAAAGATTATTCAACATAGCTTTTCAGGGGAAGGATACAAAAAGTTGTCTCAGAGATTTAACCTGTCAGTTTCCACTGTGAGGAACATAGTAAGGAAATGGAAGAACACAGGTACAGTTCTTGTTAAGCCCAGAAGTGGCAGGCCAAGAAAAATATCAGAAAGGCAGAGAAGAAGAATGCTGAGAACAGTCAAGGACAATCCACAGACCACCTCCAAAGACCTGCAGCATCATCTTGCTGCAGATGGTGTCACTGTGCATTGGTCAACAATACAGCGCACTTTGCACAAGGAGAAGCTGTATGGGAGAGTGATGCGAAAGAAGCCGTTTCTGCAAGCACGCCACAAACAGAGTCGCCTGAGGTATGCAAAAGCACATTTGGACAAGCCAGTTACATTTTGGAAGAAGGTCCTGTGGACTGATGAAACAAAGATTGAGTTGTTTGGTCATACAAAAAGGCATTATGCATGCGCTGTATTGTTGACCGATGCACAGTGACACCATCTGCAGCAAGATGATTCTGCAGGTCTTTGGAGGTGGTCTGTGGATTGTCCTTGACTGTTCTCACCATTCTTCTTCTCTGCCTTTCTGATAGTTTTCTTGGCCTGCCACTTCTGAGCTTAACAAGAACTGTACCTGTGTTCTTCCATTTCCTTACTATGTTCCTCACAGTGGAAACTGACAGGTTAAATCTCTGAGACAACTTTTTGTATCCTTCCCCTGAAAAGCTATGCTGAATAATCTTTGTTTTCAGATCATTTGAGAGTTGTTTTGAGGAGCCCATGATACCACTCTTCATAGGAGAATCAAATAGGAGAACTACTTGCAAGTGGCCACCTTAAATACCTTTTCTCATGATTTGATACACCTGGCTATGAAGTTCAAAGCTCAATGAGGTTACAAAACCAATTTAGTGCTTCAGGAAGTCAGTAAAAAGTAGTTAGGAGTGTTCAAATCAAGAAAATGATAAGAGTGCCCATACTTTTGCACCGGTCAAATTTTGTTTAAATGCAGATTGCACATTTTCTGTTAGTACAATAAACCTCATTTGAATCCAGAAATATAACTGAGTCCATCAGTTATTAGATATATGAAACTGAAATAGCTGTTGCAAAAACCAAAACTGTTATAAAGAAAAAAGGTTAACATTAATAGGGGTGCCCAAACTTTTACATATGACTGTATATGTATGTATGTTGTATGAATGTAGTATATATGTAGCATGTATGTAGTATGTATGAATGTAGTATGTATGCTGTATGAATGTAGTATGTATGTAGTATGTATGTATGTATGTTGTATGAATGTATGTTATATGAATATATTATATATGTAGCATGAATGTAGTATATATTTAGCATGTATGTAGTATGTATGTATGTTGTATGAATGTAGTATGCAGGGCCGGTTTTAGGCAAAGTGGGGCCCTAGGCAAAGATTAAAATGGGGCCCCAAAAGCTAACATATTGGACATCACACAGAAGCATTTCGGTTGTATTTATATGCGCTGAGTTCAGGCCGCTAAATGAGTGTGATCGACAATATTGAAGTCGTTCAACACTTGTTTCCCGGCCTCTTTCCACCGTCTGAGAAAGAATGATGGGGACAGAACAATCACTAATGGATCACTAACAAATCACCATACAGTATCATGTTATCAGCAGCACATCTACAGTTTACACCCCATAGTCCTCCATATAGTATAATCTGCCCCATAGTCCTCCATATAGTATAATAAACTCCTCAGTTCTCCATATTGCATAATTCACTCCCCATAGTCCTCCATATTTTATAATACACTCCCTATAGTCCTCCATATAATATAATGTACTCCATAGTCCTCCATATAGTATAATACACTCCTCAGTCCTCCATATAGTATAATACACTCCCCATAGTCCTCAATATAGTATAATACACTCCTCATAGCCCTCCATTAAAATACACTTAGTTCTCCATATAGTATAATACACTCCCCATAGTCCTCCATATATTAAAATACACTGCTCAGTCCACCATATAGTATAATACACTCCTCATAGTGCTCCATATAGTATAATGCACCGCCATAGTCATCCATGTAGTACAATTCACTTCCCATAGTATAATGCACACCATAGTTCATCATATAATGTATTCCCCATAGTCCTCAATACAGTATAATGCAGCCCACATAGAGCATAATGCAGCCACCCCACAGAGTATAATGCAGCCCCGCCATACAATATAATGTAATCCCCATAGAATATAATGCAGCCCCCCCTCTTATAGTATAATGCAGCCACCCCTTAGAGCATAATGCAGCTACCCCTCAGAGTATAATGCAGCTATTCCACAGAATATAATGTAACCCCCCATAGAATATAATGCAGCCCCTCCATAGAATATATGGCAACCCCCTCATAGAGTATAATGCAGCCCCTTATATAGTATAATGTAGCCCTTCTTATATAGTATAATGCAGCCCCCATAGAATATAATAAAGCCCCCATACAATATAATCTAGCCCCAACAGATAATGCCGCCCCCCATAGAATACAATGTAGCCTCCTCATATAGTATAATGTAGCCCCCTCATAGAGTATGATGCAATCACCGCCCATAGAATATAATAAATATAATACAGACCCCCATAGAATATAATGTAGCCCCAAATAGAATAAAATTCTGCCCACCTCCCCATAGAATATAATGTAAAATGTACCCCCTTGGTATATAACTCAGCTGCATAGTATAAAGCACAGCACCACCATGGTATATAGAACAGCCCACCATGGTATATAGCACTGTACCACAAGGTATATAGCACAGCCCACCATGGTATATAGCCCAGCATGGTATGTAGCCCAGCACCACATGGTATATAGCCCATCATGGTATATAGCCCAGCACCACATGGTATATAGCCCAGCACAGTGTACAGCCCAGCATAGTATACAGCCCAGCACAGTATACAGCCCAGCATAGTATTCAGCCCAGCATAGTATATAGCCCAGCATAGTATATAGCCCAGCACAGTATACAGCCTAGCATAGTATAGAGCCCAGCACAGTATATAGCCCAGCACAGTATATAGCCCAGCATAGTATACAGCCCAGCATAGTATACAGCCCAGCATAGTATATAGCCCAGCACAGTATACAGCCTAGCACAGTATACAGCCCAGCATAGTATATAGCCCAGCACAGTATACAGCCCAGCATGGTATATAGCCCAGCACAGTATACAGACCAGCATTGTATATAGCCCAGCATAGTATATAGCCCACCATAGTATACAGCCCAGCATGGTATACAGCCCAGCAGAGTATACAGCCCAGCATGGTATATAGCCCAGCATAGTATACAGCCCACAATAGTTTATAGCCCAGCATGGTATATAGCCCACCAATGCCACAATAGTATATAGCCCAGCACAGTATATAGCCCAGCACAGTATATAGCCCAGCATAGTATACAGCCCAGCATAGTATACAGCCCAGCATAGTATATAGCCCAGCACAGTATACAGCCTAGCACAGTATACAGCCCAGCATAGTATATAGCCCAGCACAGTATACAGCCCAGCATGGTATATAGCCCAGCACAGTATACAGCCCAGCATTGTATATAGCCCAGCATAGTATATAGCCCACCATAGTATACAGCCCAGCATGGTATATAGCCCACCATAGTATACAGTCCATTATGGTATACAGCCCAGCACAGTATACAGCCCAGCATGGTATATAGCCCAGCATAGTATACAGCCCACCATAGTTTATAGCCCAGCATGGTATATAGCCCACCAATGCCACAATAGTATATAACCCAGCACAGTATACAGCCCAGCATGGTATAAAGCCCACCAATGCCACCATAGTATATAGCCCAGCACAGAGTATAGCCCAGCATAGCATATAGTCGCTCCCCCCCAGAATGGCCCCACAGTCCAGTACTCATACTGATATATTAAAAAAAAACAAAAAAATATTCTCACCTTCTCCTTGTGCCCGCGCTGCTGGCTGCTCCTGTCTCCTGCTCTGCCGGCACACAGTGAGAGTGCGATGATGTCATCGCGCACCCGCTGTGTCAGTGGCAGAGCGGGGAATGATGGGAGAGGGAGCGTTGGCTGACGCTCTCTCCTCCATTATTGCTTTGAACTGTACTGGCAGTCGCCGGTATAGTTCAATGCGGCGGCGGGGGGAGTCGGCACTGGGGGAAAGCGGGCCCCCTGCTTCAAGGGGCCCTATAGCAGCTGTGTGATGTGCTGCTAGCTGGGGGCCCCTGGGGGAGCGGGGGCCCTAGGCAGCTGCCTGGTCTGCCTGCCCCTAACGCCGGCCCTGGTAGTATGTATGTAGTATGTATGTAGTATGTATGAATGTAGTATATATGTAGCATGTATGTAGTATGCATGTATGTATGTTGTATGAATGTAGTATATATGTAGCATGTATGTAGTATGTATGTTGTATGAATGTAGTATATATGTAGCATGTATGTAGTATGTATCTATGCTGTATGAATATAGTATGTATGTAGTATATATGTAGTATGTTTTTTTTTTTTTTTTACATTCAACACATTAGCCGGATGATGGGACTACTACTGTCCCATGATTGGCTAATGTATCAATCACTGTCAGTGTAGCAGGCATCGCCCGATGGGACTTGTAGTCCCATCAGACGATGCCTGCACACACACAAGACCCCCGGCAGGCCCGCACAGACCACCGACAGCCAGCACAGGCCCCCGGCAGGCCCGTACAGACCACCGGCAGCCAGCACAGGCCCCCGAGAGGCCCGTACAGACCACCGGCAGCCAGCACAGGCCCCCGAGAGGCCCGTACAGACCCCCGACAGTCGGCACAGATCCCCCGCAGTCGGCACAGACCGCGCATCATGATGACGTCATTTCAGCAGCCAATCACAGCCATGCCAATAGTTAACATGCCTAACAGGATGTGCCCACATTTCTGAGGATTCCCATTGGCTGAATCAAATCGAGCGGGCTGATAGCTTTATGGGAACTTCCGATTCCGGTATCCGATACGAAAAAAGTATCGGAAGTCAGTATCGCAATTCCGATACAGCTAATATCGGCCGATACCCGATACTTGCGGTATCGGAAAGCTCAACACTAGGCGTTACGTGTTTTTGATGATCTATCATCCCAGTCTATTCTTTAAACCATATTATAGATACACAAGCGGTCTTAGTACATATTGCTCTATTACATTTTCAGCCATATATAATCTGTATTTTATCTGAATTGGGGGAATTTATGGCCAGAAAACCTAAGAAAACACATAACATAAAACTTCAAGCTTAAAATAGTCCGGTCCGGTGAACAAGAAGAATGTGACTCCTCACTGGGGCAGTTACCTGTAGGAACGTCCTCTTTGCACCACTCCTCATCCCGCACATCACATTTTCCTTTCTCCATTATAGCTTCAGTATTGATATTCTTCAGATATTTGCCTGGATGTCAAAGCTGTGAAAGTAATAATGTAAAAGTCACAGACAGAAGGAAAACTCACATGGAATGTTCTAGATGGAGGTTTTCACTACAAGCTCATGGGGCACCTGAGCCGCCAAAAGATGCTGACATCTCCACCTCCTATATCACTGGGCTGCCCTCAGTCAGTACGGCGGCGTGTAGTGATAGAAGCCGGCGTCACTGTAAGTAACTGCATGACGGAAAATAAATTTGTCTTCACACTTTGGATACACTAGCATTTTTAGCATTTTCCATCATGTTTTGTCTGGAAATGTATTTTTCGGATACATGCTATTTTTTAGTGGGGTTGGAAGCAATTCAGCAATTTTTTCATTTTAATGGCATCCACTTGTGATATAAATGTCATGTTCACCCCCTTTACATGAAACCCAACATTGTTTAAAGAAATAAAACATGCTCATCTACCGATCTCCCAGTTTTCCTCTCTAATATGCAAGGCTATTGTCACACCCACAGGACACCCCAACACCGGCGAGTATGGTCATGACTGGGGGTATCCACTACAACACCTTGTCTGTCTAAAATGATTACAACCCTACCAATGTACATCTCAAACTTATAAATAATCACTCAAAGTTTGGGTCAAGGGCTGGCAATCTTCAGGAAGCCTTGTAGGGGTTTTCTCATGAGCAAAAGTTCATTTTAACCCCTTTATGATCTTTATATTTACATTATATGTCGCCTCTTCCTCTTTGATGCGGGCTCTGGTGCTTAGCCCGCATCGTTTCAGGCACGCGACAGCTGATTTAATCAATAGTCATGTGACTCTAAGAGCCGCAGGAGAAGTCACGATAAACCCCCGGCTGTTAACATGTTAAATGCTGCTGTCAATCTGTGCCGGAAGTGCACCATAAGGCTATGTGCACATGTATGCAGAAAATTTCTGCATGAAAACCCGACTCATTCCCAGAAAATGCGCGTTTTTTTTCCGCGCGATTTTTGCGCGTTTTTGCCGTGATTTTTTCCGGAGCGTCCCCAGACATATAGAAAATAGCCAGAAATGCGGAATTTACCGTGAAATTAATGAGCATGCTGCGTTTTTTACCGCAAAGTGTTTTTTTCCCGGTAAAAATCGCATCAATATGCACGAAAAGTGCAAAATGCATTAAAATGAATAAGAAGCTTCTTTTAGGCGTTTTTCCTGCGGATTTTTTGGTAAATCCGTGGGAAAAACGCGAAAAAAACCGCAACTTGTGAACACAGCCTAAGGCCTCTTTCACACATCAGGTTTTCACCGTCAGGCGCGATCCGGCGCTTTTGACAGAAACCGGATCCGGCGAAATGCAATGCCGGATCCGGTTTCCCCCCCATTGACTTGCATTTGCGCCGGATCGCGCCGGATGGCCATGCGTTTCATCCGGTTTTCGCCGGATCCGGCAATGTGTCGCAATGTGGCGCGATACGGCGTCTGGAAAAAACGTCTACTGTAACGTTTTTTGTCTCCGGCGAAAAAGCCGTACCCGCCGGATCCGGCGCGTCCGGCTTTTTCACACAATGAAAGCCTATGAGCGCCGCAATGCGCCGGATCCGGCGAAAGCCGGATCCGGCGGCCGGATCAGGTTTTTTGGTCTGAGCATGCTCAGTAGCTCTGCCCACAGGAGATATATAAAAGCAAGACAGTGGGACCCACAGCCACACCCAACATGCCACCCAAGCCAAGAACCAGGAGCAGGAGAAGGCAGCAGACATCTGCAGCAGCAGCAGCACCATCAGCACCACCCCAAATGGAGCAGCATGCTGAACAACGGGAGGGGAGTCCAGAAGCAGATGAGAGACGGTAATTATCAAATCCCCCATTCCTCCAAACTAGGGCCATGGAATATCAAGATATTCATTGGCCCTTTGTTTCTCTTTATTCAACAGCCGCCAAAGAGATGCAGCAGCAGCAGCAGAAATGGCATCACTGGCAGCAGCAATACCCACAGCCATGGAGTCTGGCCATCAACAGGACAGCACATCTTCTTCTGGGAGCCCTCCCTCGCATCGTCAGCGTTTGACGGTAAGTTTTTATTTCCAAAATCCATCATCTCTGTAATATATGTCTATTCATTGCCTTTTATTTCAAAACAGGAATCACAAGATGAAGAGGAGCTCCCAGAAGAAGAGGGAAGGGGTGGACAGACACCTGGAGTGGGCTCACAATTCGTAAGTTTTTTGCATCAAACGCAGAAACACAACATCACACTACACACAACACATAGAAAACAATGTTCTGCAGACCACACACAGCAAACAAATGCCTACATCCAAAGACATAACATTTTTTGTTTTCTTCTCTAGTCTTCCCAATCTGGTGCTCGGCCAAGAGGTCCTCGCAGTGCCTCCCAGGGTCGTCGGCGACAGCAACGCGGCGGTCACCAACGTGTAAGTATAAATATTTTTGCTTTGTTTTTTTTGCACTTTTTATTTCATTTCTTTTGTGGAGGCTAATTATGTTATTTTTGTCTTTTTCTTTAACAGCCTTCACAGCGTGCTCCCGACTCTGACGGTGAGGATGGAGGGATTGATGTGGACCGCCTCATCGATCTCGTCAGAGAAAGGGAGCCGCTCTGGAATATGGCTGACCGCCGCCACGCTGACCTGATCGTTACCCGACGACTCTGGGAGGAAATCTGTTCTCTCCTTGTGGGCCGCTGGGAGGACCTCGAAGCTCGGGCCCAGATTAAAGAGCATAAGTATATACAGTACCGGTTGCTTGATGTAAACCAGTGTTTCCCGAACTCCAGTCCTCGTGGTCCCCACGGATCATGTGTTCAGGATTTCTATTTACTATGGAAATCCTGAAAATATGACCCCTGGGGACCATGAGGACTGGAGTTTGTGAAACACTGATGTTGTATACTAACCACTCCTTTCTCGTTTCAGGGAACAGAATTGTGAATCGGTGGCGGTCTGTGAGGGATCGTTTCAAGAAGGAGTTCAATAAAGAGATGCGGGCCCCGAGTGGATCTGGAGGACGCAGGAGCAAGTACAAGTACGCACAAGCCCTGTTGTTCCTCCGGGAAACAATGCTCACCAGAAGGTAAATATTACACACCACATGTGAAAAAAATGTTAGATGTAACTTTTTTTTTTCAGCCAGGGCCATACCATGTCAGTATTTTAATTGTTTTTTTTTCTCTTTATTACACAGCACGGTGAGCAGCACTCGGGAGCCTGCACGAATGGACCCTTCTGAGGCGATCCCTGAGGAGACCGGCACCGAGGGACACTTCGACCGCCCCGGTACATCTGCACCTTCCCAGCCTTCCCACACATTCGACCCTTCTGTCCCATCCACCAGCACAGGAGCATCGTGGCCGCCTACATTACATGAAGCTGCTGGTGAGGAGATCGCTTTCCCTTTACCCCACCCTTCTGCCCCTGCCACCTCTAGTACACCTGCGGGTACTGGGCGGCAGCGGCAGAGGGGTCAGGAAAAGAGTTATGCGCAAGAGTTCTTGCATCTGAATGCATCTTTCCAGAACTGTCTCAAAGTCTTGTCAGAGCAAATCTCCGCAGGCTTTCAGCAGATCAACTCCAGCATTCTGGAGGTGAAGACACTTCTGCAAACCATGCATTCAGAAGCAAGATCTTCGCCAAACCACACCTTTTTCAGGTCTGTTGTGGAGCGCATGGCAACACTATCTCCTACCCAGCAGATGCATGTAATGCATTCGTGCCACGGTGCTCTACAGCAGGTTACCTCCCAACCTCCACCTCCCACCACTGTAGTTCCTCCACCTGCACCCCCTCCAGCCACTTTCCATCCTCCCCCTCCTATTACATCTGCACCCCCTCCAGCCACTTTCCATCCTCCCCCTCCTATTACATCTGCACCCCCTCCAGCCACTTTCCATCCTCCCCCTCCTATTACATACCAGCAACCTCACCAGTACCAGACATCTCCCCACTTCCAGCAACCTGCCCCGTACCAAACTCCTTCCCCGTACCAAACTCCTTCCCCGTACCAAACTCCTTCCCCATACAACTTTCCATCAACATCATCTGCTCCTACAGTCCCTGCCCAACCCTCCACTCCACCGCCCACCACCTCTTCTGCCTCCCACATGTCCACCCTTTCTGTAGCTTTTTCCACACCTTCACCTCTAACTGTTCCTTCCCCACCACGATCCCAGTCCTCTCTCCACACACCCAGTGTCGAAGTGTCCCGCAGCCCCTCCAGCAGTATTTCCACCCCACAGTATACCGATTTGTAATGTTTTTTTTTTGTAATAAAAATGCCCATTGGGTTTAAAACCTTTATTAAAAAAGTTTTTTGCACTTTAAAAACAAAAAAAAAAAAAAATTTAAATAAAAGTTAAATTATCGTTTCACAATGGTTGTCTGTCATTTCTTTCTGCGGCGAACTATGTTTTAAAAAAAGGTTAAATACAGGGTATTTCAAAGGTAAAAAGGTATTCAAAACCAGGTATATAACTGTGGGTAAATTTTAGCTTTTTGCCACAGTTGTGTTCCTGGTTGTGTTTGAAGCAAAGTATTTCACCTAAAAAGTTGTGTTTATTGTTGGTGATTTCCTACCAATGTACACAACTTTTGTTAAAAGGTGAAATACTTTGCATAAAACACAACCAGGTACACACCTGTGGCCTAAAGGTAAAAATAGTAAGACCATGACAAGATAGCCAACTTTGGTTGGCAAAGGTATATACTGTTGGTCCAGAAGGTACACAAGTTTAGGGCACAAATCTTTCACACTCTGTCATCCCAGTGTACTCTGCCTTGAGGTGACATAAAGTATAGTGGAAAATTGTCCCTGAAACCGTCACAGAACTTCTAGTGGTAATATTTCCAATGACAACATCCATCTTCGCCAGTAACTTGCTCTTCTCTCCAACCTGCACTTTCTTCTCTACAACCTGTCAAAGAAGGGCTGTAGGAACATGCTATATCTAGTTTTCCAGTAGCCAATCCCGTTCGGAAGGCCACAAGAGTCAATTTTAAAAACCGGATCCGGCGTAATCCGTCGAAAAACTGATAGAAAAACGGATAGAAAAACGGATGAACCGGATGAGACGGATCCGGTTTTGTCTGTCAAGAACAAGACGGATCCGGCAGAAAACCGGATCCGGCACTTCAGGTTTTACAAAACATTTGCCGGATCCGGCATTCCGGCACGACGCCGGATCGTGCCTGACGCCGAAAACCTGATGTGTGAAAGTAGCCTAAGGCCTGTCTATCGGCGCGCCTGTCACATGATCGCGGGGCGCCGATTGGTTGGCATTACAACCTGGCATCTGCAGGAGACTGCTGTGGTTATCATAGCTGATTTGCTATGAGCGCTGCCCAGTGGCTGGCATTCATAGCAGATGAGCATTTCTGCTACACACATACAAGCGATCAGAAGATCGCAGCTTCAGGTCTCACATGGAGACTATTAAAACAAGTGAAAAGTAAAAGAAAAATATTTTTAAAAATATAAAAAAATAAAATAATATAAAAGTTCATATCACCGCCCTTTTCGCCATTCAAAATAAAATAATACAAATGTTTTGTGAATTGCATTTTACTATGCCTGGTATGCGTTGCTTATCGTACCTTTTGTATCCATAATGTAGTTCACTCCTCTTCTGTCCTCCATGCTTACCTCTGAGTGGGCAGTCCCTCCCCCACTTTTTCTCACCTTTTGCTAAGGCTGGAGTCACACACAGTGATTAAAAATTCGGTCCGATTTTTACGGTACGAAATCGCACAAAGGTTTCTTGTCCAGGGATCCGTCTGTCATCCCATTTTCCAGCGATGAGCCAATTTTATTCGCATCTAAGCATCAAATTGACATCCAATGCCAATGCCTGATGCTCTTTCCTGTTGACCAGGAGAAGTCTTGCGATTTAATCACAAGTCACATGTGTGGTCCATTTTCAATGCGTTTTTTTATCGCATCCATAGACTTGCATTGGCGAATCCGATCCGAAAATTGGTGACAATCGCAGCATGCTGCGATTGTCTCGGTCCGAGGAACGGATCCGATAAAAAAACGGATGATGGGAGCAGCACCATAGAATAACATTGGGACGAATGCAATGCGATTTTTTATCGCATTGCATTCGTCCGATTTAATCGCTAGTGTGACTCCGGCCTAACTCTGAACATGTGGTCTGGGCAATCACGCCCACATCCCCTCTCCCAGCTGATCCCCCTTAGTCGCAGTATACTCAGGGCCATGCGTCTGCCTAGAGACACAGTCTGCCTATTTCAAAATCCATACTTCAAATTACAGATTTCTAATTACACTACTCTGAATTAGACTAGAATTGGACTGGAATTTGACTGTAAGGTAACGGAATAGATAACCACAACAATGTTTCAAGGTTTCTTGTCACTTTCACCCCCATACTAATCACTTTCTTCCTATCTCCTGTAATCCCACCACCTAGTAAGGATGTAGTCATTTCCCCCTCCATCCTCCCCAGCCACCTCACCTTCTCCGCAGAACTGCTCCTCTACATACAATCCTTTTTCTCCAAACACACACGGCCGCATCATGTCCTATCCTGCTTCCACCTCCTAACACTCAGTCTGTTACTCCTCATTGCTGGCGACGTCTCCCCAAATCCTGGCCCTCCTCAACACATTCTCACACTCATTTCTACCACCCTGCCATGATCCTCTACACGTTTTCGCAATGATGATAACCTCATACCCATTCACCCAGCCCCCACTCCTCCGGTACCCCTACCTGGAGCACTATGGATTGCACGCTCAGTCTGCAATAAACTGTCATTCATCCATGACCTCTTCATCACCAACAAACTCTCCTTCCTTGGTATCACTGAAACCTGGCTCACCCCCTCTGACTCAGCCTCTCCAGCTGCACTCTCTTATGGCGGATTCCATCTTTCTCCCACCCCTTGCCCCAGCAACAAACGTGGTGGAGGAGATGGCTTGCTCCTCTCCAATACCTTTTTCCTTTACCCCAATTCCTCTACCACCCCCACTACTCTTCCCTTGTTTGAGGTGCACTCCGTCCGCATCTACCCCCTTTCCAACCTCCAGCTGGCTGTCCTCTACCACCCCCCAGAACTAGCCATCTCCACCTTTCTCGATCACTTCACCACCTGGCTACTTCATTTTATTTCTGCTGACATCCCCTCTATCATCATGGGTGACTTCAACATCCCCATTGATGCTTCCACCCCAGCTGCCTCCAAACTTTTATCGCTCATTGCCTCCTTTGGTCTCACTCAATGGTCCTCCGTGGCCACTCCTTATCTTCACCCATCTCTGCTTCCTTACTAATCTAACTAGCTCACCCCTCACCCTGTCTGACCACAACCTACTGACATTCTCTTCCCTCTCCTCTCCTAGTGAGGAGACTCACTATAGACCCACTCCATAAACTCTCTGACCCTTGCCGAAATCTTAAACACCTCAATTTACAATCGCTGTCTGAGTCCCTCCTCACTCTTACAGACATATCCACACTTCATGACACAGATGCTGCTGCCACCTTTTATAACACCACAATAACAGCAACACTTGATTCGGCTGCCCCCCTCACGCAGAGCAAAACTCATACAATCAACAGGCAGCCCTGGCTGACCAGCCTGACCAAAGAGCTGAGATGGGCTTCCAAGGTTGCTGAGCGGAGATGGAAGAAATTCCACTCTTCCGAGCACTTAACCACATACAAGCAGTCCCCCCCACCAGCTTCAAGTCCACGCTCACTGTCGCAAAGCAAACTTACTTCTCATATCCTCCCTGTCCCACAACCCTAAACAGCTTTTCAACGCTTACAATTCTCTACTCTGCCCCCAAGGACCTCCTCCCTCTCAACTCATTACAGCTGAAGACTTTGCCACCTTCTTTAAGCAGAAGATTGATACGATCAGAGAAAGCTTTGGCCCACAGCCCCCAATGCCCTTATTAGCTGCTCATCCCTGTTCCTCAAAAACCAACTTCTCCACTATGACGGAAGATCAGCTCTCCACCATTCTTTCAAGATCACACCTCACCACTTGCACTCTTGACCCGCTCCCATCACACCTCATCCATAACCTTGCCATAGTCTTCATCCCCACTATAACACACCTCTTCAACCTCTCACTTACAAATGTTGTGTTCCCCTTATCCTTCAAACATGCCTCGATCACACCCATCCTCAAAAAGACCTCCCTTGACCTATCCTCTCTGTCTAGCTATCACCTGATATCTCTTCTCCCTTATGCCTCAAAACTACTGGAACAGCATGTCCATCTTGAACTGTCCTCCCACCTCTCCTCCTGTTCCCTCTTTGACCACTTACAATCAAGCTTTCGACTGCATCACTCAACTGAAACTGCCCTAAGTTAATTCACCAACGACCTACTAACCGCCAAGAGCAAACAACACTATTCTGTCCTCCTTCTCCTGGACCTGTCTTCTGCCTTTGACACTGTGGACCATTCCCTCCTGCTCCAGATTCTCTCATCTCTGGGCATCACAGGCTTGGCCCTATCCTGGATCTCATCATATCTAACAGACTTAACATTCAGTGTCTCCCTCTCCCACACCACCTCCTCACCTCGCCCCCTCTCTGTCGGTGTTCCTCAAGGCTCAGTTCTAGGACCCCTACTCTTCTCCATCTATACCTTCGGCCTGGGACAGCTCATAGAATCCCACGGTCTCCAGTATCATCTCTATGCCAATGACACGCAGATCTACCTATCTGGACCTGACCTCACCTCCTTACTGACCAAAATCCCACAATGTGTTTCTGCCATTTCAGCTTTCTTCTATGCTTGCTTTCTAAAACTGAACATGGACAAAACAGAATTTATAATCTTTCCCCCATCTCACTCCACCCCTCCACCAGACCTCTCCATCAATGTCAATGGCTGCTCACTTTCCCCAGTCCCGTATGCTCAGTGCCTCGGGGTGATCCTCGACTCTGCCCTCTCTTTCAAGCCACATATCCAAACCCTAGCCTCCTCCTCCCATCTCAAACTCAAAAACATTTCCCGGATTCGTGCATTCCTTGACCATGACACCACAAAAACACTGGTGCATGCCCTTATCATTTCCTGCCTTGACTACTGCAACCTCCTACTCTCTGGCCTCCCCTCTAGCACTCTGGCACCACTCCAATCCATCCTACAGTCTGCTGCCCGACTAATCCACCTGTCTCCCCGTTATTCCCCCGCCTCTCCCTTATGCCAAGCCCTTCACTGGCTTCCTATCGTCCAGAGGCTCTGTGGAGGAACACAGGACCCATTCCTCCCACGTCACCAATGTGACGTAACTACACAGGCACAGCTCTCCGGCGCCCCCTTGGTCTCTCAGGTCAGTAAGGAAACTGCACCTAGAGCAAATGGCCGCCGGGGAGGGTGTCCTGTTACCCGCTGGGTATTCTAAGATTCATGATCAGAGTAAAAGCATCAGCCCAAGATTAATTTTATGGTTTAATTGCCTTAAGGGCGCACTAGATAATTACAGAAATATACAGTAGGCTATACAATGGAATTACAGTGGATTTGCAGTCAGAGTAAAATATAACAATAAGGGTACAAGACTTAGAGATATTAAGCTGGAGGTCAATTTACCAGATTGTAGGGTGCATGTGGGTGCCGGGAGCTCTGCAGTCCACAGGTTCAAGAATCTTAGTTGCCGGACAGACCCCCAAAGCACGGGCCGCTGCTCCCCTTGGCAGGTCTGTCCCCAGTTCCTTCTTAGATCCTCATCATCTGGTTCTTCTGTGTGTGTATGTCTCTGCCATGGGCTGCTAGTTCTTAAACACGCTAGGTTCCTCCCCCTGTGTCAGAGGGTGGGTTAATAATCTCCACCCTTAAGCTCTCTGCAGATCTTATTCCCAATATCTAAGAAAGGGGGTAACTTTCAACAGCATGATCGGATCAGGACATGAGAGGTACCATCGAATGCGGTTTGCTTTGCCTGTCGTGTGGAGAGCAAACATGGCCCCATTGGGTCGCTGTGGAGGGCCAATCTATGTATCTCAGGTCCCAGAACCCTCACCAACTCAGGAGTCACACTGCCAGATGTGCAATTTCCTCAGGGTCACTCGGAAATTTTTCATGAGTCCATAACTCGAAAGATGTGCTCATAATCCATGATCCTAGGATGGAGCCGGAGAGGCTGGGAGAGGCAATGGATGTGTATTTCTGTGTCTAGCTGACAGGTACCTTCTATTTGAAGCCCTCAGGCATCTTCCTGCCCTATGCTGGCGTGGCTCCTTACCTAAGCTTTGAAGTTCCATCTTGGGCCTTCTCTCATTATCATACTAAAAGGCCTTGCTATTCAGCATTGGAACACTAAATTCTGCTTTCTTCAATATGCTTACAGGCCCTGAGGGGGGTAGGAGCAGTTAGCTGCCTGTAATTTTTGTGAACTCAGACCAAAATGGATACCAAGCTCAGACATGAGGCGAGCATTAGGCCCCATATCCAAGATGGCGGCTGCTCCTTCATCACAGGCTCCAGTTCAAAACCCTATCTATGACATACAAAGCCATCTACAAACTGTCTCCTCCATACATCTGTGACATGGTCTCCCGCTGCTTACCCACACGCAACCTTCGATCCTCCCAAGATTTCCTTCTCTACTCTCCTCTTATCTCTTCTTCCCACAACCGCATACAAGACTTCTCCTGTGCTTTCCCCATACTCTGGAATTCTCTACGCCAACACATAAGACTCTCGCCTACCATAGAAACCTTCAAAAAGAACCTGAAGACCCACCTCTTCCAACAAGCCTATAACCAGCAGTGATCCTCAGTCTACTGAATCACCGCACGACCAGCTCTACCCTCTCTTAGTGTATCCTCACCCATCCCCTGTAGACTGTGAGCCCTTGCGGGCAGGGACTTCTCTCCTCCTGTACTTATGTGCGTCTTGTATTGCTCATGTTTATTGTACTTGTCTATATCTGCCTCTTTTCACATGTAAAGCGCCATGGAATAAATGGCGCTATAAAATTGTATAATAATATTAATAATGTTTTTTTGGTCCCTGTAACATTGCATTAAAATGCAATAATAGGCAATCAAAACTTTGTATCTAGCGCAAAATGATATAAAAAAAAATGTAAGCTTAGAAGGCAAGAAATAACACCTCACCTAGCACCAGATCCCAAAAAATGGAGACATTATAGGTTTTGGAAAATGGCGCCTTTATTATTGTTTTGTTTTTTTACAAAGTGGATTTTTTTTTCACCACTTAAATAAAAAAGAACCTATACATGTCTGGTATCTATGAACTCATAATGCCCTAGAGAATCATAATGGCAGGTCAGTTTTAGCATTTAGTGAACATGGTAAAAAAAAAAAAAAATTGTGGAATTGCACTTTTTTAGCAATATCACAGCGCTTGGATTCAAAAATGGAAAATTCCAAGGTCATGGAGTGGTTAATCAATAGATCTTATAATAAGTTACACAATTGGATGTGATTACATAAAATGTTCCTGTGCTGAGATAATCTTATAAATGTGCCCCAGACATGTGCTGTGTAATGGCTGTGTCTGGCCGTACGGGAACATGGTCTGATTGTACAATATTTCCTGGGCAGGGGTGGAAACAAAAGAGTATACAGACATTACAGCAGGGGATCACAACTGATCCTTTTTGTGAGGTAAAACACTTCCCTTCCTGTTTTTTGAACAATATTTTACTTCTAAGAAAGAATTATTTGGGTTCCATGTTGTAATGTTTGTATACTCACCCCCCAGGAGATATTTTATGATCAGATCATGCTCCTGTACAGTCAGACACGGCCATTACACAGTACACAGCAGCTGCAAATTTATAACTATATCTCAGTACAGGAACATTTGTTTTATATACATAAAATTGTGGAAATTATTATTATTCCAAGATCTATTGATTAGAATTAACTTTTGTTCATGGGAAAAACCCCTTTAAGTTACTCCCTCTCTTCACTGCATAATCAAGCTTACCACTAGGATTCATTTAAGAACTCGAGACAGAACTTAGTGCCTGTAATTTAATATGACGAAAACAGTCACAATGTGTCACAACACTGTTGTCAGGCGTCCCGAGACCCGAGCTCCTTCCCTGTCCCTAATGCTAGGGGCACCCTAGCTTGCCCTGTTCCCTGGATTACTTCTGATGGTGAAGGTGTCGAGGCCACGTACCTTGCCTTAGCTCCTGAATCCGCCATCAGTTTGTACCCTTCCCTGAGCCAGGGGAAGAGAGGAGTAGTACTGTACCGTAATACACTAACTAGACTAACAAGGTAAAAGAAACAGGGATAATGAAAAATACCAAACATACAAATATACTCACACATACAACAGAGGAATGCACCGGTGGGTGGTGGAGGATGGGGTTAAACCAAAGTAGGAAAAGAAAGGGAATTATCACACACTCAAAACCTAGCAACAGTCACAGATAAATCCACCAATCACTTTCTCCAATAATAACCACCAACAAACACCAGCCATGCAGCATAAGCTAGCTCTTACAATGAGTGCTAACCAGGACCTAGTTTATATAGGAAATGGGAGTGGCTAGCAGTGCACAGCTGAGAGCCTTATGCAGGAAAGCTTGCATTTGCTCTTAACCAAGCAGATTAACTACTGCACTGCTAAAACAAATTTACATTGTTTAATATGAAGGTGAAGTGCTTTTAATCAGTGCAGGAGTAGGAGAAATCAGATACTGTGGTCTTCTGGCTCCTCTCTGTCGCAGTACACCTATGAAAATCCCCCCCCCCTTCTACGAGGGACCTCGGAAACCTCAGATTCGGGTTTATCAGAGGTGACATGTGACAAGAATGGATCAGCTTATCTGCATGGACATCAGATGCTGATACCCACATACTTTCTTTAGGGTCATATCCCTTCCAGTGTACTAGATAGTGAAGCGCCTGTCGAACTAAGTGAGAATCAATGACCTTCGCTATCTGAAATTCCAAATTTCCATCCACAATGACTGGAGATAGCGGTAGCAGTAATGGTACAGAGGAGGCAACATATTTCTTGAGTAGAGATCGATAAAACACATTATGGATCCTAAAAGTGGGCGACAAAGCAAGACGGAATGCTTCGGATTGACGACGGCCACAATCCTATAAGGACCGATGAACCTGGGACCCAGATTCCAAGAGGGAACCTTCAACTTACTATTCCTTGAGGACAACCACATCCAGTCACCAACACACAGGTCCGGATACACCAAACATCTCATATCATCCACACGCTTATATTTGAACCCCATCTTCCTCGAATTATCAACAACCACTTGCCACACAGACATAATTGATGATGAATATCAGCATATGTTCACCGACATCACTTCATTGGGGATCTGCTGGTCCAATGACCCAATTGGAGCATATACCATCAAATAGAAAAGAAGAACAGCATCCCTTCCAGGTGATTAGAAGTTTTCAAAAACTTTATTCTTTCAAAATGCAACGTTTCGACCTTTGCTTGACAAAGACATGCAAAGTTTGAAACATTGCATTTTGGCAGAATAAAGTTTTTGAAAACTTCTAATCACCTGGAAGGCATGCTGCTCTTCTTTTCTATTTGATAATTGATGATGAAAACCATTCCTCATCAGGTATTCTAGAAGAACGATTCCTATTAAATGAGCTGAACTGAGGATGAAACCCGGATGCCCCAAAAAACGAGACTTACCAGTAGACTCATGACAATGATTATTTACTGCAAATTCAGCTAGAGGTAAGTAGGTAACCCAATCCTCCTGATTCTCACACAAAAGACCTAAGATAAGTCTCAAGATTCTGGCTAACCCATTCAGGTTGCCCATTAGACTGCGGGTAAAATGCTGAAGAGAACGGCAGATGGAGCAAGTGCAATACACCCTCCAGATTGTGGAAATAAACTGTACCTCCAGTCAGAAACAATATTGGTAGGGATCCCATGTAATTTTACAATCTCTGATGAAAATTTGCGCCAAGGTCTTAGCGTTAGGTAAAGCGGGTAGCAAAAAAAAGTGACATTTTACTGAACCGGTCCACAACCACCAAAATTACAGTATTACGCTGTCTCTGTCTAGTTTTGACCATAATCAAACAGCAGATATACGAAACTGTTTGAAAAGCGGACAGCACTCTAAGGTGTAGGTCTGGAAAAATGGACAAACTCCTCGGCTTTTTCTTCCATAGTCACACCCAGATAGCTTCCATTTGTCCGTGACACCAGCTGGTACACAGTAGTGTGTGAGGAGCGTACACAGCTATACGGGGTGTGAAAAAATGAACGCTCAGTAACTCACCAGGAAAAAATAATAAAAGTTGGAGTGCTTTGAAAAAAGCAGCTTGAACACCAGTGTGCACACAGCAATGCAGTTAGCAGGTAGCCTTAAAAGGCAGCCTAATCACCACCAGCACTGCTGCACAAAAGCAAAAATCCTCCCCTTTCCCTGCACACTAACTGTACAGTGAAAAGCGCTATCAGCAGAAGAATTTTTTTTCTCTTCTTCCCTGCCTAACGCTCTCCCTTATTCAGAATCAGCAGCAGCAACATCTCCCTATGCTAAGATCGGCAGAAGTAAGATGGCGGTCGGCTGTCACAGCCTTTTATACCCACTGTGGCGCCACACAAAGCCAGCCAATCACTTCAATGCTCTTCTCTAAGATGGTGGTGGCCGCTGCCCATGTAATCGCGTTGCCCACAGTGTGTGTCCTCCATCATGGGCTGAGAAAAGGCACTGGAAGCATTATTTGAAACGCAATTTTGGTGCTCGGGTCACCAACCTCATGGCCGACCTTACGCTATGGTCGGGTTTCGATCGGCGAAACCTGACTTTAGCGAATGTCGCCTATTTTTTAATTTGACCGACCCATTTCACTCAACTCTACTAATGACTTACTAACCGCCAAGAGCAAGCGACACTACTTTGTCCTCCTTCTCCTGGACCTGTCCTCTGCCTTCGACACCATGGACCATTCCCTCCTGCTACAGATTCTCTCATCTCTTGGCATCACTGACTTGGCCCTAGCCTGGATCTCATCATACCTAACAGACTGAACATTTAGTGCCTTCCTCTCACACACCACCTCCTCACCTCGCCTCCTGTCTGTCGGTGTTCCTCAAGGCTCAGTCCTAGGACACCTACTCTTCTCCATCTACACTTTCGGCCTGGGACAGCTTATAGAATCCCACGGTTTGCAGTATCACCTCTATGCCGATGACAAGCAGATCTACCTATCTGGACCTGACCTCGCCTACTTACTGGCCAAAATCCCACAATGTCTGTCTGCTATCTCAGCCTTCTTCTCTGCTCGCTTTCTCAAGCTAAACATGGACAAAACAGAATTCATCTGCACCAGACCTATCCATCAATGTCAATGGCTGCTCGCTTTCCCCAGTCCCGCACGCTCGGTGCATTGGGGTGATCCTCGACTCTGCACTCTCTTTCAAACCACATATCCAAGCCCTCGCCTCCTCCTGCCGCCTCAAACTCAAAAATGTTTCCCGGATCCGCTCATTCCTCAACCACAAAACCACAAAAATACTAGTGCACACTCTTATCTCCTGCCTCAACTACTGCAACCTCCTACTCTCTGGCCTCCCCTCTAGCACTCTGGCACCACTCAGGTCCATCCTACTCTCTGCTGCCCGACTAATCCACCTGTCTCCCTGCTATTCCCCAGCCTCCCCCTATGCCAGGTGTTGTGAGTTCATTTTCCCCTTCATCACTGAGGCCCGGGGAACTCCCTCTTCTGGTAAGGAAAGGTAATGAGCATGATTATCAGACACCTGAGACTAATGATGATAACTGGCTGAGTGGAGTCACAGACTGGATATAAGGCTGCCTCGCCCATTCTGCCCTGCGGGTGATTTCTCTGTGGACTTCTAGGACACCAGTCTGATTCCTGCTCTACTAAAGCTAAGTTTTTTGCTTTGCCTGTTGCATTTGTGTTTAGTTTTTGTTTTCCTTGCTTTTCTGGATTCTGCCATTCCCTGCTGGGGTGAGCTGATTCCCTTGTGCCTATAGCTCTGTCTTCAGTATATGCCTGAGTACTGACATAGCTTTTTGAAGCCTAGCGTCTTCAGGGCCTTTTTCACTGTCAGCCTGTTGGCTCTTATTTTCATAGGGTTTTTCACGGATTGCAGACAGCAGCCTTCCTGTCCTTTTCTATATAGTTAGTTTGGGCCCCGTCTTTGCTCAGCCTATCTTTCTGTCTGTGTTTGTGTTTTCATCTTGCTTCACCGTCATTATTTGTGGGGGGCTGCCTATTGCTTTGGGGTCTGCTCTGGGGCAGTTTAGATTTCCCCTTTCTTTCTTTAGGCCTATTTAATTTCTCCGGCTGTGATCGAGGGGTCTAGGGCATCGTAGGAACCCCCCACGGCTACTGCTAGTTGTGTTGTTAAGTTCAGGGGTCTGCAATCCGATAGCTGCCAACTTCTCTGGTTTTCTGGACTTAGCTAGCATTTCTGTTTTTGCCTCCTACGGTGACTCAATCATAACAGCCAGGCCCTTCACTGGCTTCATATTGCCCAGAGGCTCCAGATCAAAACCCTAACCATGACATACAAAGCCATCCATAACCTGTCTCCTCCATACATCTGTGACATGTTCTCCCGGTACCTACCTGCACGCAACCTTCAATCCTCTCAAGATCTCCTTCTCTACTCCCCTCTTATCTCTTCTTCCCACAACCGCATACAAGACTTCTCCCGTGCTTCCCCCATACTCTTGAACTCTCTTCCACAACATATCAGACTCTCACCAACAATGGAAACCTTCAAGAAGAACCTGAAGACCCACCTTTTCCGACAAGCCTACAGCCTGCAATGATCCTCAGTCTACTGAACCAACGCACGACCCGTTCTACCCTCTCCTACTGTATACCGTATACTGTATACTGTATACTGTATACAGTCTACCCATCCCTGTAGACTGTAGCCCTCGCAGGCTGGGTCCTCTCTCCTTCTGTACTTGTGTGTCCCTTGTCTTACACATGTTTATTGTACTTGTCTATATTTCCCCTTTTCACATGTAAAGCGCCATGGAATCAATGGCACTATATAAATGCATAATAATAATAATAATTGTTGAGGGCACGGGTAATGTTGTGGGACACATGCTGGTGTAAGGCCAGTATGGCCCAATTGAGAAATAGTGGCGACTGGGGACTGAGTATCCTGGGACGGCCGTTGCCATCAAGTTGCGGAAAGCTTCCGTCTCCATGAGCCTAAAAGGCAACATTTCCAGCGAAAGCAGACGAGAGATCTGCGAATTAAGTAATGTGGCCTGTTGTGAACACTTTTGATCTGGCTTCTGAGTGTGGGCTCCCTCTGGTGGTTGTTGCTGGTAATAGAGCTGGTTTGGCTGACAGAAGTCAATCACCTGAGGATGATGATTGGAGGTCAGGTGTTACAGACTAGGATGATTTAAGTGAGCAACCTTCCTTCAGTGGTTGCCAGTGATTTGGTTTGCTTCCTGAGCATTTTGGAAGTTGGCTTGCCTTCTGCTCCATCCTGCATCTTTCAGATAAGATATTTGTCTTTTTGAATCTTTTGCATTTGATCCATTTTTGCTTTTCTCTGATTTTGGCTTTGCTGGTGAGTCAGCCTGGCTCCCTGTTGGGACCTGTGCTAGACTCTGTTCCATATTCTTCTGCTTATGTCAGTCTTATCAGTATCTTTGTTTTCCGCCAGTTTTAGTGGGGGAGAGGTTGTGTGGCCCCAGTATTTTTGCATAACTGACGTGTTAGATTTTTCTGAGGGTTTTTGCACGTTTGCAGACAGTATCCTTTCCTGTCCTGTTCTATCTAGACAGTTTGGGCTCCATCATTTGCTTACTCTATTTTCTGCCTGTGCTTTGTGCTTCATCTTGCCTCACCGGCAATATATGTTTGTGGGCTATCTATTTCTTTGGGGTTCTACTCCTGGGCAGTTTAGCTTTCCCATTTCTCTCTTTAGGCTTAGTTAATTCTTTGGCTGTGCCAAGGTGTCAAGGGCATCGTAGATACATCCCACGGCTAATTCTAGTGGTGTCATCAGTTTAGGGGTCTGCAATCCACTTAGCTACCAACCTCTCTGGTTATCTGGTTGCCTTGCCTGCTATCCTCCTCGGTTACCTAATCATAACAGTGGCCTGTGGTGCATTGGCTGGGTTTTTCCGCTTGCATTCCAATGACTGGGGTATAGACAACTGAAGGCTGGGCTAGGAAAAGGACGTGGACGGGCTTGATGATGGTGCTGGTTGACTGTGGGCAACAACAGGTGCAGGGCTCGAGGCATCTTCATAGGCACGTGGAACTGGGGATTGGCATGTACGCAAAACAGTGAAAGAAGTGTTGTCACCTGCAGACAGTGTTCCTGGAGACTGTGGTTCTGCCCTTAAAGTCGGGTGCTTTGCTGCCATGTGCCTAATCATGCTAGTGGTGGTCAGGCTAGTAGTGTCATGGTTAGGACATGGTTAATGTACTGTTCTTACAGGGTTAACTTTTTCCGGCCTCTCTTTGGATCTGGGAGGGGTATTTATACTCACTCCAGACTAGGATTCCCTGTCAGCTATACTGTTATTCTGGCTGTGTCTGACCCCCTGGTGTGCGTGCATACTGCATTGCTTGTTTGATTCCCGTGTATGACCCGGTCTGTCCCCTCACTCTGTTTTCCGTCTCTCGTTTTGGTACTATTGTCTTCTCCGGTTCTGACCTCTTGGCTTGGCTATTGTTACTCCTTTACAGTTTGTCCCTATTGTACCGTCCATTGCCCGTTCTGGTTTTCTGATCTATTGCTACATCCTGACTATTCCCTCTGTCTAACCCTTTGGTACTGTCCTGCTATCTCATGCTTTGACCCGGCTTGATCTGGTTTACGTCCCTGTCTATGCCCCTTGGTAACTTGTCCCGTAGTTACCTTTCTAGGAGTTTCCCTGCAGCTCCTAGCTCTGTGGAGCTTAGGCCATGCCCCCAGCAGTCACGTGCTTCAGGTCCTGATAGTCAGAAGCATGCATCGTCACCGCTGCTGCCCTGCTCCACAGGTATCCTCGAGCACTGATTTTGTACTCAGGACACGCGCACTGGCTCCGTGAGCAAGTGCAGTGCGATGTTCCTGACAAGTAGTTTTACTACCCCTGCTGATGCGGGCATGGCAAGTGCTGCAAATGGCCTGTTTGAGGTTATCGGCAGAGTCCTTAAAAAATAACCAGACTCTGGAAGATCTAACAGCTTGAATGGCAATTTCGACCTGTTGTTGTGACGGGGAACGGATGCACGTCTTCTGTCTGCGGCCACAACACTGCTTCTTCTTGACTTTTGGGGTGATATGCCTCCTTTCCCTTGTGTGCTGCTTTGCATGTCCTCCTGCCTGGTTGGGTCACTCACTGTGTCCTCCACCACCTCGTCTTCCACATCCGCACCCTGCTCCTCCTCCTGACTTTCCAGCAATTGTTTCTCATCATCATCCACCTCAGGTGACCGTGCCTGCTCCAAGATTTGTGAATCACTACATGGAATATCATCTTGGCCCACTTCAAGTGGAGCGGGCAAGAGGCACGAATCTACAAATGTATGACTGAACAGCTCTTCTGAGTGTCCGAGTGTGGCGTCAGTTGTCTCAGGGCACTCAGTATGCTGGGAGGAAGGAGCAGGGTGAGTAATATCCGGTCAACACTCACAGCTACTCAGACTTGACCGTGTGGAAGACATGGTGGTGTTGGTGGCTAAGTGACTTGAAGCATTATTCGCTATCCAACCAACAACCGCTTCACACTGCTCTGGCTTCAATAGTGTTGTGGTGCGGTCCCCTAGAAACTGGGACAGGAATTTCAGTCGCGAAGATGTGGGTCTTTGCTGTGGCCCACAGTAAGCTTTGCCACAGCCTCGTCCTCTGCATGCACCATCAGCATCATTTCCACTTCCCCGTCCCTTGCCCCTTGCTTTGCCCATTTTAAATGGAATAATGAAAGAGGTAAAAATCTGCCTACAAATGGATGTCTTTGGAGATCAATTGGATGTGGCAAGTACTGTAGGCCTGCAAAGAAAAGATTTTTCCACCACAGATACACCAGGCCTCTGCCTAAGATAATAGACTATATTGCTTATTAATTTAATTTTTTTTGGAAGACTAAAGACTGCTGGATATAACAACAGTGACAGGCAGAAGAAAATTAAAACAGCCATAAAATGGCCAGTTTGAGTACGCACAGATAGTAGCTGGCATGGAGAGACCACTACAATGAATGTGTTGCCTTTTTTATTTTGTGGCCTAAATTATCTTGTATTTAAAGCAAATTTACATGCAGCTGCCAAAAATAAAACAGCTGTAAACTGGCAAGAGTTTGAGCACACACAGATATGAGCTGGCACGCAGGTAACACTACAATGTTTGGTTGGCCCTTTTCATTTTATGGGCTATATTTTCATGTATTTCAATCAAAGTAACAGGCAGCCACCAAAAATAAAACACCCATAAACTGGCAAGAGTTTGAGCACACACAGATATAAGCTGGCAGCAAGATAACACTACAATGAAAGTTTTTGGTTTATTACATTTCTTTTTGGGGCTAAATGCTGCTGTATTTACTAAAGGTACAGATAGCCCCAAAACTGAAACAGATGAAAAATGGCTCTAGGTTTAGCACGCATACATATCAGCTGGCACAAAGATACCACAACAATGAATGTGTTGGGTTATTTTTAATTTTTGGGGGGCTAAATGCTGCTGTATTTAAAAAAGGTACAGATAGCCCCAAAATGAAACAGCCATAAACTGGCTATACTTTTAGAATGCACACATATCAGCTGCCACGGAGATACACCAAAAAATGTGCGGCCTGTATTCAAATTGCACCTGGGGCGAGTTATATATGGATAATATAGCCCACGGGTAGATGCAGCACCAGAAAACAGGAAGGGAATGGACCGTCTTTATGTATGCAATGCTGTATATACACATTGTGATGCAGTGACCCCTGTGACAGCTAGGGGGTGCTGTATGGGCTGCCCAGGACATGCATACAGGCGTTTCCTTTATTGTAATGCTGAGCGGCAGGATTGTAAATGGCCGATTTGTATCACAGGGGTGGGTGCCCTGTGATGGAAGCTGGAACGTGCAGATATACTGCTGATGCTTTTGTTTTACATTGGGGAAGCTTTCAGGTGACTTGGTGAGATGGGTGGGACCAGTCACCTACAAACCCACCCAGTGGCGTGTGTCTGAACGCCCAAAGTAAAGCCTGTATGTGTGTGGCTGTGGGTGAAAGAACCTGCAATGAGGTCATAACCATGTGATCCATACCTCACCTGTGGGTGTGGTTATGTACCATATAATGTGCCTGAGGTCTGTTCACATGGAGAGAGTGAGTGTACCTGAATGGTTCAGGCTGCAAGGTCCCATGAGGTCTGTGTTGGGAGATCCTGGGAGGAGATCGGATCCCTGGAGCACATGGTGAGACTTTGGACCTGGTGAGGCCGGTGTGTTGGGAGATCCTGGGAGTAGGGTCGGATCCCTGAATAGCACCCGGTGTGGCCTGTGTGTGAGCAGAGTCTGTGATGCCCTGTGTTTGGGGGAGCCACTGCCCAACTGTGGGTCTGGAACCGTGAGGCGGCCTAGTGAGTAAGGCATTGTCCGCAACAATGATCCCAGTGCAGCCGCTTCCCTGAGAGAAAGGACTAATCAAGAGCCGGCGTCTGGAGCAGGAGCTCCTAAGAGGTAACCACAGACAGGGGGAAATAACTGTTGGTGCGAGTGATGTTCCATGGACATTAGCGAACTGTTCGGTGTGCGGTCGTCCACGGTAACTGGACAAAGAGGCCCGAAGTGTTTAGTGACTGCGTATTAAAGCAGGTACTAAGAAATGTTACAGACTATGTGTAAAGCCTGTGAAGTGTAACATGGCCTACGGTGCGGTTTATGCTGTATAAACCACATAGACTGCTTAAACGGAGAGAGTTTCTGTGTGCCGTGAATCTGATGCCAAGTGAGTGTCCCCCAAAGCACTCAGTGAGCGCTACCTTACAACACATACAGTGCCTGCAGGCCTTGCACTGATGTGTATAGAGCGATGGACGCTACCCCGCCTGCCTATAGCTGGAACCTATATACTCCGGAATTAGTCCTTAGAAGGACTGTGGTTTAAAGGGGTTGTCCACTACTTTTTATTAACCCCCATTGTATCCCCCCCCCGGAGGCCCCTAATGAATATTGTCATTACCTTGCGCTGCCAGACTGCAGAGACCTGTATGTCGTAAGCAGTGCCTTCTCACCTCCCACCAATCCCCTAATAACAAAAACACAGACAAGCATGGATGGGTTGAACAGGTCGGTCACAGTTTATTAATAAGCAGAGAGAGGCAAGTACAGTACAATTCGCTACGGTCTCATAGCTGGAAGCCCGTCGCTGACCGCCGGGCAAGGAAGCTGATGAGAGGTTATGAACCTTGCCCCCATCTACACTACCGCTGTGACATAATAACAAGATAACGTGAATAATAAATTTGCACAAAACGAAATATATATATATATATCTAATACATAAAGCTCAAGTGTGTGTATGTATGTATGTGTGTATGTATGTATGTATGTGTGTATGTGTGTGTGTATGTCCGGGACTGGCATCCGCACCGTCGCAGCTACAGCCACAAAATTTGGCATAGTCACACGTCTGGACCCGAGAGCGTCATAGGCTATGTTGTGAGGCGAAATTTTAACCCCGGGCTTTCCAATGCACCAAACAATTTTGCCCCTATCTACATAATGGGGAAAAAGTGTGTGTGCATCAAGCCCCGCCCTTCATTATGATGTCACAATGGTTGCCATGGCATCGCTGATTCATCATAGGTTGCAATGGTGACTGTTATGTCATAACAGTTGCCATGGTGATGATGATGTCATAATGGGTATATGGGCACGGGACTATGAAATGGAGGATGTGTGATGAGTATATGGGCACTGGACTATTGTATGGAGGATATGTATGACGGGTATAGGGGCACGGGACTATAGGATGAAGGATATGTATGATGGGTATATGGGCATGGGACTATGAGATGAAGGATGTGTGATGGGTATATGGGCACTCGATTATGGGATGGCGAATATGTATGATGGGTATATGGGCATGGGACTATGGGATGGAGGATGTGTGATGGGTATATGGTCATGGGCCTATGGGATGGAGGATGTATGATGGGTATATGGGCATGGGACTATGGGATGGAGGATGTATGATAGGTATATGGGCACTCGACTATGGGATGGAGGATATGTATGATGGGTATATGGGCACGGGCCTATGGGATCGTGGATATGTATGATGGGTATATGGGCACGGGACTATGGGATGGAGGATAATTATAATTTGCTATAACTAACCACAGTTAGTTACTATGCCCGGGCAGCGCCGGGCTCTTCAGCTATATGTATACATATATATATATTATTTTTTTTAAATATAAATTTAAAACAGTCGCACTGCACATCCGCTAATCTATAAGGGAGGGAGGGTGGGTCAAAAGCTTCTAGGTATCAGCCGTGGAGGGAAGATGAAGACCCCAGCACCTGAATTTAATCCCTGAAGGTGTGGCCGGACGGTGGGGTCACTTTTGGATTTCCGCACTCTAATGCGCAAAGAGTCACTGCATATTACGAGATCCTCATTAATTAACCCGTGTATTGATGCTGTTTTTGACTGCGGCACTAGTTCGCCGATTCATAGTGCCCTGAAGAATGCGATTGCAAACGCTGTAGATATTAGGGTTGACTCGTATAGTGACTTGCACACCGGTTTAGAAATTGTGATAATATCGTGTAACAGACTTAAAGCAACGGGGCGGCGACATTCCTGACTAGGTTGAAGCCTTTTTCAGCCTTTAACGTCTTGCTTTTTGAAAAAATATTTAGTTACGTCGGCCCAGCCCATTAGCTGAAAGAAAAAGGCTATTCCAGATAAATGACGTTGCGCTAATGTACCTGATGTGCCTCTACGCCTGAGCTGATTCAGGAGTTCTACCACCACGTTGCATCTCGGCTGATCACACGTATCGACTGGTCTCCTTTTAATTAGCGAGCACCACTCTTCCCATGCCTTACCATAAACCTGCCAGGTAGCCAGTGTCACTGAGGTGCGGATCAAGGGCATCAGTGATTGGCCACCGTGTCCCAGAGGGAGGGAGGACACATTAGGCTCGTTGGTTCTGCGCTGGGAAGGAATACTTTGAAGGCCTGCCAATCAGAAGACAACAAAGAGCTAACCATCTTATCATCCACAGTAGATGTAACTCTGGCGTGGCACCAGATGTTGTGTCTAAGGCATAATAGTGCAAGGCGGCATAACAGTGCAAGAACCGGTGGCGATGAGGAAGACATACTGTTCAAGCATTTGGCGGTTCCCGGTTTTTTGATTAAGAATCTGATGTTTATATTCTTTAATTTGTCACCCCAAAGTTCAACTGATGTAACTATAGCAAATATCTCCAACAAAATGGGGTTGCGGCCCCATGTGGCTGAGGTCCACAGGTCCGGCCAGCTGCTTTTGCACCATTGGTCCTTGTAGATTGCAACAAAACCATTTGTGAGATCCGCACCCACCAGTAGACCTAGGGCATTGCTTAGCGTTTCCTGAGACATGACGCATGTATGCCCATTGTAGGATTCCAAGAATGTTTTCCAGACGGACAAATCCGCGTTCATTGAGCGATTAAGTCTGATTCTGTGGCCCGGCTGGGCGATGCCCCTCATTGCTAATGATGATCTGCGCGAAAAAGCCCTGCCAACTGGCATTACGCGACAAGCAAAGTTGAGTAAACCTAGTAAGGACTGCATCTGCTGAAGGGTTACTTTCTTTTCAACGAGGAAACTTTTAACCGTTTGGAGTGTTTTTTCTAAATTATCCGCCCGTAAAGGAAAAATCATTTCATTGGTATCAATTTCGATGCCAAGGAAAGGGAGCACGTTACACAGACCGATCGTTTTTTCCGGCGATAGTGGAACACCGAAACACCTAGAAATAAATTTAAACTTTTGAAGAAGGAAGGAACAGAGTTTAGAGTCCCAAGGTCCGATGAACAAAAAATCATCAAGGTAGTGGATTGTTGAATTGCTGCCTGTTTCATGACGCAATACCCAGTCTAAGAAGGTACTGAAAAGCTTAAAATAGTGACAGGAAATGGAACGAAGCATAGGTTACCGATGAGTCTTCTGGGGGTATTGCGTCGTTAACCGAATCCCCTTTTGGGTAGGAAAGGTGATGTATTAGCTGATATTTACCGGGTTCTGTTTTGGGCACAATACCTAAAGGCAAGATTCAGAAATTTTTGAATGGCAATGATTTAAATGGACCCGCCATCCTACCGAGTTCGACTTCTTTTATGATTTTTCGCTATAAAAACTCTGGGAATTCTCGAGCTGATTTTAGATTTTTTGCTGATGTCGGTGTTCGGTTTAAGAAAAAAAAAAAACGTATTTAAAACCATCATATAATTGCTGGGCAGCTACTTTATTTGGATAAAGGCATAGCCAAGGGCCCATGGCAGCTATGCTCACTGGGGTTTTGCCTTGTAGCAACTCCGTTTGCGTGGCATGTACACCTAGAAGCGGGGTGTCCACCTCTGCAGGCAGAGCAGTCGTGTCTATATCTACATGCCGCCTAGCAGCGGCAGTTTCTGTCATTATATAACCGGCAGGCCACTGGTCTACGTACGACCACTGAGTTCTGGCCTGCGGCTGCTGAGATACTAGTGGCCAATGCTGAAAAGGGAGGATGTTTTTGTGTAAGAATAAGTTGAAGCCAGACATCTGTGGCTTTTACTCCCCATTCTAGATCTGGTTGCAGGGCTAGCCGCAGTGTTCTGGGTGTTTTTGGAGGATAATACATCCTAGGACTGCGAAGGCCTGCAGCTAGTTGTTCATTGTATGGGCTATTTTACCTCTATTTCTATCGTATGACCATTCACTAGAGTTGAGCGAAACGGATCGAAAAATTTCAAAAGTCGCCGACTTTTGGCAAAGTCGGGTTTCATGAAACGAAACCCGACCCTAGGATGAGGTCGGCAACGAGGTCGGCGACTTACGCGCCAAAGTCGCGTTTCAAAAGTTTGTTTTGCGCTCTTTTTCAGCCAATCAGGATCCACGGACACTGTGGGCAACGTGATGACATAGGCACGGGTCACCACCATCTTTCAGAAGGGCATGCAAGTGATTGGCTTGCTTTGGTGGGCGTCACAGGAGGTATAAAAGGGCGTGCACGCCGACCGCCATCTTACTTCTGCCGATCTTAGCATAGGGAGAGGTTGCTGCTGCTGATTCTGTAGGGAGAGCGTTAGGCAGGGAAGAAGAAAAAAAAACTGCTTCTGTTGCTAGTGATTTTGCCTGTACAACACACCAGTCACTGTGTGTGCAGTGCAAGGGGAGGCTATATTTTGGTGGATCAGCGGTGTTGGTTGTTAGGCTGCCTTCTAAGGCTTCCTGACGGCTGCATTGCTGTTTACCCACTGCTCTGCAAACTGCTTTTTTAAAAGCAATCCCAATTTTTTTTTTTGTCTCACACAATCCATAAGTGTCCAGTGTCCACAAGTGTGTGCAGAAATTCAAAATCTCCCCTGTCCTATAGACACCTTGTACCTTGTTTTACATTACTATATAGTTTGTTGGATTTTGTCTACATTTCTACCAAAAATGAGGAAGGCTGGTGGAAGAGGCCGTGGAATTGGGCGGGGGTTGGCAGTTGGTAATGATGGTGTTGGTGGTGGATCTGATGGTAGTGGCAAAAGCAAAATAGGACTGAATGCAGGAGGTGTTGAGCCTGTGTCATCGTCTGGCTCCACAAGGCCTCGAAGGCTTACTTTTCTAGGAGTTGGCAAACCGCTTTTAAAGCCAGAGCTGCAGGAAAAAGTTTTGGCTTACATTGCTGACTCAGCCTCCAGCTCTATCGCCTCCTCTTCTGAAGTTGTAAAAAATAAAAGCACTGAGTCGTCATTGGAGGCTCATGTTCATGAACCACACCTTTCCTTGTGTCCTTCACCCCAACCAAGATTGAAGGATGACGCAGGCCATACTACTGATTACTCCATGGAGCTGTTTTCACATACCATGCCTGGATTATCAAGTGAAATGGTGAATTACCCAGGCCAAGATGAATCTGACATGGAGTGTACTGATGCACAGCCACTGATAGATGATTCTGCTGGTACATTCACTCAGAGCACTACATTGTCCTCGCAGTGTACCGAGCCAGATTCTGACCCTGATGAGACTCAGGTGCCCCTTCCCGCACACTATACCACCATACACGGTGACACAGAGGAAGGTGCACATGACATTGAAGAGGAGGTGATGGATGACCCAGTTGTTGACCCAGATTGGCATCCATTGGGGGAAGAGGGTGCTGCTTCCAATAGCTCAGATGAGGAGCATCCACAGCAGACATCGACATCGCAACAGCTGTTATCTGGCAGGCACGGAGCACTCCAAAGACAGGTTCCAAAAATCAAAAGAGTTGCTGGACAGCTTGTCCAGAGGGTCAAAATATCACAGCGTGCTAGGCCGCAAAATGTCTTCCAAAGTAGGAAGAGTGCAGTGTGGCACTTTTTTGAACAAAATCCTCATGATCAGGCCAAGGTTATCTGTAAGAAGTGCGCAAAGACCTTTAGCCGAGGGAAAAATCTGAAAAATTTGAATACCAGTTGCATGCTTAGACATTTAACCACTATGCACTTGCAAGCGTGGACACAACACCAAACCTCAAGTACCACATGTGCAGCTGATCACAAAGAAGGTAGTCAGCAATGCTACATTGTTTCCCCCACTGTAAGCCCACCGGTTAGCACAGCAGCAAATGTTGAGGTGTCGTTGCAAGGCCACAGCAGTCAGGGAATCCCACTGTTATATCAACGAAATACTGAATCTAGGCCATCAGAAAGAACACCAACTCCATCACCATCATCAACCCTCTCTCAGTCCGCCCTGTCCACCGCTACTTCCACCATATGCAGCTCTCAAGTCCAGCTCACCCTCCCAGACACTATGAGTAGGTCAAGAAAGTACTCAGTCTCTCATCCGCGTACACTGGGTTTCAACGCCCACATTGCCAAACTAATCTCGTTTGAGATGATGCCCTATCGGTTGGTGGAAAGCGCAGCTTTCTGCGAACTCATGGCCTATGCAGTACCACGCTATGACCTAGCCAGTCGCCACTTCTTCTCTCGCAAAGCCATCCCAGCCCTCCACCATTATGTGAAAGACCGCATTGTCCATGCACTCAAGCAGTCAGTGAGTGGAAAGGTGCACCTCACAACTGATGCATGGTTCAGTCGGCATGGCCAGGGCCGTTACGTGTCCATCACTGCGCACTGGGTTAATGTGGTGGATGCAGGGTCCACAGGGGACAGCGGTGGTGGGACAGTGCTGCCTAGCCCACGGTATAGGAAACAGTTGGCTGTAGGCGTTCGACCCTCCTCCTCCTCCTCCAGAAGCGAAAGCTCGTCCACAGAGCGCAGTCGTATGAGCACTCCATCTGCAGCTGCCACTGTTGCACACGAGGTGTCCCCCTATCGAGCAGCTAGTGGAAAGCGTCAGCAGGCTGTGTTGCAGATGATGTGTTTGGGCAACAGACACACCGCCGAGGTGCTGGCCGAGTACTTGAAGCGACAAACTGAGTCATGGCTGGGCAGTGTACATCTTGAGGCAGGCAAGGTAGTTAGTGATAACGGCCGTAATTTTGTGGCAGCCATAGCCCTTTCAAAACTCAGCCACATACCTTGCTTGGCTCACACCTTGAACCTGGTGGTGCAGTGCTTCCTCAATAATTATCCGGAGTTAACAGCCCTGCTCCAGAAGGTGCGAAGACTGTGCGCGCACATCCGCCGGTCGCCTGTACACTCCATTCGTATGCAGAAGCTGCAGCGATTGCTCCACCTTCCCAACCACCGCCTCATTATCGACATTGCAACAAGGTGGAACTCCACCCTGCACATGGTTGAGCGGCTGTGCGAGCAGAGGTAGGCCATAATGCATTTGTGGGAGGATACACGGCCAGGCACTTTGAGAGCAGACATGGAGTTGACAGGTGTGCAGTGGTCGAAGCTGACCTCTGTAAAGTCCCACTTATGCGTCTGCTCATGCAAACTTTGACGCACCTTAAGAAGCAGGCGTCTGCAGCCAATGTTGACGAGGAGGGAATCCTTGATGACATTCAGCCATTGTCTGCTCAGGGACCTCTCCTGGACGAGGTGGAGGAAGAAGAGGAGGAGGAGGATGATGATGGGGATGATTACTTAGGGGAGGAGGATGCATCTCATGGGGCAAGTGAAAATGTTGGCGTGGCAAGGTCTGGTACAGGGTTTGTGCGTGACTGGAGGGATGTGGATTTGCCAGAAAGTGCTCCTCCAACCAGCACTCGCAGTGCATCATTGACAGCGGGAACATATGCCCACATGTCAGATTATGCCTTGCAGATCCTAAAAAGGGACCCCCGCATTGCCAAAATGATGAACGATGACGACTACTGGTTGGCCAGCATCCTGGATCCACGCTATAAAGGCAAATTACAAAACATCATGCCACAGGAGAACCTTGACCTAATTTTGGCTAATAAACAAGCAACTCTGGTAAATCGGTTGCTTGAGGCATTCCCAGCACACAGCAGCGGTGATGGTTCTCACACGAGCCGTACGGGCCGGGGGCAGCTTGGCAGAGGTGTTCGTGGTGCACACAGAAGAAGTGGCGTTGGAGACAGGGGTTTCATGACAATGTTGTGGACTGATTTTTCAAGTACCGCTCACACAACTGGTAATACTGCATCGATGGAAAGTGACAGGAGACAGCAGTTGTCAACTATGGTTACAAACTACTTTTCCTCCCATATCGATGTTCTCCCACACAGGTCATTCCCCTTTGACTATTGGGCCGCTAAACTGGACACCTGGCCTGAATTGGCACAATATGCCTTACAGGAGCTTGCTTGCCCAGCTGCAAGTGTGCTATCGGAAAGAGTCTTCAGTACAGCTGGATCAATCCTGACAGAAAAAAGGACCCGTCTGTCAACCCAAAATGTGGATGATCTAACCTTCATTAAAATGAACCATGCATGGGTTTCCAAGGATTTTGTCCCACCTTCCCCTGATGACACATAGGATGACAGAAAAATGGCTTGCTTTGGTCCACCTCTTCCTGGGACTTGACCTATTTCGCCTTTTGCATCAGCTGAATGTCCAACATCAACATATGCCACTTTCTAAAACTCCCTAACTATGCTGCCTCCCCCCATGGCCGGGGTCACCACCTAGCGCACGACACCGTGCGAGTGCCGTTGCCCTGGACAGGTGGGTAGACCGACTCTTGGGCGCGGGCACTGGCACAGGGTCCCTCATAGTGCAATCAAGTGTCTCTGACGGTGGTGGTGCACACCCGCCGTCAGACACACCGCCGTACTATGAGGGGCCCAGTGCCAGTACCAACGCCCACGAGTGGGCCCCCCTTGCTTGGGCAGGGCCCCAGCATTTGCAATCTTTACCTCTCCCTGCTCCTCCGCTGTGTAGTCTGGGCCGTCAAATCCATACTGTGCCTGACACCGTTTGAGCCTGCCTCCTGATGTATAGACATATATTTTGAATGTGTACACTATGCTATCCATACATGTTATCCGGGGATACGGTACCCTTTCTCACCTTTGTGCAATCACGTGCAAGCCATACTGGGCCTAACACCGTCTGAGCCTGCCTCCTGATGTAATAAATAATAATAAATTTTATTTTTATAGCGCCGACATATTCCGCAGCACTTTACATTTCAGAGGGGATTTGTACAGACAATAGACATTACAGCATAACAATAATCACATACAGTAGATTATAACAAATACCAAGAGGAGTGAGGGCCCTGCTCGCAAGCTTACAGTCTATGAGGAAAGAGGTAGACACGAAAGGTGGGTGGTAACAGTTGCCCTGATTGTATGGACCAGCCATAATGTTAAGTGTGTAACAGTACAGACACAGAGGGCTAATGGATGCATAAAGCATGTGGGAACATGATGCTGGGAACCTGGTTATGGTAAAACTTTTGGCTCTGCCACACAGGGATAGGTTAGGTTAATGTGTTGAGGCGATAGGCCAGTCTGAATAAATGCGTTTTCAGGACACGCTTAAAATTGTGGGGATTGGGGACTAATCGTATTGACCTGGGAAGTGCATTCCAAAGAATTGGCGCGGCACGTGTAAAGTCTTGGAGACGGGAGGGGGAGGTTCTGACTATTGAGGATACTAACCTCAGGTCATCTCAGAACGGAGGGCGCGGGTAGGGTGGTATACTGAAACAAGGGAGGAGATGTAGGGTGGTGCTGAGCCATGGAGGGCTTTGTGGGTGAGGGTAATAAGTTTATACTGAATTCTAGAGTGGATGGGTGTAATGACTGGCACAAGGTAGAGGCATCGGTGTAACGATTGGTGAGGAATATGATCCTGGCTGCAGCATTCAAGACAGATTGGAGAGGGGAGAGTTTTGTAAGAGGGAGACCGATTAGAAGAGAGTTACAATAGTCGAGACGAGAATGAATAAGAGAAACAGTAAGAGTTTTTGCAGAGTCAAAAGTAAGAAAAGGTCGAATTCTAGAAATGTTTTTGAGGTGCAGATGACAAGAGCGAGCCAGTGATCGAATGTGGGGGGCAAAGGAAAGCTCGGAATCAAGTATGACCCCAAGACAGCGGGATGTATAGACATATATTTTGAATGTGTACACTATGCTATCCATACATGTTATCCGGGGATACGGTACCCTTTCTCACCTTTGTGCAATCACGTGTAATCCGTACTGGGCCTGAGAACGGCTGGTGAGCTGTTAAGCAAGCTACAGCACCTGTGGTTTGCACACGTAAGTTTTTCATTTTTTCAGGAATGACGGTTAGGCCTAATTCCAGAACTGCGGTTGACCTGCACTTACTGGGAAATCATCGTTCGTGGGTAATAATTGTAATCACAGATCCCCATCACTAACGTTGTTCAGCGGGTTATCTGCACCTGTAAGCGACAAACGCTGGCCTTTTCAGTGTAGCGCACATGCAGCCACGGACATGTAAGGGCATGACACACCAGTTATTGGCCAATCTCATGTGCCAGAGCCTCACGTGTCCCTCTAGTAAGCCGGACTCGGACCGCGGGGCATGACGGAGTCTCGTTCGTTAACGGAATTAAGCTTGCAATGTGTGCATCTGTTCTGTAGCTGGCATGGTTGAGGTTTCCCAGGTGGAGTCGAATTAAACCGTAGGCTCCACTCCTGGTGGTGCCCTTCTGGACATTCCTTTAAGGTTCAGCTTTGCAACCATACTGCCCACGTAAAGCAAACACTTTGGCTTCATGAACGCTGTTTGGAGGGTCATGACTCGTGGGAATAACGCCGCCCAATCAGTTAACCTGCTAGAGAGATCCTTCGTTGCTCCCAAGCATGACATCACACTCCCTAGGAGGAAGGTAATGCCACTGTGGCAACCGTACTCCTGGGGGCGACACAAGTGCACTGATGCCCAGCCACTGCTCGATGAATCTGCTGGTACATTGACCCAGACCACTACATTCCCCTCGCATGCTACACGGCCTGAATCTGACCCTGATGAAACTCAGGTTACCCTTCCCATATACAGTCCCATCTTACACAGTGACAAAGAGGAAGCTGCAGATGAAAGTGCAGGTTCGGCCCACCCGCCATCAGACACACCACAGGGGCACAGGGGCCCTGTGCCAGTGCCGTCGCCAACGAGTGTGCCCCCCCTGCTTGCTCACGATCACAGCACTTGCAAGGTTGAAATACTGTGCAGTGAGATTGGAGATGGGAACGACGAGGAGTCCAGACTAGTACAGGGATTCCCTAGCGAGGAAACTTATTTCATTGTTTTCAATGTTGGGACAGCAATTTTTGGGGAGCACTATACTCTGGAGAATGATAGATGGGGCCCACCATACACTGGAACATTCCAAAGGTGGACATCAGACACTGGAGCAGCATTTACAGGGCCCATTATACACTAGAGCATTAGAAATGGGGCCCATTATGTTTGGAGCATTATTTGGGCCCATAAGACAGTGGAGCTTCATCCATGGGGACCAACATATACTGTAGCATTATGTGGAGCTCATCATATACTGTTTCAAACATTATATGGGACCAATGATTCTGTATGGAGAAATAGATGGGCCTTGTCATGAGATGTAAAAAGTGAAGTATTTTTCATTTTCCTTTTCCACTATTTCTCTGCCGTATCGGAGCATGATGAGTTGTGGTATGTGTTAAAGGGGTGCTCTTTCGCCCAGGGCACATGAAAACCTGGAGCCAGCCCTCCCCCCCCACAACTTTAGCCAAATAACCCCCATTTTTCAGTGCGTAACTTGTATTATGAAGTTAATTAAGGTTGACAAGCTTAAGTAAGAAGAATTGATGCTTTTGGCATTCAAATGGGCACTGTAGGTGTGTTTCCTGTCCTCCTCTCACTGCCGACTTTTATTCCCCATTGACTTACATTGGGTTTCGTGTTTCGGGACGACCCTGACTTTTCCCTATAGTCGGCCGATCTTGCTCGATCCGACTTTTGGAAAAGTCGGGTTTCACGAAACGAAACTCGACCCTAAAAAACCAAAAGTCGCTCAACTCTACCATTCACCAGTCCTCCTTTCCTTATCTACTGAAAACTCACCGCTGTTCGTCGCCGATCGAGTGTCTCCTGGTGATGGAGGTACCCCGGCTCCTGTGGTGGCGATGTCCCATTCATGGCTGGCGGCCTGTGATGGCTCCGAGATCCCCTGACCCGTGGAACTTTGCGGAACTCCTGCTTCTGTGAAAGAAGTGGGTCGATGTGATGGTTCTCCTCGGCTTGTGGACAATGATGGAGCACGTGGCAGCCGATGGTTGTCGTGTGCCAGAGGCGGATATGTTGCCGATGATAGCGGCGCTCCGGCTCCAACGATGATCTGACTGGAGGCCCCAAGTGGTGTTGAGGTGACCCTCCGGCTGGCAGTCTGGGATGGAGATCTTATGCCCCATCTTTTGGATGCCCAAGAACGCCTGCTGTGACCCTCGGATGCATCAGACCATCCCGATGTGGAGGGTGAGCGCCATCTTGAGGAGCATGACCTGTGGCAGTACCTGTTGGAGCTGCGCCTTTGCCTGTAAAGGGAACAGCGACAGACAGAGGGACAGCAAGAATGACGGTGGGAATCCCCCGAGGAGGGGGGAGGGGGCTGAAGATCAGCGGCGTATGGAACTACGACCGCGATGGTTAGCGGTTATATGCTGGCTTGGTGTATGCTTTTTTTTTTTTGCTGCATCAACAATCACCCTTTACAGCTTCCCCCCTGCACAAACAGCTGCTCCTGCTTCTCTTCCTGCTAGCACTGTGTCATTCTATGCTTTCACACCTCCCCCAGGAATGTGTGTGTAATCCCCCATCCCCCAGCATACAGCCTGGTGTACTGGGTATCATGAAACCATGGTTGGCAATCTCTTTGTATCTTTAAACTATATACTAGCATAAAAGTAATAGCGTCTCCTCAGAAATGGTGCTATGTTATAGTATATACACAACTGTACTCCATACGCTATACTGAATTATCAAACATATCAGCAATGCATTATGTAAAATATCTGTAGGTCTGCCACACATATTATACAAAAGTCTATGTATATACACACATATGTATATATATATATATATATATATATATATATATATATATATATATACACATATATATACATACACACATACATACTGGCCGTGTCCTACAATTGGCCATGTATGATCCAGAAGTATCTACATAATGGAATATCGATATATCAGCCATGAATCCTACAGCAATATGTATATATCATTGTGTATTATACACAGAGTCTATGATATATGATAATAATAATATACAAAGATATTAATAGATAGTAATATTGATATAGACATATATAAATATATAATCCAAGATTCATATATAGGATAGTTATAATACAAAATGTATATCTGCCCAGTAATAGTTGTGATATATCTGCTATATATTACACAGCAGTGTCTATATATCAGCCTTAGTAGTCCAATATTATCTATGTTGTATAGGAGAAGTTATTTAAAAATGTATCTATACAAATGCCATGCACCGTAATGTGGTATTTATATATACCCCTGCACTAAATTGCAGTATATACATATATACATATACACCATGCATTATATTGAAGGATCACATACATTCACCATGCACTACATTGCAATCTAATATATAAAGCTCAATGTGTGTGTATGTGTGTGTGTATGTGTGTGTGTATGTCCGGGATTGGCATCCGCACCGTCGCAGCTACAGCCACAAAATTTTGCACAGTCACATGTCTGGACCCCGAGAGCGTCATAGGCTATGTTGTGAGGCAAAATTTTAACCCCGCACGTTCCAATTCACCAAACAATTTTGCCCCTATCTACATAATGGGGAAAAAGTGTGTGTGCATCAAGCCTCGCCCCTCATTATAATGTCATAATGGTTGCCATGGCGACGCTAATGTCATAATAGGTTGCAATGGCGAAGATGCTGTCACAATGGTTGCCATGGTGACGATGATTTCTTAATAGGTTGCAGTGGTGACGGTTATGTCATAATGGTTGCCATGGTGATGATGATGTCATAATGGATATATGGGCACTGGACTATGGGATGGAGGATATGTATGACAGGTATATGGGCACTGGACTATGGGATGGAGGATATGTATGACAGGTATATGGGCACGGGACTATGGGATGGAGGATATGTATGATGGGTATATGGGCATGGGACTATGGGATGGAGGATATGTATGATGGGTATATGGGCACGGGACTATGGGATGGAGGATAATTATAATTTGTTATAACTAACCACAGTTAGTTACTATGCCCGGGCAGCGCCGGGCTCTTCAGCTAGTACAAATATATAACTGCTATACACTCTAATGCAGTATCTATATATGACCGCCATGCACCAAATTACAATATCTATCAATACCCCATGCACTACTGTATATTGCCTTATCTATATCTACACCATGCACCACGTTGCAGTACCAACATATACACCATATAGCAGTACATACATATACATACATATACATATATACACACACACATATACAGTGGCATGCAAAAGATTAGGCACCCCTGGTCAAAATTACTGTTATTGTGAACAGTTAAACAAGTTGAAGATAAAATGATCTCTAAAAGGCCTAAAGTTAAAGTTGACACATTTGTTTTGTATTTTAGGCTAAAAAGTAATACACATTGTAATTTTTTCACATTTTAAAAATTACAAAAAGAAAAATGGTCCGATGCTAAAGTTTCGGCACCTTTGGAGATTTGTGTGCTCAGATAACTTTGACCAAGGTTTCAGACCTTAATTAGCCTGTAAGGGATATGGCTTGTTGACTCTCAATGTTAGGAAAGGCCAGCTGATGCAGATTCCACAGGTTTAGAAACACATAGCCTCCTCTAACCTTGTGCGAAAAAACAGCCACCATGGGTTCTTTTAAGCAGCTGCCTAGCACTCTGAAAATGAAAATGGTGGAGGTCCACAAAGCAGGAGAAGGCTATAAGAAGATAGCAAAGCATTTTCAAGTTGGCCTTTCCTCAGTTCAGTATGTAATTCAGAAATAGCAGTTTACAGGAACAGTGGAGGTCAAGATAAGGTCTGGGAGGCCAAGCAAAATTTCAGAGAGAGCTGCTTGTAGGATTGCTAGAAAGGCATATCAGAACCCCCACTTGACTGCAAAAGACCTTCAGAAAGATTTAGCAGATTCTGGAGTTGTGGTAATTGTTCTACTGTTCAGAGACACCATATCAAATATGGTCTTCATGGAAGAGTCATCAGAAGAAAACCTCTCCTGCACCCTCACCATAAAATTTAGCATCAGAGGTATGCAAAAGAACATCTAAACAAGCCCAATGCATTTTAGAAACAAGTCCTGTGAATCGTTGAAGTTAAAATAAAACTCAAAATGGATATTACACCGTGCTATACTGGAAAAGACAAGGGTTAATATTGGACTACTCACTTGATAATGTATAGAAGAAACAAGATGTCTTGGAGGCTGGTTGCCTGGTTTTGGAAATATGGATAGCTGGCACAAAAAGTGGGATGAATAAATGAATGAATAAATAAATAAATGAATAAATAAAACCTATTTGTTTTGTTTTAGAAAGCCCATAAACGAAGAATAGGGCCCGATAAAATGGGGCTTTTTGAAATATGCACATACTTTTTATTTTCATTTTTACTTTTATATTTTTTCCTATTTTTAGTATTATTCTTGATATATATATATATTTTATATATATATATATATTTGCATTCTCATTTTTTAATCTATTTTAATTATCTTAATAAATAAAGGTTACACCACATGCATATTTTATTTATGCATTTCTTAATCTCATCATTCATTCCCTTTTTTATATACACATATTCTCTATGTCCATTCATTTGGATTCAGCATCTTGCAACCACTACTTGTTTTAGGGTTAAATGCAGACACATGCCATCCTCCCCTCCTCCCTTTCTGATTCTCCCTGAATCCACAATCTCTCCTTCCTAATGAGGCTTTCTTATCAGGCAGTTGTGGGTCAGGTGATCACTCTGCAGGGTTTCAGGATACTTTATAAGGACGCTCTATGCAATGGCAGGCACAACCCTGATGAAGAGAGAAGTCATCTCTCGAAACGCGTTGGTTTTGTGCCATTAGCCAGCCACCGTCCTTTCCCAGTGTGACGTCACGTTACACCCTGCCCCCACCACACGCTGACCTCCTCAGCGTCGCTCACGGCTAGAGCACGCGAGGTAGCGGCGATCCGAACTGCTTCACTGCCCAGCAGCAGCGGCCATCACCCGCCCCATCTAGCACGCTTGACTGCACCACCGATCACCAGCTTCCAAGTAAGTGCCAGCCCTCCCTGCACTTTACCAGCGAGCACAAGCCTCCTCTAACCCTCATCTATGTCACAGCCCTGCCTCTGCATATAACAGTCTAGTACCAGGTGCTCTTGATTTATCTAAGGATATTCAGCCACAAGCATTCGGCAAGGTTAGCCTCAGCCTCCACCCGAACCATCAATCATTATTCCTTGGTACCTTTTGGCTTTTTATCTGATATTCAATTTTTTATTAGTAATTATATTTAAACCAGGATTAGGGGACATGTGCCAGCCAATATCCCAGTAACAGTTCCAAGGTTGGATGCACTTATGGTCATCATTAAGTAAGTTTAGCAGAATCTCTTTTAACCCTTAAGAGGTTTGCCCCCCCTTTTTATAAGGTAAGCAGACTTTACTTGTTTATTTATTCATTCACCTTTTTGGCAGCTACTTACATTTTCAAGTCAAAGCGATCAGCCTTAAGGACGTTACGTTTTTTCTATACACTAACAAGTGTGTAGCTTATTTTCTAAAACAAAACAAATAGGTTTTATTTATTCATTTATTCATTAATTTATTCATCCCACTTTTTGTGCCAGCTATCCATATTTCCAAGACCAGGCAACCAGCCTCCAGGACATCTTGTTTCTTCTATACATTATCAAGTGAGTAGTCCAATATTAACCCTTGTCTTTCCCAGTATAGCGCGGTGTAATATCCATTTTAAGCTTGTCCCTTTTTAGCAGGTATTTGCACAGAACCTGTCAATCACCAGCAGCATCTGGGAACACCCATTTTTTCTTCTGGGCCAAGTGGACTAGCGCCAGTGTGTCATTCTATTATTTAAAATAAAACTCTTTGGTCGCAATGATCAAAGGTATGTGCAGAGAAAAAATTGCATAGAATTTCAGGAAAAGAACATGTCTCCAACCATTAAGCATGGGGATGGATCAATCATGCTTTGGAGTTGTGTTGCAGACAATGGCACAAGGAACATTTCACAGGTAGAGGGAAGAATGGAGTCAATGAAATTTCAACAAATTCTTGATGCAAACATAACACCATGTGTAAAAAAGCTGAATTTGAAAACAGGATGGCTTCTACAAATGGATAATGATCACACACATCAAAATCCACAATAGACTACCTCAAAAGGCAATAGCTAGAGGTTTTTCAATGGCCCTCACAGTCCCCCGATTCGATCATCATTGAAAATCTGTGGCTAGTCCTCAAAATAGCATGCAAGGCGACCCAGGAATCTCACAGAAGAATTTTCCAAGGAAGAATGGATGAAAATCCATCAAACAAGAATTGAAAGACTCTTGGCTGGCTACTAAAAGCATTTACAAGCTGTGATATTTTAAAAGGGAGTGCTACTAGGTACTAACTATGCAGGGTGCCCAAACTTTTGCAATGGCCTATTTTCCTTATTGTAATTTTTAAAATGTAAAAACTGACAATATATAATTTTTTTGGCCTAAAATACAGAGAAAATGTGTCATCTTTAACTTTAGCCCTTTTAGAGATCATTCCATCTTCAACTTGCTTAACTGGTCACAATAACAGTAATTTTGACCAGGGGTGCCCAAACTTTTAAATGCCACTGTACATATATATATGCATATATACATACATATATATATATACCGCCGCTCACAGGCAGTATTGGCAGGCACGGTACTGCATAAGGAACGTGCATCTGACTGTAGAGCCCCCATGGATTTCCGTGCATTGCCTCCCCCTCCCACTACTCCCACCCAGGTGATGCCATATTTAGGACGCCCAACAAACCAACAGGAAGAAGGAGGAAAGGGCGTCCGGCCACACCCTCAGGGGTTAAATTCAGGTGCTGGGGTGGGGGTCTTCCTCTTTCCTCCCCGGCTGATACCTAGCTACCTTACAGCACATAGAGTGCCTGAAGGCCTTGCACCGATGTGTATAGAGCGACGGACGCTATCCCGCCTGCCTATAGCTGGAACCTATATACTCCTGAATTAGTCCTTAGAAGGACTGTGGTTTAAAGGGGTTGTCCACTACTTTTTATTAACCCCCCATTGTTTTCCCCCGGAGACCCCTAATGAATATTGTCATTACCTTGCGCTGCCAATACTGCCTGTGAGCGGCGATATGTAGGCAGCTGAGTCCGGGTCACGTGACCCCCAGGCTGCAGCCGCCGCTCATATCCGCCGACGTCACATCAATTTGCCGACTCTGAAAATTGATGTAACGTAATGAGCAGGCGTGCCCCAACCTCTGCACACTGCTGCCACTCATCAATAGTTATAGCAGTGTGTGGGCGGTGCTGCACCGCACGTCACAGTCAGCCCCATCGCTCTGTCTGCAGCGCCTGTCTCCTCTGCATCCAGAGTGATGGGGTTGTGTGTGCGGGCAGGGGAGGGGGTCTGTGTGCCAGTGGGGGGCTGTGTGTATGCAGTCAGGGCAGCTGTGTGTTTGTGGGGGGAGCTGTGCTGTCTGCGAGAGGGGGGCTCTGCTGGCTGTGTGGGCTGTCTGCTGGTCTGTGTGGGGCTGTATGCAGGCATCGTCCGATGGGACTGCAAGTCCCAATCCCGCTATGCCTGCTACCCTGATATTGAGTGACACATTAGCCAATGATGGGACTGTAGTAGTCCCATCATCCGGCTAATGTGTTGAATGTAAAAAAAAAATACATACAGAACATATAACATACAGAACATATAAACATACAGAACATATAACATACATATAACATACAACACATAACATAGAGTTCGTACTCACCGCACACACCTAATTCCCCGAAGCCATTGATCTCCTGTAATAAAAATAAAATAATAAACCAACCTATACTCACCTCTCTGCCATAGTCCAATTAATAATGTGGGTCCCTCGATGATCTCCCGTGGAGAGCAGCCGCATCAGCTGATGTGACTGCTCTCTAGGGGCTCCAACGATGAAATGACAGGCAGAGGATTAGCTGCGTATCCCTCCGCAGCTGTGAAAGAGGTCCCATAACACTAACTATAGCCCTAACCCTAGCCCTAACCCTAACCTTAATTCTCATGCAGCATTGCTGTAAAGTGAGACTTTGAACTCAGGTAACCTCAGTGATGGACTGCAGGAGGATTATCTCCTGTCAGTTCATCACTGGAAGGCCATATAGAGCGGTCACATCACCTGATATCACTGTTCTATAGGGGAGATTGTCGTGGGACACTCGTTATTGATTGGACTGCGTCGGACAGGGAGTATACAGTTGGTTTGTTATTTTTCGTTTTTTTCTAGGAGATCGAGGGCGCTGTGTGGATCTGAGAGTTAAATAAAAAGATGAAACCGTGTTGTGTTTTATTTTATTAAAATACATTATTCTTATGTGTGTTATTTAACCCTTTATTATTATAAGATTAATAATGGATAGGCGTCTTATTGACACATCTCCATTATTAATCGGGCTTAATGTCTCCTTCCAATAGCAAGGTGACATAAACCCCTTATATTACCCCACATCCTACCGCTACACGGGAGTGGGAAGAGAGAGGCTAAGCGCCGGAATTGGCGCATCTTATAGATGCACCTTTTCTGGGGCGGCTGTTATGAATAGGTCACCAAGGAGGATGGCAGGAATAGGCTAGGCCACCAGGAAACCAGAAAGGTTGGCAACTTAGTGGATTGCAGACCCCTAATCCTAACAACACAGCTAGCAGTAGCTGTGGGGCGTACCTACGATGCCCTAGATGCCTCGGCACAGCCGGAGAGTTAACTAAGCCTAAAGCAAGAAAGGTGAAATCTAAACTGCCCCAAAGTAGAGCCCCAAAGGAATAGATAGCCCCCAAACATATAGTTGGTGAGACAAGATGAGGCACAAACACAGGCAGAAAATAGACTGAGCAAATGATGGGGCCCAAACTGTTTAAACAGGATAGAACAGGAAAGACACTGTCTGCAATCACGCAAAAACCCTAAAAAATCCAACATATCTGCTGTACAAAAAAGCACTGACATCTCACAACCTCTCCCCCACTATATCAGCATTCTGGTGTGAACTCGCAGCCAAGCAAAAGAGACTAATATAAAAAGGAACTGAACAAACTGATACAAGCTGTAACATATGGACAGGGGTCCAGCACTGCCCCAGCAGGGAGCACGCTGAGCCCTCACAGCAAAGCAGAAATCAGAAAAGGCAAAACCAAATCAGATGCAAAGGATTAGCCAATGAACAACTTGAAAGAAAAGTGCAGGATCAGGCAGGACACAGCAATCCTCAAAATGTTCAGGAAAAAACCAAATCACTATCAGCAACTCAGGGAAGATTGTTCACTTAAATACTCCCAGTCAGTAGCCCCTGACTTCCAATCATTGTCTTCAGCTGGCAGACTCCTATCAACCCGGCCAGCTCCACTACCCGCAGTAACCACCAGAGGGAGCCCCGGACTCAGAAGTCAGATCAAGAGAGTTCACAACAAGCAGCTGTGGGCTTGTGTTTGTAGCCAGGGGGGCCAATATCCATGGCCCCTTCCTAGGCTATGAATATCAGCCCGCAGCTGTCTGCATAGCCGTTCTTGCTATGAAATATAGGGGGACCCTGGTTCATTTTTTTTGGGGGGTACCCCTATTTTAATAGCCAGTAAAGGCTATGCAGACAGCTGCGGGCTGATATTCTTAGCCTGGAAAGGGCCATGGGTATTACCCCCGTCACAGGCTACAAATATTGGTCCCAGGTCGCCTGCTTCCCCCCTCAGGTGCAGAAAATTGCGCGGGAGCCCACGCCATTTTTTTTTTCCATTTTGTTTTTATGAAACATTGTTCATTAATAAACAAGGATATGGATAAATCTATGGATCTATCTATAGATATATCTATGAAAATATCTATGATATTTCCATAGATATTTCCTTAGATACCAAGATGATTTATTCAGCCCATAGGGCTATGTGCCCATTCAGTGCGACGTTTCGGTCCAGAAAGGGTGCGGACCTTTCTCAAGCAGTGCAATGTGACAAATGAGTGCTTTTTTATAGCACACAAATTATACAGGTATTTTCTAACAATTATAAAATATAAAAAGCATGAAGAACAATCTCCAGCATAGTGATATACAGTTAAAAAGTGCTCACTGAACATAAAGTGCCAAAGTGCATCACATGAAAAAATAATACTCACAAAAGTATGAATATCATGCACAAAAGATAATTATATATCAGCGGCAGCTGATGAATACATGTTTAATGAATATGACTCACCCTGATGCCATTAGAAACACCAAGCCCCAACGTCCACAACAACAGAGTGCGCAGTGTTAAATGTTAAACAGTTGCGTACCTCGGTCTATCATCCCCAAACAGATGGTCTGGTAGAAAGATTCAATAAGGCTACTTTCACACTTCAGGTTTTCGGCGTCAGGCGCGATCCGGCGTCGTGCCGGAACGCCGGATCCAGCAAATGTTTAGTAAAACCGGATGTGACGGATCCGGTTTTCTGCCGGATCCGTCTTTTTCTTGACAGACAAAACCGGATCCGTCTCATCTGGTTCATCCGTTTTTCTATCCGTTTTTCGACGGATTACGCCGGATCCGGTTTTTAAAATTGACCCTTGTGGCCTTCCGAACGGGATTGGCTACTGGAAAACTATATATAGCATGTTCCTACAGCCCTTCTTTGACAGGTTGTAGAGGAGAAAGTGCAGGTTGGAGAGAAGAGCAAGTTACTGGCGAAGATGGATGTTGTCATTGTAAATATTTTGAAGAATTTGGCGGATTTTATAGCGGAGGCGAATCGTTTGAGGGTGATTGTTCTGGAGAAGGAGAGAGCGAGACAGCAGCGCATCAGGCATCGTAGACGACGTTTGTGGATCCACCCCATCACAGCCAAGAGAATGACGCGTGGGGTCTATTCTACACTCTGCATGGACCTTCGACGAAACCCGGATAAATTTTTTGGATATGTTAGGATGAAAATGGAGAATTTTGATTACTTGGTGGAGCGCATTGCACACCTCATAAGAAAAGCGGACACCTATTGCCGCTTCTCTGTTTCACCCACAGAGCGTCTGATGGTGACTTTAAGGTAAGCCACATTTATTGGATGTGATCGCATCAGAGCACACTTTCACTGCAATCTTGTTGGTGGTAGTTTGTATCTCCAAGTGTTATAGCTCAGTTTTGGTATGTAATGCTGTGATTTAAAACTAATTTATTGTTTTTTAATTCCCCACAGATTTCTTGCAACTGGAGAATCCCTTTCGTCACTGCTTTTCCAGTACAGACTCGGGATTTCCACCATATCTGGAATAGTGAAGTACACATGCCGTGCACTGTGGGACTCCTTAGCTGAAGAGTTTTTACCAGAGCCCACAACAGAGAGGTGGATTGAAATTGCTGACAAGTTTCAACAGATATGTCAGTTTCCCAACTGCTTGGGAGCTGTGGACGGGAAACATATCCACATTGTAAAGCCAGCTGGATCGGGATCGGAATATTTCAATTACAAGAAATATTTTTCAATTGTCCTCATGGCCATCGCTGACGCGGAATACAAATTTATTGCGGTTGATATTGGGGCCTATGGCCGCTCCAATGACTCTCAAGTTTTCAAACTGTCTGCCATGGGGCGTAAACTGTATGGAAACACCTTCCAGTTCCCACCACCTAGACCGCTGCCGCAAACATCTGGTCCACCTATGCCATTTGTCTGTGTAGGGGATGAAGCCTTCCAGCTGTCAGAACACCTTTTGAAACCGTACTCTAGCAGAGGATTGACAAGACCAAAACGCATTTTTAATTACCGCCTCACAAGAGCAAGAAGAATGGTTGAATGTACCTTTGGTATTCTGACAGCCAAATGGCGGGTCCTATTGACTGCGATCAACCTCAAGACAGAAACTGTGGACGAGGTGATCAAAGCGTGCGTGGTACTCCACAATTTTGTTATCTGCAAGGAACCCATTTCCATTGAGGACACCTCTGAAGAAACCACCTTGCAAGATTACCATGACATTATCACTAGAAGTTCTGTGACGGTTTCAGTAATGAGGGACAATTTTGCACTATACTTTATGTCACCTCAAGGCAGAGTACACTGGCAGGATGACAGAGTGTGAAAGATTTGTGCCCAACCAAACTTGTGTACCTTCTGTACCAACAGTATATACCTTTGCCAACCAAAGTTGGCTATCTTGTCATGGTCTCTATTTTTAGCTTTAGGCCACAGGTGTGTACCTGGTTGTGTTTTATGCAAAGTATTTCACCTTTTAACAAAAGTTGTGTACATTGTTATGAAATCACCAACAATAAACACAACTTTTTAGGTGAAATACTTTGCTTCAAACACAACCAGGAACACAACTGTGGCAAAAAGCTAAAATTTACCCACAGTTATATACCTAGTTTTGAATACCATTTCACCTTTTAAATACCCTGTATTTAACCTTTTTCGCCGCAGAAAGAAATGACAGACAACCAGTGTAAAATAATTTAACTTTTATTGAAAAATGTTTTTTTTAGTAAACTTTTTTAAAATTTTAATAAACTTGTTTAATAAAGCTTTGAAACCATAAAACTGGTCATTTTTATTTAAATACACACATTATAAATCTGTGTAGTGTGTGGTGGAAATACTGCTGTAGGGGCTGCGGGACACTTCGACACTGGGAGTGTGGAGAGAGGACTGGGATCGTGGTGGGGAAGGAACAGTTAGAGGTGAAGGTGTGGAAAAAACTACAGAATGGGTGGACATGTGGGAAGCAGAAGAGGTGGTGGGTGGTGGAGTGGAGGGTTGGGCAGGGACTGTAGGAGCAGATGATGTTGATGGCAAGTTGTATGGGGAAGGAGTTTGGTACAGGGCAGGTTGCTGGAAGTGGGGAGATGTCTGGTACGGGGCAGGTTGCTGGAAGTGGGGAGATGTCTGGTACGGGGCAGGTTGCTGGAAGTGGGGAGATGTCTGGTACGGGGCAGGTTGCTGGAAGTGGGGAGATGTCTGGTACTGGGGAGGTTGCTGGTACTGGGGAGTTTGCAGGTACTGGGGAGGTTGCTGGTACTGGGGAGGTTGCTGGTACTGGGGAGGTTGCTGGTACTGGGGAGGTTGCTGGTGCTGGGGAGGTTGCTGGTGCTGGGGAGGTGGATGGTGCTGGGGAGGTGGATGGTGCTGGGGAGGTGGATGGTATGTAATAGGAGGGGGAGGATGGAAAGTGGCTGGAGGGGGTGTAGATGTAATAGGAGGGGGAGGATGGAAAGTGGCTGGAGGGGGTGTAGATGTAATAGGAGGGGGAGGATGGAAAGTGGCTGGAGGGGGTGCAGGTGGAGGAACTACTGTGGTGGGAGGAGGAGGTTGGGAGGTAACTTGCTGGAGAGCAGCGTGGCATGAATGCATAACATGCATCTGCTGGGCAGGAGAGAGCGTTTCCATGCGCTCCACAACAGACCTGAAAAAGGTGTGGTTTGGCGAAGATCTTGCTTCTGAATGCATGGTTTGCAGAAGTGTCTTCACCTCCAGAATGCTGGAGTTGATCTGCTGATAGCCTGCGGAGATTTGCTCTGACAAGACTTTTAGACAGTTCTGGAAAGATGCATTCAGATGCAAGAACTCTGGCGCATAAGTCTTTTCCTGACCCCTCTGCCGCTGCCGCCCAGTACCCGCAGGTGTACTAGAGGTGGCAGGGGCAGAAGGGTGGGGTAAAGGGAAAGCGATCTCCTCACCAGCAGCTTCATGTAATGTAGGCGGCCACGATGCTCCTGTGCTGGTGGATGGGACAGATGGGTCGAATGTGTGGGAAGGCTGGGAAGGTGCAGATGTACCGGGGCGGTCGAAGTGTCCCTCGGTGCCGGTCTCCTCAGGGATCGCCTCAGAAGGGTCCAATCGTGCAGGCTCCCGAGTGCTGCTCACCGTGCTGTGGAATAAAGAGAAAAAAAAACAATTAAAATAGTGACATGGTATGGCCCTGGCTGAAAAAAAAAGTTACATCTAAACTTTTTTTGTCACATGTGGCGTGTAATATTTACCTTCTGGTGAGCATTGTCTCCCGGAGGAACGACAGGGCTCGTGCGTACTTGTACTTGCTCCTGCGTCCTCCAGATCCACTCGGGGCCCGCATCTCTTTATTGAACTCCTTCTTGAAACGATCCCTCACAGACCGCCACCGCTTCACAATTCTCTCCCCTGAAACGAGAAAGGACAAAGTGGTTAGTATACAACATCAGTGTTTCCCAAACTCCAGTCCTCATGGTCCCCAGGGGTCATGTTTTCAGGATTTCCAAAGTAAATAGAAATCCTGAACACATGATCCGTGGGGACCACGAGGACTGGAGTTCGGGAAACACTGGTTTAAATCAAGCAACCGGTACTGTATATACTTACGCTCTTTAATCTGGGCCCGAGCTTCGAGGTCCTCCCAGCGGTCCACAAGGAGCGAACAGATTTCCTCCCAGAGTCGTCGGGTAACGATCAGGTCAGCGTGGCGTCGGTCAGCCATATTCCAGAGCGGCTCCCTTTCTCTGACGAGATCGATGAGGCGGTCCACATCAATCCCTCCATCCTCACCGTCAGAGTCGGGAGCACGCTGTGAAGGCTGTTAAAGAAAAAGACAAAAATAACATAATTAGCCTCCACAAAAGAAATGAAATAAAAAGTGCAAAAAAAACAAAGCAAAAATATTTATACTTACACGCTGGTGACCGCCGCGTTGCTGTCGCCGACGACCCTGGGAGGCACTGCGAGGACCTCTTGGCCGAGCACCAGATTGGGAAGACTAGAGAAGAAAACAAAAAATGTTATGTCTTTGGATGTAGGCATTTGTTTGCTGTGTGTGGTCTGCAGAACATTGTTTTCTATGTGTTGTGTGTAGTGTGATGTTGTGTTTCTGCGTTTGATGCAAAAAACTTACCAATTGTGAGCCCACTCCAAGTGTCTGTCCACCCCTTCCTTCTTCTTCTGGGAGCTCCTCTTCATCTTGTGATTCCTGTTTTGAAATAAAAGGCAATGAATACACATATATTACAGAGATGATGGATTTTGGAAATAAAAACTTACCGTCAAACGCTGACGATGCGAGGGAGGGCTCCCAGAAGATGTGCTGTCTTCCTCATGGCCAGACTCCATGGCTGTGGGTGGTGTTTCTGCTGCTGCCATTGCTGCTGCTGCTGCTGCTGCATCTATTGGGCGGCTGTTGAATAAAGAGAAACAAAGGGCCAATGAATATCTTGATATTCCATAGCCCTAGTTTGGAGGAATGGGGGATTTGATAATTACCGTCTCTCATCTGCTGCTGGACTCCCCTCCCGTTGTTCAGCATGCTGCTCCATTTGGGGTGGTGCTGATGGTGCTGCTGCTGCAGATGTCTGCTGCCTTCTCCTGCTCCTGGTTCTTGGCTTGGGTGGCATGTTGGGTGTGGCTGAGGGTCCCATTGTCTTGCTTTTATATATGTCCTGTGGGTAGAGCTACTGAGCATGCTCAGACCAAAGAAACCGGATCCGGCCGCCGGATCCAGCTGTCGCCGGATCCGGCGCATTGCGGCGCTCATAGGCTTTCATTGTATGAAAAAACGTTACAGTCACCGTTTTTTCCAGACGCCGGATCGCGTCACATTGCCGGATCCGGCGAAAATCGGATGAAACGCATGGCCATCCGGCTCGATCCGGCTCTAATGCAAGTCAATGGGGGGGAAACCGGATCCGGCATTGCATTTCGACGGATCCGGTTTTAGTCAAAAGCGCCGGATCGCGCCTGAAGCAGAAAACCTGATGTGTGAAAGAGGCCTTAGACACTGAAGAGCATGTTAAAAAAGGCAGTTTCCAAAGATGGGAAGGACTGGGATCTGTTATTGCCATATTTGTTGTTTGCAGTGCGGGAGGTACCTCAGGCATGAACGGGGTTCTCGCCCTTTGAACTACTGTACGGCAGACATCCACGGGGCTTACTAGATATAGCCAAAGAGGCCTGGGAGAAGCAACCTACTCCCCACAAAAGTGTGTGATAGAACATGTTGAAAAAATGCAAGAGAGAATGGAGACAGTCCTACCTTTGGTCCGGGAACATATGGAGGCAGCACAACGGTCACAGGGTCGGGTGTATAACCGGGAGGCTCAGGTAAGAACATTTAGCCCTGGGGATCGAGTTTTAGTGCTCGTGCCTACAGTAGATAGCAAATTTCTCGCAAGGTGGCAGGGACCCTACAAGATCATGGAGAAGGTGGGGCCAGCAGACTACAAGGTACACCAACCAGGTCGGAGAAAGTCAGAAGAGGTTTACCATGTTAATTTGCTTAAACCCTGGAAAGATAGAGAGCACCTTGGTGGGGATAGTCCGCTGCCAGCATTTCAGATGGAAAAGGCTCCGTTACCTCGGGGCGAGGCAGGAGAAGCCCAACCCGCAGTCAAAATTGCAGATACTTTGTCTCCTAAACAGGTTCAGGAGGTCCGGGAGTTCATCAGCCGAAATACAGATGTTTTTTCGGAGCTCCCTGGATGCACCTCCCTAATCCAACATGACATTGTCACAGAGCCACAGGCCAAGGTCCGACTAAAGCCATATCGAGTGCCTGAGGCCCGGTGACAAGCCATTTTGGAAGAGGTAAAAATGATGCCACAGTTAGGGGTCATAGAAGAGTCTCAGAGTGAGTGGGCCAGCACAATAGTTCTAATACCCAAGCCTGATGGGTCTCTAAGATTCTGTAATGATTTTAGAAAACTCAATGACATTTCAAAGTTTGACGCCTACCCCATGCCCAGGGTTGACGAGTTGATAGAGCGCTTTGGGCAGGCACGGTATTTTACAACTCTGGACCTCACAAAAGGTTATTGGCAGGTACCCCTAACAGAGGCAGCGAAGGGAAAGACGGCATTTATAACACCTGAGGGGCTGTTCCAGTATAAGGTGTTACCCTTTGGGTTGCATGGCGCTCCAGCAATGTTCCAGCGGTTAATGGATATTGTTCTCCGTCCCCATCGCCGCTATGCCTCAGCCTATCTAGATGATATTATTGTGTTCAGCACCGATTGGGAAAGCCACTTAGCAAAAGTACAGGCAGTGGTAGACTCCCTGCGACAAGCAGGGCTAACTGCCAACCCAAAGAAGTGTTTCATAGGGTTGGAGGAAGCTCGGTACTTGGGTTATGTCATTGGGAGGGGAGTTGTTGCGCTACTATTTGCTGGGGACAACATTTCGGTTGGTGACAGATCAGTACCCTCTTACGTGGATGAGTCAAGCTAAGGAGAGGAATGCCCGAGTCACCAGGTGGTTCCTGTCCCTGCAAAACTTTTAATTTTCAGTAGAACATCACGCAGGCAAACTACAGGGGAATGCAGATGCCCTGTCCAGAGTTCACTGTATGTCATGTGTCCACCCCTCTAGGGTTGAACATAGGGGGGAGGTATGTGGTACAGTAAAGGGTGTTTTACTCGATGGAAGATGCGTTTCTCCTAGCAGATTAGTGTTTGGCCGGGTTTTTTCTTAAAGACGGGACCTGCGATGATGTCAGGGTCACGTGATCAGCCCATGTGATGTCTACCTCACTGGTGGGAGGGGTTAGGCCCTATGTAATGGAGGTTGGTGATTGCCACAGTATGAGTGTGTTTCTGGAAACTACAGGAACTTGTGTGGACTCAGCCTGGAACTTGTATATAGGATTCCCGTGCTGCAGGACTATCGCAGCAAGACTCGGAAGAACCCCGGGAATGGCACCTGGCGGATGCCGCAGGACCTGGCAGCCGCTTAGCTACGCTCTCCCCGTGCAAGGGGTGAGTCTGGGACCAGTGGTTCTCCAAACTGGAGTATGTGTTTGCTTTGCCTTCTGTTTTGTTAAGCTGCTGGTTACTGAGTGACATTAAGACCTCTGAAATTGGACTTTATGCCTGTGTGTTGCCTCGTTACTGCCGCCCAGCTATTGCCTACCAGAGCGAATCCCTACACTATCTATCTGTCTATCTATCCCATATCTATCTATCTCATATATATGTATCTCTCTATCTATCTATCCCATATCTATCTATCTATCTATCTATCCCATATCTATCAATCAATCAATCTATCTATCTATCTATTCATCCCATATCTAACCCATATCTATCTATCTATCAATCTATCTATCTATCCCATATCTATCTATCTATCTATCTATCTATCTATCTATCTATCTATCCCATATCTATCTATCTATGTGTGTAATGAAGTGTGGGTTGGACAGAAATTACACAAATCTTTTTTTTTTTTTTTTTTTTTGTTAAATAACATATCTTTATTTAGCTTACAAATCCGCAGGCAAAACCGCACTGAAAAACCGCATCAAATCCGCGGCAAAAATGCATCAAAAACACACCTGCGTTTTCTGCCAAGAACTGCGGTTTTTGTGTGGAAAAATCCATGGGAGAAACTGCACTGTGTGCACACATCCTTTGTGCAGATTTCACCTGCCAAATCCGCACAATGAATTGACATGCTGCAGAAATGTGCACAGCGTTTTTTGTTTTACATTGAAATTATGGTACTGTACAAAGCAGGAAAATCTGCTGCGGGTCCGCAGGGCCAAATCCACTGCGGATCCGCAGCAGAATCCACAATGTATGCACACACCCTTACTATAAAGATGCTTCAGATTGAAGATAGAGGAGGGAGGGGTTTGGGTATGTTTTGGAGTGGGTGAGCTTGTTGCATGTAAGCCAGCAATGCAATGCATCATGGAACTTGTAGTATTAGAGCACAATAAGTCAGGAGAAAGGAAGTTGTTAACCCCATGAGAGCTGGAGCCAGCACTGAAAATGTGCTGCGAGAGGATGATAAAAGGTAATATTGCTAAAATAAACACAGTGGATGGAAGTTATAGTACTGGACAAATTCTTTAAGCTGGATGTGAGGATAGAGGATGCTAGAACCCACACCTATAAAGCGCCAATTCTAACCCTCTATCGGCTGCAGCTATCCCTACTCTGTCTGATTTCCGATGTGACTGTAACGAGCATGGCGGCGCCCGGTCTCTCATACCCCTGATGATGCTGTGCGGCCAACCTCTATCAGGCATGACCTAGGCATAAAAGCAGTGGGTGACCTCCTAGAGCAATCCAATTTCACTAGAAATTCCCAACAATTGTGCCTTGATTTTCTATCTCTGATTTTACACGAGAATTTCTTTCTATTTGGTGACCAATTCTGTTATGAACGGGTCACCGAGGAGGATGGCAGGAACAGGCTAAGCCACCAGGAAACCAGAGAGGTTGGTAACTCAGCGGATTGCAGACCCCTGATCCTAACAACACAACTAGCAGTAGCCGTGGAGCATTCCTACGATGCCCTAGGCGCCTCGGCACAGCCGGAGAACTAACTAAGCCTAAAGCCAGAAAGGTGAAATCTAAACTGCCCCAGAGCAGATCCACAAAGGAATAAATAGCCCCCCCAAACATATATTGTCGGTGAGACAAGATGAGACACAAACACAGGCAGAAAATAGACTGAGCAAATGATGGGGCCCAAACTGTCTAGATAGGACAGAAAAGACACTGCAATCATGCAAAAACCCTAAAAAATCCAACACATCTGATATACAAAAAACCTGAGGCCACATGACCTCACCCCCGCTAGATCAGCACTCTGGTGTAAACTGGAAGCAAAGCAAAAGATACTAATATACCAGGGGACTGAACAGACTGACACAGGCTGTAACATATGGAGTGGGGCCCAGCACTGCCCCCAGCAGGGAGTATGCTGAACCCTCACAACAAAGCAGAAAGCAAAAAAAAAGCACAACTATATTAGATGCAAAGGATTAGCAAAAGAATCACTTAACTGAACCATGCAGATCAGGCAGGAGACAGAAGAACTCAAAATGCACAAGGAGGAAATCACCAGCAACCGCTAAGGGAAGCCTGCTCACTTATATGCTCCCAGCCAGCAATCCCAGATTCCCAATCATCATCGTCAGGTGGTAAACTTCCATCAAACTGGCCAGCTCCACTACTCCCAGTAACCACCAGAGGGAGCTCTGGCTCAGAAATCTGAGCAAGGGAATTCACAACATAATTATTTTTGCGGATTCAAGGTACCGCAATAGGCGCTAATGTAGAGCCGGCGTACGCTAACATATATATGGACACCTTCGAACGTACCTTCATCTATGAAAATGCCCTCTTCAAAACACATAATACCTGTTGGCTTCGTTTCATAGACGATATTTTTTGTCTATGGACAGGTCCTGATGACACCTCGGTCGCCTTCACCGAATACCTCAACTTTATCCGACCTGAACTTCAGTTCACACTTAATTGTAGCCCATCCCAGATTTCATTTCTTCATTTCATTTCTTACTTCACTATGACAGTTGCCATCCCACCTCTATTAAGCATGGCTTGCCCCGCTCCCAGTTTAACCGTGTGACATGCCTAGTATCAAATCCACAGCTTCTGCCCGGACGTCTTGCCGAAATGTCAAAAAAATTCTCAGCTCATCATTACCCTCAACATCTCCTCAAAAACAAAAAAAAACTTTGGCTCTCAACCCGGCCCCACAACAAACTATTCAGTCTAAACCTGAACGTATTCCCTTTGTCCACACCCATCACCCCGTCATGCCTAAAGTCTACAACATCATCCGTAAACATTGGCCGATGCTCGCACAGTCATACCCACAAATTGAAGGCTCCCCCATTAATGTGCAAAAGAAGACCCGACAACATCCGAGACAAGGTTGTTAAAGCTGATTTAGGCAGCTTTACCTGAGTTCCAAGACAAACCTTCCTCAGTACCGAGAGGAATGGCACATTCCCCTGCTTGGGTTGCGCATGTTGCTCGAACGTGATTAAATCAAGCACTATCACCCATCCACACTCCGGTAAAGAGTATGCAATCAAAGTTTTTTGTACCTGCGAATCCAACAATGTTGTTTACATAGTTAAATGCCCGTGTGGTTTGCTTTATGTCGGGGAAACGACGCAACATATTCGTGACCGCATCGCGAGCCACAAATCGACCATTAGATGTAAAAAGACATGGCTTCCTCTCCCCCATCATTTCATAGCTACTAACCATTCTGTCTCCCAATTACGCTTACAGATTCTGGAACAGGTTGAGAGACCACGACGGGTTGGTGATCATATTAAGCGTCTGCGGGAAAGGGAATCCTACTGAATTTACACCCTACAAACTTTATTTCCCAAGGGCCTCAATAGGGAACTTGACATGGTATTCAGATAAGCGATAATATTGGTTTCTTGCTTACCATTTTTTGTTTTCTGATTACTTTATTCCTGTCGCATACGTATAATGTGAACCTTGTATCCACTATTCGTAGGTATGTGTGTAGCATGCTGATCTTGACTCCTCCTTCCGCATATTGAGGCTATGTGCACACGCTGCGGTTTTTGCTGCGGTTCCGGCCCTGCGGAACCGCAGCAGTTCCGCAGACATGGTACATTACCATGTAACCCTATGGGTTTTCAAATCCGCTGTGCTCACGCTGCTTTTTTTTCCGCGCGGTTTTGCTGCGTTTTTTTTTTCCACAGCATGTCAATTGTTTCTGCGGATTCCGCTGCAGTTTCACACCTTTAACATAGTAGAGGTGTGAAACCGCAGGTCAAACCGCAGCAAAACCGCAGGTCACTTTACCTGCGGTTTTACCTGCGGTTCCGTGAGAAAAAACCTGCAGGTGAATCTGCAGCGTGTGCACATAGCCTAACTTTTCTTAATATTTCAGGCTCCTTGATCCCTACATTTTTACACCAATCATGGTAAGTACTGGATTTTTTTTCTTTTCTTTTCTTTTAATTTCATTTTTATTTTTTACTTTCTTTCATTTTTTTCATTATTTCTAATATTTTTATTTTTTTATCTTAATTTTCCATAATTTTGTATTTTTGTATTTTTTTTGATGATTCTTTGATTTTTATTTACTTTTCATTTTATTCTTCTTTTCTCTCTTTATTTTTATCATTACTATCATCATCATTTTATTATTTTACACAATTTCCTAAATTTCTATGGGTCCTCATCATTTCACCTTGTATGCTTTATTTATATTTATCATTATTTTTATTTTTTTATAATTTTAATTTTATTTTCAATTTTTATCTTATTTTTCATTTTTTTTTCTAACTTTCTTTCTCCATATTCCCCTCTCTCTCATGTTCAATCTCTCTCTCTATTTCCAGATTCCCCCTTTTGTTATTCCCTCTTTCTCTTACCTCCCCCCTTCTCATTGCACTCTCTCCCATCCTTTCCCCACTTCTCTCCCCTTTCCTTCATGCTCCACGGCTATAACTGACATTCTCTTCCCTCTCAGCGCTATTGCGCAGGTCCCTGGAAGGCTTACTTTCCTGCCTCCTCAGTTCTCTGTACTGCGCATGCGCCCGCCAGCATTGAACACAGCTCCTTCTCCTATGTACTGCGCAGGCGCCCCCACCATCAGCGCTTGAAGCCTCGGCTGCATTATACGTTTCCCCACAGCGCGCGCTTTGCTGATAGCTCTCCCGGATTCCGGCTTTCAGGGTACTTTAACTCACTGACCACCAATGCCTGCACATTTCACCACAGATGGCGCACCGTGCTCCACGTTCCCAGGTATGTCCTGCAGCTCCACTGATTGTGCTGCACTGAGCTGATCTATGTAATGCCCACATGTTGTTAACTCTTGCACCGCCTGTTCCTCCAGCTCATCTCTGGACCCCTGCTTGGTCCTTGCCCTGCCGGACTTCAACATATGGCACTCTAGGTATGCCTCTCTGAGTAGACATATCTACCATCTCCTATACCCCGCAGTAGTGTACAAAACCTTCCTATTTCCTTTTTCCAGCCCTTCCTGTATACTAATTCTGCTGTGGCTTTCTCTTATCTACTCCATTTGTGCTCTAAGGTCAGTTCACATGCTTACACTGCCGTATTAGTCATGTTGTATTGTGCTACATTATTATTCTCTCTAGTATGCCAGCCTCGCCGTAGCCGAGCTCTGTGGCTGTATCCAATAAATGCACTGGACCCATTTCTGATACTACAAGGGCATTTTCTAGTCTGTATCCATAGTGACTTTGTACATAATGTATATATGTATATTTGTATAAACCTTTCTGGAGTGTATGATCACTGTACATAGCCTAACGTCTATCTTTGTATGTGTCTTTTCTACTGAGGTTTGAAAAAGACCTGACATAGGGTCGAAATGTTACCTCAGCACACTATTCCTCTGTGGTGGCTTCAATAAAATTTACTTGCATTGAAAAACAAACATTTTTTTGAGTGCAGCTGTTTTCTCTTTTCTTGATGATTTACTGGACGAAGTTCCAGGTTCAGCTCGCACCTGCCTCCTAGCCACAGAGTGCACGCCGTGTCTACACTACGGCCATCCAATCACTGCACAACCACTGCAAAGATGGCTGCGGTGTTTCATAGCCGGGCAAAAATCTCTGCAGCATGTTTGGGTCTCTAAAGTCTGCCAAAATTGCTGGGTGGAGACATGAGTTCCCGCTGAGCTAAGGCAGAAATGCCTGCTGCTCGCCGAGTACTATGAGCACACTAATACTCGGGCGAGTAACGAGTAGTGGCGAATACCTTTGCTCATCACTAGTATCAACCACTGAGGACTCTCAAATCTTAATATTTTTCTATGCTCTGGGTATCATGGTACAAATATAGTTTTCCTGCACCTTTTCTCCAGGGATATGTTTCTTTAGGAGTGTAGTGAAGCACAATGTGCCTTGCTTTACTACACCTCTTAAAAATATTAATACGTAAGCATAGATGTACTACACCTCACCCGTACAAACGCTCATCAGAACTAGTCTGAGTGCTGCCATTTTTTTTTCACGGGCAGCACTCCGACAAACAGTACAGTTATGGCCGGTTTCACACTAGCGCATTTTCAGCGCGCGCACGGCCGGGGGTAGCTCCGCCCCCGAGCCGGCTCTCTGCCCGGCGTGCCCGCCCCTTCCTTGTAGCGCCGCCTCCTAGCGGACGGCGGCGCCTGCGATCGGCGCACCCTATCTTTAGCATAGGGTGCGCCGATCGTGCGCAGGCCGTGCGCTAGTTGCGCTTTGACCTGCGCTGCGCACTTTTGACGGTGCGCCGTGCGCGCCAAAATCCGAAAAGTTTGATTTTGGCGCGCACGGCGCACCGTCAAAAGTGCGCAGGGCAGGTCAAAGCGCAACTAGCGCACGGCCTGCGCACGATCGGCGCACCCTATGCTAAAGATAGGGTGCGCCGATCGCAGGCGCCGCCGTCCGCTAGGAGGCGGCGCTACAAGGAAGGGGCGGGCACGCCGGGCAGAGAGCCGGCTCGGGGGCGGAGCTACCCCCGGCCGTGCGCGCGCTGAAAATGCGCTAGTGTGAAACCGGCCTTAGTGAACACAGCCTATGAAGCATCGGGAGGAAACCATGTTAATGATGAGCCTCTACTCATGGGCCACCACTGTGTTCTTGCCCCCCAGGCTAAAATTTGCCAGCCAGCCCCTGGCCTCACCTATCTCTTGTGAGAACTGGCACAGTGCTTCCTTACCTACCTGTTTCCAGAGCGAACGGAGAAGGAAGTCTGCAGGAGCCAAGGTCCGGAAAGACAAGAGTTGAGGCAGATGTGTGGATTCTCCAAGCAGATCGAGCAGGAGCCCTTTAGCGTGTGCTGGTCAGCACCTTCAGTACAGCAGCCAGGAGATGTCAGACGAGACAATTAGGAGACAAGTAATGGCGGACACGGCTATTCGAGCTGCTGCAGCTGTTGAATTGAAAAGTTTTCCCTCTTTGGAGGCTGGGTCTTCAAAAGGACCACCACCTGTCAGCAGTGGCAGAAGTGCGGTTCCATCGCCATCTGCTTGTCTATTTGAGAATGTCAGCCATTTAGGAGATGTGGGGAAATGTTATTTATTAACTATTTTGTGTGACATAACTCTCTGCATTAAGGGCATAAAAATTAAAAATGAATGATGTCCCTGAGCCAAGCAGTGTGGAGGATCAGAATACACTGAGGAGACCAGAGCAGCGGGGTTTGGGGAGAAGAATTATATGGTGCCCATTATGCTGTATGAAGTAATATATGGGGCCCAATATACTGTATGCAGTAATATATGGGGTCCATAATACTGTATCTAGCATTATGTGAATATAGGGGATGACTTTGTTTGTTGTGGATCTGACCACTGGGACCCCATGATCCTAGGAAACGTAGCTTTGAAGAGCACCATGTAAATGGAGCTGTGGTCAATCATACGCACTGTGGTGCCATTCACATGTGGCTCTTCAAGTAAATCCTTAAAGAGAGTGATGAGGGGACGACAAAGTATAGCAAAAATTCACTGATCGGGGCTGATGAGTGCTATAGTTTGTGGGCTGTGGGATTTATGTGGCCGGGCTGCATTTTTGTCCCAGTCCGGCCCTGTGCCAGGCCTACCATCGCTATTAATGACCCCTAGTCTGGATACTTCTGTGTTGTTCTTGTATGTGCGTGTGATGGCGCTGACATCCTTGTGTTTGGACACCTTTTTTTTCTATTTATCTAAATCAATATGTCCTCTATTGTACTCAGTTTTACAGGATAGATATAAAAATTTACTTTGTGTGCGGGGGGGGGGGGGGGTGTCATTTTGATGTTCGCGTCAGGCAGCAGAGAGGCTAGGTTCACCCCTGTTCATGACTAATGGCCAAATAACATGCAGTCATTTATATATTCTTTTACAAGGTATAACACAGATTGGGTGTTGCATATAGCAAGCGATGTAGCAAATACTAGAATGACATTACAAAACTGCTAATTATTAGTGTCCATGAATTCTTCCACAGTGCAGGTGAAAAAAATTATGTATAATTAAAGTCACACACCAAAATTATAAAAAACACATGCAATAGTGTGATGTTGAAAGAAGAAAAATTAAATCGTACACCAGAATAAAAACCCCAAAGTGTATTTAATAATGACATAATATAATTATACTAAGTTATGAAGGTGAATTCTACCAAATAAAAATTATTTTTTTATATATTAAAAAACTATTTTTATTGTATATTGTCGACCATGTAAATTTTTCTTTTGTATGCACTATATTTTCTTTTGGAAAATAAAAAGAAAGGGAAAATCCAGTCCGGTTGGGTAGATGGTGAGTGGCTGTTTATTTAGTATTTTGCACCTGCATTTTGAAACATCTTGGCTATATGGGCTGGCTGCATCCTGGAGTGCATTTGTTCAAAGACCTGGGCAAGTAAGTGGTGCTGCCCTTTTTTGTGCTGTATTTTTGAATTCTCAGAGGATTTTCAGTCCTCTTTTGTGGCTTTGCTATTAGTTCCATGAGATAAGGAAACATATCATTATGGTTACATCAAAATGAAAGCCCCAGTCAAATTGCTATATCATCAATCAGTGTTCATTGATGAAATTATATTCTTCTTGCAGCCACTCAATTTTATTCTTCAGGAGAAGTAGAGGACTATAGCAGTCAGCTATCTGTTAGAGCTCCATGCAACATTTCAATGACTGGAAGTGTCGTAGCTGCTTTTGTTCTGACCAAGCGTCAGCTGTCCAGATCACCAGTGAGTCCGAATTGTGAGGTTTTTCGCCCTTTCTGTTCACAAGCACTTGGAGACAAAGTGACACACACACTGGTCGTGGCTAAATCACTTTATCTGACGTAATGAAATACAAGACATGTTTTTATACCATTTACAACAATATGTGACTCTATGGAGCTCATTTGGCCCCCACCATCACCTCAGGGTCGTACCTTGTTTACAATATACCCAGAACACGTTGTTGAGAACAAATATGATAACAAGTATAGTTTCCTTGAAGACAGAGACTACTAGTCTACATAAGAATAATTCTAGCAATAATAAGGCAAAAGGCAATTGAAGTCTTAAAGGCATTTAAAGGTATATAAAAGCAAACCATTAACTCTTCTATATCAATTTCCCCCTTTTGTAAATGGTATAACCTTTGCCACAGGGTCAGCTGATGTCCACAATGGAGCTACTGTCTCATGGGTCTAGTACCCATAAGGGGGCTTCCTACCTGCTTCGCCCATCCACCCTCAGTGTGGACACTCACTTTCCCCATCAGCAATGGCTACCTTGGGTCTATGATACACTACAGAAGGTTCAGCCTTAGATTCTTTTTTTCACACATACATTATTCAGTATCTTAAGTAATACATATATTAGCGCTTTTACGGCTACTTAAATTAATAAGCAAAACAACAAAATTTGCATACAAGTCTATATAATGCCAAAAAAAAAATCCATCCTGCTAAGCCATTAACCCAATTTGCTGGATTTAGGAAAGAGAATGTGTTACCCCACCAGGAATCTCTGTTTGCACTGTGTTGTTTTAACCATTGGTCTCTAAGTTCACCTATTTTGTCTATACTGGCCCTGATCTGGAGATTGCCAGGAGGGTTGATATAATTACAACAGGTGGGACCAATTATCTGACACATTCCTCCTTCTTTTGCTGTCAGGTAATCTAGTACTCTAGTATGTTGGTTAGTAATTACGATTAATTGTCTCTGTATTGTATTAGTTTCATTAAGAACTTCAAGAATCTGGAAAATCTGATCGTCCAGGTAGTCGGTAGCTTCCACTAATTTATCCCACATTTTGGTTATGAAGGGGTATATTAGCATACTACTGAATATTTTATTTGTTATCCCCATTTCTACTAAATGCGGCCTGCCATTTGGCTTATTGTCTGCAGCCCTTCTATATGAGGTGTGAATTGGAACTGCTGCAGTGTCTATTTTACTATGAGGAACTATGAAAGTGGCTGGTGTCAGTTTAGCAAGAGTGCAGACCCCTCTTATGTCCGGGCCATAAGAGGTACACCGTATCATTAACCTGTGTTTGATCGCGAGTGTATATGCGGAAGCAATTATTGTCCTCACCACGTGTCTGCTCCAGTGTGTTGAAGACTGAACTACAGTCCATCATTGGGAATAGGGTCTGAGTGAGGGATTTCAGTCCTCCTCCTGGCGACCATATTTCCGACATCTGAGGCTGGTTTCACATTTGCGTTTTTTAGCGCTGGAAAAAAACGCTAACCTGCGCATGCGTTTTTTCCCCTATATTTAACATGGGTGCGCATACCTGCGCGCTTGTAAGCGCATGTATGCGATTTTCATGCGCTGCGTTTTTTTGGGGTGTGCGATTGGATTTTCCAGACGCAGCATGTTGCATTTTTTGGCCCTGCAAAAAAGCGCATGCGCACATATGCGCACATTTTGCGCTAAAAATGGCCATTATAGCCTATGGATGCGCATATGTGCGCACTGGCATGCTCATGTAAGCGTTTTTTTGCATATGCGTTTTTTTTTTTAACCATGGAATTTAGGGGTTTGGGTTGGAGTTAGGGTTAGTTAAGGGGGTTTAGGGTTAGGGTTAGGGTCAGGGTCAGGGTTAGGGTTGGGTTTTGGGTCAGGGTTAGGGTTAAGTATGGTTTGGTTAAGGGTTAGGGTCAGGGTTAGGGTCAGGATTAGGGTTAAGTATGGTTTTGTTAAGGGTTAGGGTCAGGGTTAGGGTTAGGGTTAGGGTCAGGGTTAGGGTCAGGGTTAGGGTCAGGGTTAAGTATGGTTTTGTTAAGGATTAGGGTCAGGGTTAGGGTCAGGATTAGGGTTAAGTATGGTTTGGTTAAGGGTTAGGGTCAGGGTTAGGGTTAGGGTCAGGGTTAGGGTCAGGGTTAGGGTCAGGGTTAGGGTTAGGGTCAGGGTTAAGTATGGTTTTGTTAAGGGTTAGGGTCAGGATTAGGGTTAAGTATGGTTTTGTTAAGGGTTAGGGTCAGGGTTAGGGTTAGGGTTAGGGTCAGGGTTAGGGTCAGGATTAGGGTTAAGTATGGTTTGGTTAAGGGTTAGGGTCAGGGTTAGGGTTAGGGTTAGGGTTAAGTATGGTTTTGTTAAGGGTCAGGGTCAGGGTTAGGGTCAGGGTTAGGGTTAGGGTTAGGGTCAGGGTTAGGGTTAGTAAAGTCATGGTTTGGGTAGTGTGAGGGGCCACCTAAAAATGTTGGAAAAAAACGCAAACGCGGTAAAAACGCACTAAAAACGCATACAAACGCTTAAAAACGCTGCGTTTTTTTCATGCATGCTCATAAAAATGCTTGAAAAAAACGCAGCAGTTGTATGCTTTTGTATGCGTTTTTTCAATGCGTTTTTTTGCGGGAAAAACGCGCTGCAAAAAAAAGCAAGTGTGAAACTAGCCTGAGTCATATTCCCGGCACCACATTTGTACCTTAGGCCGCGTTATATTAAACTGAAACCAGGGATTAGCAGCCCATCCGATTATAGCCAATGAGGCAGATATATCACGGGGCACATCTTTTCCCCAAAACCTAGATTGAGTCCAAGTCTCATTGTGTATGCAGTGTGGGGTTAATACCTCCCATGGCTCCAGAGGTAAGGCCAAGTACGGCATAGTCCTTGCAGATACTGGGCTGTGTGTACAGATCCAACAGTCCTTCGGTTTCTGTCCTTCCATGTCCTTTATAAGAAGAGCATGATGCCGAATAAGTTTGTTGTCCCAATCAGCATTTAAGAGTTTGTCCTGTGTCTCTGTAGAGTGCAGTAATCCTGTCACTGCCAGCAAGGTGATGAGGAGTACAGTCATTCTGATGTTGACCGGACCTTCTTGCAGTGACTGGCGTGGATCCAGGTGGGCTTTCCCTCAAGTTTTACTGAAGTGGATGTGGTCAGCTGGACTTGGAAGGGGCCGTCAAATCGTGGGTCCAGGCTCCTTCTCATGTGTCTGCGTATAACCACCCAATCACCTGGATTCAGCTGATGCACATCTGCACTGGCATTAGGATCTGGAATGTTTGAGAACACATGTTTATGCACCACATTAAGTCTTTCCTGCAAGGCCTGGACGTAGGCTGTCATAGCACCGTGTTGCATTTGTAGCACCTGTGGGAAGTACAGACCAGTCTTTGGTGCACTACCAAACAGGACTTCAGAAGGAGACAAGCCTGTGTTTCTATTTGGAGTGTGTCTGACTGAAAAGAGTGCAAGAAGCAAGCACTCTACCCAGCTCTTTCCTGTGTCTGCCATGGCCTTTTGAATTTTCAGTTTAAGTGTCCCATTTAGTCTTTCCACTTTCCCACTACTTTGTGGCCTATATGGTGTATGAAACGTTTGCTGTACACCCGGGGCCTGCATGACTTCCCTCATTATTTCTCCTGTGAAGTGTGTACCCCTATCTGTTTCTGTGGCTTCTGGGACACCATACCTGCAGATCAGTTCTTTCATCAGTTTGTCTGTAGTCATTTTAGCATTTGCACATTTTACCGGATAGGCTTCCGGCCAACCAGAGAAGAGATCTACACATACTAGGATATTTGCATACACTCCTACCTTGGTAGCTGTATGTCGTCAATCTGCAGTCTCTGAAACGGGTAGAGAGGCCTAGATGTCGCTTTCTTAGTGACTTTTACTGTTTTACCTGGGTTGTGCTGTGCACAGATGAGGCATGATTGTACAAGTTTCGTGGCTGCATAACTGAAACCAGGAGCGATCCAGAAGGCATCTACCATGGCACACATGACTTTTTGAGGTGTGAGTGGGGCCATGTGCTGCTTGCGCCATGATTGGGAACAGGGACTTTGGTGGGCACAATTTATCGTTATTCTCCCATATTCCATTTGAGTTCTGCTCTGCTCCCAGTCTCCCCCAGTGTACCTTCTCTGTTTGGGCAGCTTTTTGCTGGAGGGATTTCAGGACATCTAGGCTCAATGTGGCTGGAATACGCTGACTCCCCGCCACCATCCACTGCTCTCTCTAGGCCGCCTTGTGCTGCTTTAGCAGCCTCGTTCGCCCTTCTATTGCCCTCTACCTCCACGGAGTCACCTTTGTGTGTGCTTTTACCTTGACAATGCCAACCTGGACTGGTAACATCAATGCCTCCATCAATTGTTTCACCAGCTCTGCATTTTTAATGGGCTTCGAATCTGTGAAAATATTAGCGACTTTACCTGCAGCGGCTCTACACGCCTCAGTAAGTGCCTTCAACTCTGCCTCCTGCGCCAACATGTGAGGAGATAGTGGTTCCGCTCGGATTACCTCATGTGAGGATACTACTGCATATCCAGTGTAGAATCGTCCATCCTGGTGGTATCTGGGGCCATCTACAAAAAAGAAACTCAAAGTCTACATTAGGAACAGGTTTTTCATGAACGTGTGCAAACCCAACTGTCTCCTGACTCATCAGTTCTATGCAGACATGTTCATGCGTCATGTCAAAGTATCCTTCCTCACTCGCTAATACGGTCACCAATTCCCCCTTTTCTGAATCCACAGACAGGAGGGTGGCTGGATTCAGAACGTTACATCTTTTGAGGGTGACATACTCAGGAATTAGTAGAGCACACTCAAGTCAGAGCTGTCTGGCCCTAGACAGATGTCTTGGTTGAACTTGTACGAGTATGGCATGGATGTCATGTGGGGAATAGATTGTCAAAAGAAACATCAGTGTGATCTCACATGCCTTTCCTAGTAGTAGTGCAGCTGCTCCTACCGCACAGACACAATCAATTTTGTGTGAGGTCCCGGGTCTGATGACAAGCAGTCATAAAGTGGTTGGAATATTTGTGAAGCGGACCTTATCCAAGGCCTGCTGTAGGTCACTAAACCTAGGAAAGTGCATAGATGCTGATGTGACCTGGGTAGAGGGAGATCGTGAATTGCCTGTTTCCTGTCAGGTGTCTGGTACCTTCGGCACGTGAGACCTTGCAACCCTTAGGGTCATCCACGTACTGTAATAGTGCAATCAGCGGATGAGGTGATTGCCACTACTCAAGGATCCCTGCCATTGCTGCTGAATAGATGGCAGGGGATTTCTTTCCCCCTTTGTGGGAGGACTGTCCAACAATATTGTTCACCTCTATGAGTAAAGGAGAAAGATACTGACAGTCTGGGTGCAGGGGTACAGAGAAGAATGCACCTGCTTTTTTCCCCTTGCCCAAACAGTGTCTGGCACCTGTCCCATTTCCTCATCCTCAGGCATTTTGGTGTCAGGTGTTAGTTTCACTGCTTTTGTCATATACACCATTGCCGCAATCTTACACAAATGTTTATCTGAGAGGGGACTTGTGACTGTAATACCCTCAGGAGAGTACTGTATGATGGCCTGGATCGCACTCAGCACATCTGCTCCCAGTAATTTCATAGGGGTATTGTCACTAACAATAAGTTTTGTAAGTACCACAATTCCAGCACCTCACTGTTTCTATGTCCTTAGGTCCCATATTACGTCTCCACTTTTTTCCTTGTGCTCCAGCATACATGACAGGTCGTCTTATTGTCCTCGTTTGCTCAATTTCTTTAGATACCTTAAGGAGGTCTTTCGTATCTACATATCTCCTTTCAGGTCTGGCTGTCTGTACTGCATCTCGTAAGGCTTTGTTCATACCGTCAATGAATGCATTCACCAGTATTCTAACATCAAGTGGGTTTATGCAAATGTACCCCATGTCTGCCCATTTCAGCTGTAACCGTCCAAAGTACATCTCTACACTCTCTCCTTTTTGCTGTGTCACATTAGTCAGGAGTACGGACTGCTCTGATTGTTCCACTGTAGCCCATTGTTTTAGTGACTCACAGTACGTCTCCCCAGATCGTGCAGATTTATCATCCATGCCCCAAGTCTGATTCTTTGTCACATCTGTGTGTGTCTTAATTATATGTCCTAGTGCGTCACCTGCCTTTAAACTCACCAACCTCTCTAGGTCTGCCCAGGTACACTTATATGTCTGCTGTACTTCCTTTATGTGTCTGTAAAACGGGAATGGTTGGTCTTCAGGGTCAGGCAGCTGCTTCAGCAAACCTAGCTGGTCAGAGGGGCTCCAGGGATAATACACCTGCATCTTTCTTATTCTAGTCACACTTCTAGGTCCTGATGGGGTTGGTCGTCTGATGTCTACTGTCAGCTTACTCCTCAAAGGTCAATGTCCCCACTACCCACACTATTATGTCAGCTTCTTATAATCTTGTCTGGACAGGATCTAGTGCAACTCGCTTAGGTCAGTAGCACAGGTCACACAAGTAGCTATTCAGTCTGGGTTTGTCTGAGTCTGATCACAGTGTTTACAAGTCCATCTGTTTTGTCTGGGTCTCTGGTTACACTTTGTCAATCAAAACATTCATAATACACCTTCCACACTGCTGCACATTCATTCTCAAGCATCATTTATTCACTTGCTATTTTCTTCCCTTGTCTGTGCCTTTTTGTACATCCAAACATTCACACTCTGGTATTTTTGCCTTTTTAAATATTGGTCCAACCTGTTTCCTGTTTCACTGCTTCCTTTCTTCTCTGTCTTTTACAATTTGCATAGCTGTCTTGGATCCCATTGGGGCACCGACTGTACACAGAAAAAGTTGCCATGGCTTAAACCTTTTTCTGCCGACAGCTCACCTTTCTTCTGAAATGCCCTCCCAGTGTGCCTGGACCTCTGTCTTACAGGCCACACTTAGCAAGTCAGAGAGAGCCTGCCAAGGTGTAGCGGGAAGGCTCCTTGCCTCTCACCTGGTAGACCTACAGGATGTAACGGGAAGGCTCTCTGCCTCTCACCCGCTAGATCAGCTGACTAGATAGGAATAGGCCTTTTTCCTTCTAGCCCAGCTCCATAGATTGTGGGAAGGCTACTTCAACTTAGACAGCTCACCTTTCTTCTGAAATGCCCTTCTGTGTGTCTGGACCTCTGTCTTACAGCCCACACATAGCAAGTCAGAGTGAGCCTGCCAAGGTATATCCAGAGGGCTCCTCGCCCTCGCCTCTCACCCACAACAAAAAACCCGCTGACTAAAGTAAGAAGGCCCAGGTGTGATAGGCCTCTGACCTACTTTATCAGCCGTACAGTCGGCTACCTCCTCTGTTGATACACAATTTGCTATACAAATCAATCACACAACTAGAAGCAGGTTCAAACACATTAATGACCAAACAATCACTTACAATTACCAAACAATCACTTATAATGACCAAACAATCACTTACAATTTCCTTCTAAATTAGGCACCATATTTTACTTTCAATTTCAACTTAAAAATTTTCATTCCACTTCAATTAAGTACTGTTGCTATAAAATGCACAAATCTTTCAGCGCGTACCTTACGGATAGAATTACAGAGAATTTTGAGCACAGCTCACAATCAGCAGAGATAAGAGCGAAGGGAGCAGAAAAACTGCGCAGGGGCATCATTCCCCCCTCCCATCAGAGCGTCCTTCACAGAGTTCCGTAGTTCTTTAGACTTATCAAAATCAATTTCTACAAAGAAAACTCAAAATCACGGGATTTCACTGTAAGAGCAGATAACTGTATAATGAGATTAACTGAGTCTTGCCCTTTTATGGCCAATGCATTCAGGAAACTTTACAATGTAATGCCACATATAACACAAGCTATATCATTGCTCAATTCATTCAAATCTCAGATGTAGATTTGAAATATCTATAACGCATCTGTCCGGGATCTCCCCCACAGCTAGAAAGGTAACAAATCTCTTGACACAAAAATTATGTGTGATGATTCATTCATACATGCTCATTCAGGGACTTTTTTTCCTTTTTTTTTTCTTTCACTTTTCAGTGGTCATTTGATTTTACAAAGAGAAGATAACAAAAATCCCTTATCTCAATCACTCTGCCTAATTCAGCTCAAAGTGAGTTGAATAATGTCCTCTGTCACATACAGAGGACCATGCCTAATGGAACCCCTCATCAATCAGGGATTTATTTATATCCCTTATACTCAATTACTCATCTCTCAACTCATTCAGAGGTTCTCATAGACATACATACAAGGATTCACACAGCCTGCCTATCGTGGACCATGGATTTAACACCTTAACCTACAGCAGTGTCCACTGACACTCTGAGAACACCAAAGCCAACTTTTTTAAACAACAAGAATCAATGAAAACCAAACCAACGTCAGAAGGTCCAAAAAAAACAAAAACCACAGCCCTATACAATATACAGCCTCATATGATTTACTGCCAATCAAAAACAACAACAACTGCACAGAGTCTATCCCAGACTTTGTTTGTGCTACACAGTACACCAGTACACAACCAGTTAGTATATTAGTATAGTGCTAGAACAGATTGACAGATAATAATTGTCATCTGTATTATCTTATTACTCTATTATTCAACTCTCATACAGACATACTCACCACTCACTGGTGATGTGGGTTCTTTTGAACCGTGCTGTTACAGTCTTACCCAGAGATATGTAGACATCTTTAGAAAGGTTGCAGATGCAGAATCAATGTAAGAATAAATGTTCTCACCTGCTGCAGCCTGGATTCTGCATTTTCAACCTTCCAGGAAGCTCCCACATACGGATTCCGAATAGACTGGTTTCCACGGTCCCCGTCGGACGCCAAAACTGTCGTAGCTGCTTTTGTTCTGACCAAGCGTCAGCTGTCCAGATCACCAGTGAGTCTGAATTGTGAGGTTTCTCGCCCTTCTGTTCACAAGCGCTTGGAGACAAAGTGACACACACACTGGTCGTGGCTAAATCACTTTATCTGACGTAATGAAATATAAGACATGTTTTTATACCATTTACAACAATATGTGACTCTATGGAGCTCATTTGGCCCCCACCATCACCTCAGGGTCGTACGTACCTTGTTTACAATATACCCAGAACACGTTGTTGAGAACAAATATGATAACAAGTATAGTTTCCTTGAAGACAGAGACTACTAGTCTACATAAGAATAATTCTAGCAATAATAAGGCAAAAGGCAATTGAAGTCTTAAAGGCATTTAAAGGGATATTAAAGCAAACCATTAACTCTTCTATATCAGAAGCGATCAGCTGCAGGGAAAATATAACTTCAATTTCTCCTGGGAGCCGCTTTCCCAGTAAAACAGCCTAAGGGCAGTCTCACCCATCCAGACAATTCCGATACCGGCAAAAATGGTACTGGTGCTGTCCATGCGTTCATGTGGATACATGGTATATCCATGTGGCAGCATGTGTGCCGCATCAGGACCACACGGACGGCCGCCAGGGGAAGAAGCGCTACAGTAACTGCTGCTCCCCGGCAGCTGGTGCTGAACGTGGCTGTCATTCTTTCCTGCTCTGCCGGCAACAGCGAGCAGGAGAGAATGATTAAAAAAAAACATGACATGGGGTCCCCATCTGTTTGTGAACCAACCTGGAAAAACTCACAGCTGGGGGCTGCTATTCTCAGGCTGGTAAGGGGCCATTGATCTTGGCCCCCCAGCCTAAAACAGCAGCCCGCAGCTGCCCGGAAAAGGCGCATCTATTAGATGTGCCTATTCTGTAGCTTTGTCTGGTTCTTCCCACTTGCTCTGTAGTGGTGGTAAGTGGGGTCATAAGGGGTTAATGTCACCTTGCTATTGTAATGGAGAGGTGTCAATTAGACACCTATCCCTTACTAATCCTATAGTAAGTAAAGGGTTAAATAAACACACATACACACAATAAGAACAAAGTATTTTAATAAAAGAATACACTACACGGTGCTTAAAGCTTTATTATACTCCTAATTCCATATTGACACCATCGTTCTCCTGTAAAAATTTTAAAATAATAAACCAACAATATCCATACATGTCCGGCACGCAGTCAAATCCCATGGCGTAAATCCATCTCAGGGGTTAATCAGTTTACAGCCGGAGCGCTGCTAATGCGACCGCTCCCACTGTAAACTACTGGGGAATGAATGTAAGCAGCCGATGCATGCTTAGTAACAAGCGGTGACATCACAGAGCCTGTGCGCGCTGCTTCCATTCATTCCCCAGTAGTTTACAGTCGGAGGGGTCACATTAGCAGGAGGCTGTTTTTAGGCTGGGGGGCCCCCAAGATCAATGGCCCCTTACCAACCTGAGAATAGCATCCCCCAGCTGTGAGTTTTGCCGGGTTGGTTCACAAACTGAGGGGGACCCACATCGGGTTTTCATTAATTCTTCTCTCCTGCTCGCTGTTGACAGCGGCGTTCAGCACCAGCCACCAGGGAACAGCGCTTACCGTAGCCGCTTCTTCCCTGGCGGCTGTCCATGAACATGGAGGACAATGTGAACTGTTCTCCGTGTGCCGCGTTCAGCACGTTTTGTGGACCGTGCGCTCCCATAAACAATGACATGTCTCCGTGTTTTGCACATGGACCATGTGCCTGTGAAAACACGCTGACATGTGCAGAGAACCATTCATGTTAATGTGACTACGTGTGTCAGTGTCTCTCCGGTACGTGACAAAACTGTCACTACACGTACCGGAGCCACTGAGGTGTGAAACCGGCCTAACATGCTTTAAATACTATTTACCTACAGGTTACCGATATATCTACAGGAAAATAGCATTTTTGTAGCTGACAGATTTTCTTTAAGGGTTCATTTACACAGGCAGATATTGGCCTGTAACAAGCACTGACTCAGGATGTGGGAACATTCATTTCTCTCTCCCGATTTTGTTGAATAATAAATAACTAGATTAAGGCCCGATGCTATCGCATCGAGAGGATAGTGACACACCTCTTGCCATGTTAACCCTCAATACACACACACACCTCCTCAACACACACTCCTCTCACCTTTCACCATCTCCACTCACACTCTTTCACTCCACATACGACCCTTTCTCTCACTCTGTATCTCATACTCACACTGTCATCGTCGCTGCTCCATGATCCCCGACATCTTCTTCCGCCGGCGCCATCCTGGATCCCGACGTTGTCCACGCCGGCGACATGTTCTTGCGGCCATGCCATCTTGAGTATTCTGAAATCCTGCAAGTGGACATTAGTGGAGATAGTGAAAGGTGAGAGGAGTGTATGTTGAGGAGTGGTGTGTTGAGGGTTAACATGGCAAGAGGTGTGCTGTGACGTCACCAGTTACAACTGGACGGAAGTTGTTAAAACCCGGAAGCTGCTTAGCGCATTTATTATAGTAGATTAAGGCCCGATGCTATCGCATCGAGAGGATAGTGACACACCTCTTGCCATGTTAACCCTCAATACACACACACCTCCTCAACACACCACACCGCCTCAACACACACTCCTCTCACCTTTCACCATCTCCACTCACGTCCATTCACTCTTTCACTCCACATACGACCCTTTCTCTCACTCCGTCTCTCATACTCACACCGTCATCGTTGCTGCTCCACGATCCCCGACATCTTCTTCCGCCGGCGCCATCCTGGATCCCGACATTGTCCACGCCGGCGACATGTTCTTGCGGCCATGCCATCTTGAGTATTCTGAAATCCTGCGAGTGGACAATAGTGGCTCACCATTGTCATTTTGAAACACGACTGCTACTTCACTGACAGTGGGATTATTGTAGCGTCGAGGGTCTTGAGTACGATCTTATTTAATAGCCATAGTGATGTTTGGCATGACAGTTCCGTTTTGTAGAGATTTAATTTTTTCTTGTTCTTCCACATCACATAACATTTGATAAGCTTCCACAAAAGGATTAATAGTTTGGATTTGAAGGGCAATAATGTTCATCAATGTAGGATGACATTTTTGATTTTCTTTACATCGTAAGCGTTGTTCGTTTGCGGTAGTGGTATCGAGAATGTAAAGTTGGGCAAATGCGCGTTGCTGGTCATCTGAGGGATGTAGTGTTTCAGTTCTATGATAGATCTGGCCATGTATGCGGAAACAGTATGGGCCATATCCAGGAGGTGGTGAAATATTTGCACCCATGGAGGCAAAAGCAAAGGAACTGTTAATACTTCGAATATTATCCATGAAATTTTTGCTAAATTCACTTTGCCCTTTCAGCAAACGTGTAAAGACATCAGGATATTGTAGTATGGGTACATGGACTTTACCCTTCTGACAGCAGAGCGTAAAGTTGTTATCAGAAGGTATCTCTGCTACAAAATGCAAAGCTTCGCAATGCTCACATACATGGGTCATGTCACCACAGCTGTGTTCGGTAATACTATTTTCATCATTAGTGAAAATGTGAGGTTGTAGTAGAAGTGCATGTCCAACCGATGGGGTGCGCCTAGTTTTGAGACCAACGTATATTTGTCTTGGTTGCACTTTCTGCGGGCTAACTGCAGCTTGTATGTGAAGAAACTGTGCGTTGGTATTGACTAATGGTGGTATTGATAGGGCAGAAACAGATTGCTGATTAGTTATGTCAGTGAACGGCATATAGGATGAAGTGTGGTAGTAACTTGTTCCACATGCTGATGTGGAAGCATCCTGTTGTGAGTCTACTAATAATGATGAGGAAGAAGCCTTCTGTTGTTGGCGGTGATGGCGTGTAGAGGCTTCTTCAGCCAATGTAATAGATTTAGAGTTAGGGGATTCGTGTGTGAGACAACGGCGTTTTTAAGCCTTAATCTTGTCAAGTCGATGCTGTTTTTCCTCAGGAGTCTCATTAGCACGGCGTTGTTTTTGTCGTAGTGCTAAAGCTGCTTTCCTTTCACTGGCATTGGCATACTGTGCATCGGTATAGAATGGTGGTATTGATAGGGCAGAAACAGATTGCTGATTAGTTATGTCAGTGAACGGCATATGGGATGAAGTGTAGCAGTAAATTGTTCCACATGCTGATGTGGAAGCATCCTGTTGTGAGTCTAATAATAATGATGAGGAAGAGGCCGTCTGTTGTCGGCGGTGACGGCGTGCAGAGGCTTCTTCAGCCAATCTTATGGATTTAGAGTTAGGGGATTCGTGTGTGAGGCGACGGCGTTTATAAGCCTTAATCTTCTCAAGGCGATGGTGTTTTTCCTCAGGAGTCTCATTAGCACGGCGTTGTTTTTGTCGTAGTGCTAAAGCTGCTTTCCTTTCACTGGCATTGGCATACTTTTTGTTATGACTCATGTTGGCACAGGTAAAGGAGTCTATTTGGCAGTTATCTGGCAGTGAAGAAGGCGTCCTGGAGTATTGTAGAGTAAACAGATACTAATTGACCCTGTAATTGCCCAGCAGTAGTTATGAAGTGGTAGTGGCAAATTGGCCCTGTAGTTAGACACCGGCAGAGGAGCAAGGCAGCAGTAGTTATGGCGGTAGAGGCAAATTGGCCCTGTAATTAGACACCGGCAGAGGAGCAAGGCAGCAGTAGTTATGGCGGTAGAGGCAAATTGGCCCTGTAATTAGACACAGGCAGTGAACAGTCAGAGGAGCAAGGCAGCAGTACTTATGGCGGTAGAGGCAAATTGGCCCTGTAATTAGACACCGGCAGAGGAGCAAGGCAGCAGTAGTTATGGCGGTAGAGGCAAATTGGCCCTGTAATTAGACACCGGCAGAGGAGCAAGGCAGCAGTAGTTATGGCGGTAGAGGCAAATTGGCCCTGTAATTAGACACCGGCAGAGGAGCAAGGTAGCAGTAGTTATGGCGGTAGAGGCAAATTAGCCCTGTAATTAGACACCAGCAGAGGAGCAAGGCAGCAGTAGTTATGGCGGTAGAGGCAAATTGGCCCTGTAATTAGACACCGGCAGAGGAGCAAGGCAGCAGTAGTTATGGTGGTAGAGGCAAATTGGCCCTGTAATTAGACACAGGCAGTGAACAGTCAGAGGAGCAAGGCAGCAGTACTTATGGCGGTAGAGGCAAATTGGCCCTGTAATTAGACACCGGCAGAGGAGCAAGGCAGCAGTAGTTATGGCGGTAGAGGCAAATTGGCCCTGTAATTAGACACCGGCAGAGGAGCAAGGCAGCAGTAGTTATGGCGGTAGAGGCAAATTGGCCCTGTAATTAGACACCGGCAGAGGAGCAAGGTAGCAGTAGTTATGGCGGTAGAGGCAAATTAGCCCTGTAATTAGACACCGGCAGAGGAGCAAGGCAGCAGTAGTTATGGCGGTAGAGGCAAATTAGCCCTGTAATTAGACACCGGCAGAGGAGCAAGGCAGTAGTTATGGCGGTAGAGGCAAATTGGCCTTGTAATTAGACACCGGCAAAGGAGCAAGGCAGCAGTAGTTATGGCGGTAGAGGCAAATTGGCCTTGTAATTAGACACCGGCAGTAAACAGGCAGATGACCAAAGCAGCAGTAGTTATGGCGATAGAGGCAAATTGGCCCTGTAATTAGACACTGGCAGAGGACAAAGGCAGCAGTAGTTATGGCAGTATAGGCAAATTGGCCCTGTAATTAGACACCGGCAGAGGACAAAGGCAGTAGTTATGGCGGTATAGGCAAATTGGTCCTGTAATTAGACACCGGCAGAGGAGCAAGGCAGCAGTAGTTATGGCGGTACAGGCAATTTGGTCCAGTAATTAGACACCGGCAGTAAACAGGCATAGGACCAAGGCAGCAGTAGTTATGGTGGTACAGGCAATGCCAAGCGTCCGCACAGCAAGTCGGCGTGAGGTAAATGACGCAATTTCACGAATGCAAGATGGCGTCGGCGAAATCTCGCGAGATTTCGCCGACGTCGTTAACACCTCTTGCCATGTTAACCCTCAACACACCACACCGACTCAACACACACTCCTCTCACCTTTCACCTCCACTCATGTCCACTCACTCTTTCACTCCACATACGTTCCTTTCTCTCACTCCGTTTCTCATACTCACACCGTCATCGTCGCTGCCCCGACATCTTCCTCCGCCGCCGCGATCCAGGATCCAGACGTTCTCCAGGCCGCCGACATGTTCTTGCGGGACACCATCTTGGATTTCGTGAAATCCCGCGATATTCAAGATAGCGTCACCGCAACATGTCGCTGGCGTGGACGACATCGGGATCCAAAAAGATGGCGTCGGCGAAATCTCGCGAGATTACGCCGACGCCATTTTGGATCCCGATGTCGCCCACGCCAGCGACATATTCTTGCGGGACGCCATCTTGGATGTCGTGAAGTCCCGCGATATTCAAGATGGCGTTGCCGCAACAACATGTCGCTGGCATGGGCGACATCGGGATCCAAAATGGCGTCGGCGTAATCTCGCGAGATTTCGCCGACGCCATCTTTTTGGATCACGATGTCGTCCATGCCAGCGACATATTGTTGCGGCGACGCCATCTTGAATCTCGCGGGATTTCACGACATCCAAGATGGCGTCCCGCAAGAACATGTCGGCGGCCTGGAGAACGTCTGGATCCTGGATCGCGGCGGCGGAGGAAGATGTCGGGGCAGCGACGATGACGGTGTGAGTATGAGAAACGGAGTGAGAGAAAGGAACGTATGTGGAGTGAAAGAGTGAGTGGAGGTGAAAGGTGAGAGGAGTGTGTGTTGAGGCGGTGTGGTGTGTTGAGGGTTAACATGTGCGTGTGTGTGTGGTGACGTCACCGGTTACAACTGGACGGAAGTTGTTACAACCGGAAGCTGGTTAGGGCATTTATTATTATAGATAATTGGTTTCCATATTGCATCAGGCCAGGCAATTTCCTGCTTTCTCGTATAATCTACTCCTGGCTGTGACTGAGAAAATTTGTTAAAACAGTTTTTTCATCCCCAGCTAGTTCAGTATATCAATAAGTTACTTAGGTTACATATTAATCCTGGAACCAGAGCCATGATGGATATGATATTAAACACTAAACTACTTTGCCCATAAAGTTTGATACGTATCTTTGATAATCTATCATCCCAGTCTATTCTTATATCCAGGGCCGGCATTATGGGCAGGCAGACCAGACAGCTGCCTAGGGCCTTAGCTCCTCCAGGTGCCCCCAGCCAGTGGCATGCCTCTAATAGCGGCATATCACGCAGCCGCTATGGGGCCCATGCAGGGTCGGACTGGGGTGTCTAGGGCCCACCAGGGGAATTGACTCTAGGGGCCCACCCTATGGCTACCATAAACGGTTTTATTACGTGTTCATTTTTTGGCCTCTCCCACTAAAACGTGTGCCTTTTAGCAAGCTGTACAGTGTGCAAAAGAGAACACTCTCAGCCTCCTATATATTGTACAGACTACACTCTCAGCCTCCTATATATCGTACAGACCGCACACTCAGCCACATATATCGTACAGACCGCACTCTCAGACTCCTATATATCATACAGACCGCACTCTCAGACTCCTATATATCGTACAGACTGTACTCTTGGCATCCTATAGCACATACAGACCGCACTCTCGGTCTCCTATAACAGATGCTTTCTATAAGAGGCTGAAAGTGTGGTATGTACATTATGTAGGATGCAGATATTGCGGTATGTACGGCATATTGGCCTAATATATGACATACAGTCTGTCGGCCTCCTATTAAGCCTCCTATGAGACATACAGACTGTTTGCCTCCTATTAGGCCTCCTATAAGACATATAGACTGTCAGCCTCTTATTAGGCCTCCTATGAGTCATACAGACAGTCGGCCTACTATTAGGCCCCCTATAAGACATACAGACTGTCAGCCTTCTATTAGGCCCCTTATAAGACATACAGACTGTCAGCCTCCTATTAGGCCCCTTATAAGACATACAGACTGTCAGCCTCCTATTAGGCCCCCTATAAGACATACAGAGTGTTGGCCTCCTATTAGGCCCCCTATAAGACATACAGACTAGTGTCGGCCTCCTATTAGGCCCCCTATAAGACATACAGAGTGTCGGCCTCCTATTAGGCCCCCTATAAGACATACAGAGTGTCGGCCTCCTATTAGGCCCCCTATAAGACATACAGAGTGTCGGCCTCCTATTAGGCCTCCTATAACACATACAGAGTGTCGGCCTCCTATAAGACATACAGAGTGTCGGCCTCCTGTTAAGCCCCCTATAAGACGTACAGAGTGTCGGCCTTCTGTTAGGCCCCCTATAAGACATACAGCGTGTCGGCCTCCTATAAGACATACAGAGTATTGGCCTCTTAGATACTGTACAGACCGCACTCTCTGCCTATGTACGTCATACAGGAGGATGATAGTGCGGTCTGTACAGTCAGTATACAGGCCTCATATGACATATTAGGCCATATAAGAGTGTGGTGTGTGTGTGTATCTTATATAGGAGTCACTGGCAGAGATTGTGATCTGTGATGCTGCATCATGTCATGTGTATGAGCAGGGCCGGTTTTAGGCAAAGTGGGGCCCTAGGCAAAGTTTAAAATGGGGCCCCAAATGCTAACATATTGCACATCAGACAGAAGCATTTCGATTGTATTTACATGCGCTGAGTTCAGGCCGCTAAATGATTGTGATCGACAATATTGAAGTCGTTCAACACTGGTTTCCCGGCCTCTTTCCACCATCTGAGAAAGAATGATGGGAACAGAACAATCACTAATGGATCAATCTGTCCCCATACAGTATCATGTTATCAGCAGCACATCTACAGTTTACACCCCATAGTCCATATAATGTAATGTGCCCCATAGGCCTCCATATAGTATAATACACTCCTCAGTCCTCCATATAATATAATACACTCCTTATAGCCCTCCATATATTAAAATACACTGCTCAGTCCTCCATATAGTATAATACACTCCTTATAGTACTCCATATAGTATAATATACTCCCCATAGTCCTCCATATAGTATAATACACTCCTCAGAGCCATCCATTAAAATACACTCAGTCCTCCATATAACACACTCCTCCATATATTAAAATACACTGCTCAGTCCTCCATATAGTATAATACACTCCTCACAGTGTTCCATATAGTATAATACACTGCCAGTCATCCATGTAGTACAATTCACTTCCCATAATAATGCACCCCATAGTTCTTTATATAGTATAATGTATTCCCCATAGTCCTCGATACAGTATAATGCAGCCCACATATAGTAAAATGCTATACTATACTGGCTACCCATACACTCCAGAATTCAGTACAAACTTATTACCCTCACCCACAAAGCACTCTATGGCTCAGCACCACCCTACATCTCCTCCCTCGTTTCAGTCTACCACCCTACTTGTGCCCTCCGTTCTGCTGATGACCTGAGGTTAGCATCCTCAATAATCAGAACCTCCCACTCCCGTCTCCAAGACTATACACGTGCTGCGCCAATTCTTTAGAATGCACTTCCCAGGTCAATACGATTAGTCCCCAATCCCTACAATTTTAAGCGTGCCCTGAAAACACATTTATTCAGACTGGCCTACCTCCTCAACACATTAACCAAACCATCTGTTATAACTTTATATACTCCGTGTAATGGAGGTCAGTGACGTGGATCAGAAAAGAGGCCTGAGCTCATAGGTTTTCAGTTCTGTAGTATTTATCAGAATCAAGCAGGTTTACAGATAAGACACAGCAGGGTAAAAGCAGATGAAGATAATAACGCAGTGAGCAAACGTACAGACCGTGGAGACGTATGAAGTCCAAGTTGCCAGATCCGGAGACCTGGAGAGCAGGCCAGGCCTGCAAGCAGGAGACAGTCCTTGAAGCGGAGGTGGGTGCAGAGCTGATCCGAAGAAGCAAGTCTTTACAATGAGACCAGGATTCACAGGCAGGTGGGGTATCCCAAGGTAACGAAGAGACGAGCTAGGTAGCAGTCCTTCCAGCTTGATAACAAGTCCAAGAACAAGTATACTCAAGCAATGAGTAATCATACAGAGCATCCTTATATACAGAGCAGACAGGAACAAGAGAGATCAACACAGGAAATAAGATGGCCCCCGTTGAGGCTCGTGACTCCATCTTGGATGAGGGCAAAAATGAACTAAACTAAGGGCAAAGCAGAAAGTGAGCGACAGACATAAGGCAAGGATTTCAGAGAAACGGATATGCAGGCCAAGTCCTTACACTATCCCTGTGTGGCACAGTCAAAAGTTTTATCATAACCAGGTTCCCCGTATTATGTTCCCACATGCTTTATGCATCTATTAGCCCAATGTGTCTGTACTGTTACACACTTAACATTATGGCTGGTCCAAACAATCAGGGCAATTGTTACCACCCACCTTTCGTGTCTCCCCTTTTTCCCTCATAGACTGTAAGCTTGCGAGCAGGGCCCTCATTCCTCTTGGTATCTGTTATGATCTATGTGCTATTGTTATGCTGTAATGTCTATTGTCTGTACAAATCCCCTCTGAAATGTAAAGTGCTGCGGAATATGTCAGCGCTATAGAAATAAAATGTATTATTATAATTCAGCCACCCCATAGAGCATAATAGTCCTCCATATAGTCTAATACACTCCTCAGTCCTCCATATAGTATAATACACTGCCCATAGTCCTCCATATAGTAAAATAAACTCCTCATAGTCCTCCATATAGTATAATACACTCCTCATAGCCCTCCATATATTACCATACACTCAGTCCTCCATAGTATAATACACTACTCAGTCCTCCATATAATATAATACACTCCTCATAGTCCTCCATATATTAAAATACACTGCACAGTCATCATGTATAAACACGAGAAAAACGGAGCAAAGAAATACCATCCACTAAAAAGATTTTTGTATTTTATTAATTCAAATAATTTTGAAAATATGTAAAAACCAATATAAAGGCTTATAACAATGAAGAGGAAAAGAGGAATACCACGGCCAACACAGGGGTACACATGGTGGTACTGAGATCAGGGGTTATCCAATATGCGTAACAGCAGAGTAAATCCTAGACAAAAAATCCATCAAAAAGATAGGAGCAAATATATATAACATTGTCCAGAATAGTAAACAAATCAATGTATCCATCTGTATCAAAGTGAATATCGCTTACACATAATCACCAGTACACCAGTGTGCTCTCCTGTGAACCCCTGACGCCCGTTTCACGTTGAATGCTTTCTCAAAAGGGGTATAAGCAGATGCCATATCCCTATAGTTATATAATGGTGTCAATTAATGCCGGTATACTGGGCGCACGCGCCGATGACAACACACGCCAAGAATGTTGCCTCCCACCTCCGTGGCCGTCAACAAGCGGCACGCATGTAGGTGGAACTCCACCTGCTGACGTCATAAACATGCGCGCCAAGCTAATATAGATAACCACAGAGGAGAGTAGGAGGGGCGTGGAGTAAAGTGCGCGTGCGCACCCCAACTGCCATTACAATGAAGACCATAGCAGCAGCCATCTTAGAGAGGATAAAAATCGGCCCATAAAATACATATAGTGTAAATGCAGCCCAAACTATAAAACAGGGATGCAGTGATCAAGTGCTCAATAGAACGCAAGAAAATATTGACAAAGCATTAATAATATCTCAGATAACGATACATAAAGTGCATCTTAAAAGTGACAGTGCATAATTCTATACTCATTTCACAGAATACTGCGATACTAAGAATGTATATATATTACAAAAAATCAATACTAATAAACAAAGACAATACTAACAAAATAATAATAAGGAAAGGGGGAGATAACTAAAAAGGTGAAAGAGAAGTAAAAATATACACTCACTGGCCACTTTATTAGGTACACCTGTCCAACTGTGTGTTAAGACTTAATTTCTAATCAGCCAATCACATGGCGGCAACTCAGTGCATTTAGGCATGTAGACATGGTCAAGACAATCTCCTGCAGTTCAAACCGAGCATCAGTATGGGGAAGAAAGGTGATTTGAGTGCCTTTGAACGTGGCATGATTGTTGGTGCCAGAAGGGCTGGTCTGAGTATTTCAGAAACTGCTGATCTACTGGGATTTTCACGCACAACCATCTCTAGGGTTTACAGAGAATGGTCCGAAAAAGAAAAAAAATCCAGTGAGCGGCAGTTCTGTGGCCGGAAATGCCTTGTTGATGCCAGAGGTCAGAGGAGAATGGGCAGACTGGTTCGAGCTGATAGAAAGGCAACAGTGACTCAAATTGCCACCCGTTACAACCAAGGTAGGCAGAAGAGCATCTCTGAACGCACAGTGCGTCGAACTTTGAGGCAGATGGGCTACAGCAGCAGAAGACCACACTGGGTACCACTCCTCTCAGCTAAGAACAGGAAACTGAGGCTACAATTTGCACAAGCTCATCGAAATTGGACAGTAGAAGATTGGAAAAACGTTGCCTGGTCTGATGAGTCTCGATTTCTGCTGCGACATTCGGATGGTAGGGTCAGAATTTGGCGTAAACAACATGAAAGCATGGATCCATCCTGCCTTGTATCAACGGTTCAGGCTGGTGGTGGTGGTGTCATGGTGTGGGGAATTTTTTCTTGGCACTCTTTGGGCCCCTTGGTACCAATTGAGCATCGTTGCAACGCCACAGCCTACCTGAGTATTGTTGCTGACCATGTCCATCCCTTTATGACCACAATGTACCCAACATCTGATGGCTACTTTCAGCAGGATAATGCGCCATGTCATAAAGCTCGAATCATCTCAGATTGGTTTCTTGAACATGACAATGAGTTCACTGTACTCAAATGGCCTCCTCAGTCACCAGATCTCAATCCAATAGAGCATCTTTGGGATGTGGTGGAACGGGAGATTCGCATCAGGGATGTGCAGCCGACAAATCTGCGCCAACTGTGTGATGCCATCATGTCAATATGGTCCAAAATCTCTGAGGAATGCTTCCAGCACCTTGTTGAATCTCTGCCACGAAGAATTGAGGCAGTTCTGAAGGCAAAAGGGGGTCCAACCCGTTACTAGCATGGTGTACCTAATAAAGTGGCCAGTGAGTGTATATGGGCACAAAAAATAATAGCAAAAAAGAAATAGACGAAAATAGTCTTCTTATCCAGTTGGAGAAGATCCCTTGGTTCTGTTCAGATATTCGATGATATCCCACATGAAGGATTTTCGGCTCTATTGACTGATGTAATGTCATATGAAACACAAGTTCCAAGAGATCAAGACCCGGCAAGACAAGGACTATAAGAAAAACTAGGAGAAATGACAAAATTAAAAATAATAATACATAAAAACGTGGGACGATGATGCAAATTTAATATTCAAACATATATTACACACCAAACCTTTTTTATGTCTTTGTTTATTAGTATTGATTTTTTGTAATTTATATACATTCTTAGTATCGCAGTATTCTGTGAAATGAGTATAGGATTATGCACTGTCTCACTTTTAAGATGCACTTTTGCACTTTATGTATCGTTATCTGAGATATTATTAATGCTTTGTCAATATTTTCTTGCGTTCTATTGAGCACTTGATCACTGCATCACTCTTTTATAGTTTGGGCTGCATTTACACTATATGTATTTTATGGGCCGATTTTTATCCTAAGATGGCTGCTGCTATGGTCTTCATTGTAATGGCGGTTGGGGTGCGCACGCGCACTTTACTCCACGCCCCTCCTACTCTCCTCTGTGGTTATCTATATTAGCTTGGCGCGCATGTTTATGACGTCAGCAGGTAGAGTTCCACCTACATGCGCGCCGCTTGTTGACGCCCACGGAGGTGGGAGGCAACATTCTTGGCGTGTGATGTCATCGGGACATGCGCCCAGTATACCGGCACTAATTGACACCATTATATAACTATAGGGATATGGCATCTGCTTATACCCCTTTTGAGAAAGCATTCAACGCAAAACGCGCGTCAGGGGGTCACAGGAGAGCACACTGGTGTACTGGTGATTATGGGTAAGCGATATTCACTTTGATACAGATGGATACATTGATTTGTTTACTATTCTGGACAATGTTATATATATTTGCTCCTATCTTTTTGATGGATTTTTTGTCTAGGATTTACTCTGCTGTTACGCATATTGGATAACCACTGATCTCAGTACCACCATGTGTACCCCTGTGTTGGCCGTGGTATTCCTCTTTTCCTCTTCATTGTTATAAGCCTTTATATTGGTTTTTACATATTTTCAAAATTATTTGAATTAATAAAATACAAAAATCTTTTTAGTGGATGGTATTTCTTTGCTCCATTTTTCTCGTGTTTATCCTTCCATTGGGAGCATTTCCATTTTTTATTTTTTAGTTGTTAGGCCTTATGCCTCTGTCTTGGGGGTGAAGTTATTTCTTCAACATTTCTTATAATTACTTTATGCTTATTTTGACTTTTTTGTTTTCATCAGTCATCATGCAGTACAATTCACTTCCCATAGTATAATGCACCCCATAGTTCTTCATATAGTATAATGTATTCCCCATAGTCCTCGATACAGTATAATGCAGCCCACATATAGCATAATGCAGCCACCCCACAGACTATAATGCAGCCCCGCCATACAATATAATGTAACCCCCATAGAATATAATGCAGCCCCCTCTTATAGTATAATGCAGCCAACCCTTAGAGCATTAAGGTAGCAACCCCACAGAATATAATGTAACCCCCATAGAATATAATGCTACCCCCCTCATATAGTATAATGCAGCCCATCCATAGAATATATGGCAGCCCCTTATATAGTATAATGTAGCCCCTCCATAGAATACAATGTAGCCCTCCTCATATAGTATAATGCAGCCCCAATAGAATATAATGTAGCCCCCTCATAAAGTTTAATGAAGCCCCCATACAATATAATCTAGCCCCCATAGAATATAATGCAGCCCCCCATAGAATACAATGTAGCCTCCTCATATAGTATAATGTAGCGCCTTCACAGAGTATGATGCGATCACCTCCCATAGAATATAATATAGTACAGCCACCCATATAATATAATGTAGCCCCGAATAGAATATAATACAGCCCACCTCCCCATAGAATATAATGTAGCTCCCCATATTATATAACACAGCCTCCTCCATAGAATATAATGTATAATGTACCCCCATGGTAAATAACACAGTCACAGTATAGCCACAAAGTATATAACACAGCCCACATAGTATATAACACAGCCCACATAGTATATCAAAAGCCCACATAGTATATAACACAGCCCCAGATGGTATATAACACAGCCCCACATGATATACATTACAGCACCATGGTAAACAGGCTACAGCACAGCCCCACGTTGTATACAGCACAGGCCCATGGTATACAGCACAGACCCACATGGTATATAGCACAGCATCACATGGTATATAACACAGGCCCACATGTTATACAGCACAGCACGATGGTATATAGCACAGCCCCACATGGTATACAGCACAGGCCCATGGTATATAGCACAGCACCATGGTATACAGCACAGCCACACATGGTATACAGCACAGCCCCCATTGGTATACAGCACAACCCCCCATTGGTATACAGCACAGCCCCACATGCAGTGGCGTAACTACAAAGTTATGGGCCCCAAAGCGAACTTTCAAATGAGGCCCCCATGCCAAAATACAAGCACATCTCTGCTCCGTACACCTTGTACACGCGTGGCTCCGCTCCGCACACCTCGTACACGCACATCTACGCTCCATACACACGCGGCTCCGCTCTGTACACACGCGCTTCCTCTCTGTCCACCTCATACACATGCGGCTCCGCTCCGTACACCTCATGCACACGCGGCTCCGCTCCGTAGACCTTGTACACACGCAGCTCCGCTGCGTACACACACGGTTACTCTCTGTCCTCCTCATACACATGCGGCTCTGCTCCGTACACTTCATACACACACGGCTCCTATCCGTACACACGCTGCTCCATTCTGTACACACGCAGCTCCGCTCCATACACCTCGTACACACACGGCTCCTCTCCGTACACGTCGTACACATCCGGCTCCGCTCCGTACACACGTGGCTCCTCTCTGTCCACCTTGTACACACGTGGCTCCTCTCTGTCCACCTCGTACACACGTGGCTCCTCTCTGTCGACCTCGTATACATGCGGCTCAGCTCCGTACACACACGGCTCTGCTCTGTACACACGCGGCTCCTCTCCGTACACCTCGTACACACATGGCTCCGCTCTGTCCACCTCATACACATGCGGCTGCGCTCTGTACACCTCGAACACACATGGCTTTGCTCATCTTGTACATATACGGCTGCGCTCCATACACTTCGTACACACACCTGGTGACTGTTAGGCTAAGTGCACACGTTGCAGAAATTTTCTGCTTAAAAACATGACTCCCTTCCCAGAAACCGCGCATTTTTTTCTGCGCGTTTTCCGCGCGTTTTTTGAGCGTTTTTTTTACGCGCGGTTTCTGTTAACATGGGAAAAGCCAAAATCGCAGAAAAAAAACGCGAAATTAAGAGCATGCAGCGTTTTTTACCGCGATGCGGCTTTTTCGCGGTAAAAAACGCATCCATGTGCACAAAAAGTGCAAAATGCATAGGAATGAATGGGCAGCTTATTTTTCGCGGTTTTGCCACGGATTTGCCAAAATGCATAGGAATGAATGGGCAGCTTATTTTTCGCGGTTTTCCCGCTGATTTTTTGGCAAATCCGCGGGAAAAAACACGAAAAAAACGCTGTGTGTGAACACAGCCTTAGGGTGTGTGCACACACTGTGGATTCTGCTGCGGATCCGCAGAAGTTTCTGCTGCGTTGTACAGTACCTTTATTTTCTATGCAAAATGAAAACCGCTGTGCAGATGCTGTGGAATTTTCTGCGGTTTCAAATCTGCAGAAAGAATTGACATGTCAATTCTTTCTGCGGATTCCGCTGCGGTTTGCCATCTGCTCCATTGTAGAGATGATAAACCGCAGGGCAAACCCATAGGCTAATCTGCAGATAAACCGCAGGTCTTCTGACCTGCCGATTTACCTGTGGATTTTACTAAATCCGCGCGGAAAAATCAGCAGAGCATTCCGCAGCGTGTGCACACACCCTCAGCACTGCAGACAGCAGCTCACCACACAGCCAGCTCTACACAGTGCAGGCTGCAGGAGTCAGACAGAGGGAGCCCGGAGAGCAGAAAGTGACACACCACACAGCCGGCACTGCAGGACCGCGCTGCCTCAGAGGCCGGCAGGGACACAGGACACACTCCACAGACCACAGTATGTCTACTACTCACCACCGGAGCTGGCAGTACACAGAGCACTGTGCGGAGTTGGAGGGAGCAGCCGGGAGAGCAGAGCTCAGCTCGGCGTCACAGTGTCTCACGCTATTAGCCACCCAGGAGCCGGAAAGCAGAGCGCGGTGCGTGTCACCGCCCATAAAGAACGGCGACGCTAGATCCTTATCTGGGGGAGTGGAGCCAGAGCTGTGTGACGCGGGGGTAGCTATGGTAGGTGCGCACGCGGCACTGCAATACTGGGACGCGCTTTTAAAGGGGCCGAGTTTCTAAAGGGCCCCAGTGACCCTCGTGGCCCACTGGGTATTTCCCTGGTACCCCGCCAAGCCAGACCAAGCCTTGGCCCATGAGTAAGAGGAGCCCGGCGCCTCCCCACATTCAACTTATCCACATCATATATGCCGATATACACTCACTGGCCACTTTATTAGGTACACCTGTCCAACTGTGTGTTAAGACTTAATTTCTAATCAGCCAATCACATGGCGGCAACTCAGTGCATTTAGGCATGTAGACATGGTCAAGACAATCTCCTGCAGTTCAAACCGAGCATCAGTATGGGGAAGAAAGGTGATTTGAGTGCCTTTGAACGTGGCATGATTGTTGGTGCCAGAAGGGCTGGTCTGAGTATTTCAGAAACTGCTGATCTACTGGGATTTTCACGCACAACCATCTCTAGGGTTTACAGAGAATGGTCCGAAAAAGAAAAAAAATCCAGTGAGCGGCAGTTCTGTGGCCGGAAATGCCTTGTTGATGCCAGAGGTCAGAGGAGAATGGGCAGACTGGTTCGAGCTGATAGAAAGGCAACAGTGACTCAAATTGCCACCCGTTACAACCAAGGTAGGCAGAAGAGCATCTCTGAACGCACAGTGCGTCGAACTTTGAGGCAGATGGGCTACAGCAGCAGAAGACCACACTGGGTACCACTCCTCTCAGCTAAGAACAGGCATCTGATGGCTACTTTCAGCAGGATAATGCGCCATGTCATAAAGCTCGAATCATCTCAGATTGGTTTCTTGAACATGACAATGAGTTCACTGTACTCAAATGGCCTCCTCAGTCACCAGATCTCAATCCAATAGAGCATCTTTGGGATGTGGTGGAACGGGAGATTCGCATCAGGGATGTGCAGCCGACAAATCTGCGCCAACTGTGTGATGCCATCATGTCAATATGGTCCAAAATCTCTGAGGAATGCTTCCAGCACCTTGTTGAATCTCTGCCACGAAGAATTGAGGCAGTTCTGAAGGCAAAAGGGGGTCCAACCCGTTACTAGCATGGTGTACCTAATAAAGTGGCCAGTGAGTGTAGTTGAAAGCAGTGATAGAGGAGAGAGTGTCAGATGACGTTCCATCTCCCATCACTCCCCCTCTGCCTCTGACTCAGTGTGTGCCAGCAGAGGAGTTGAGACACTCAGCAGAAGCCAGAGCAGGAGAGAATGAGAAGGAGAGGTAAGTATTGAGTGTGTATGTATGCATTACAGTGTGTGTGTGTGTCTGCTGCACTATATTTTTTGTGGGGGGACAGCACTATACTGAATGTTAGTATTTTTGTGTGATTATGTGTTTATGGGGGAGCTGAATTATACTGTGTGTGGGGGACTCTATTATACTGTGTGTGGGACTGCATTAAACTCTGAGGGGGCTGCTTTATAATCTGGTGGGCTGCATTATACTCTGAGGTGGCTGCTTTATGTTCTGGGGGGCTGCATTACACTGCGTGTTTGGGGCTGCATTATTCTCTGAGGGTGCTGCATCATAATCTATGAGGCGACTACATTATACTCTATGAGGGGGGCTGCATTATACTCTGAGGAGGGCTGCATTTTAATATATGTACTATATGGGAACTGCATTATACTGTATCGAGGACTATCTGTAGCAATCTTTCTTCCTCAGCCAGAGTAAGGATAGGTGCACACGGTCAGTAAACGATACGGGTTGGACGCTGCGTATTTGTGCAGCATCCAGATGTTACAGTATAATGGATGGGAAATTCCATGCCCATTATACGTGCATAGATGGCCGCGGCTCACCCACGGAGGCGGACATGCGGCGCATCTCTCCAGACTGCAGCATGTCTATTTATCTTGCGGAGACGGGAGCCTTCGGAAGTAAAATTTCACCAGTATAGTGTATTGGACATGGTGAATCCGCATGGTTCAATAAACACATGCGGAATCACCTACGTTCAATAGCCAGCAGCGGACATGTGCTGCATCCAAAGCGCTGCCAATTACTGAAGAGGCCAGGAAACAAGCTGCCTGAACTCAGCGCATGTAAATACAACAGAAATGTTTGTGTGATGGTGCAATATGTGAGCATTTGGGGCCTCACTGTAAACTTTTGCACAGGGCCCCACTTTGTCTAAATCAGGCCCTGCTTAAATCCATGTTATAGATATACAACCGGTCTTATTACATATTGCTATATTACATTTTCAGCCATATTTAATCTGTATTTTAGCTGAATGGAGGAATCTATGGCTAAAAAAGCTGAGAAAATACATAACATAAAACTTCAAGCCTAAAATTGTTCGGACCGGTGAATAAGGAGAAATTGACTCTTCTCTGCTCTATTTAATGGTGACTCCTCACTAGGGCAATTACCTGTAGGAACGTCCTCTTTGCACCACTCCTCATCCCGCATATCACTTTCTCCTTTCTCCATTATGGCTTCAGTATTGATGTTCTTCAGATATTTGCCTGGATGTCAAAGTTGTGAAAGTAATAATGTAAAAGTCACAGACAGAAGGAAAACTCACATGGAATGTTCTAGATGGAGGCTTTTACTACAAACTCATGGGGCACCTGAACCGCCAAAAGATGCTGACATCTCTGCCTCCTATATAACCGGCGCTGCTGTAAGGGTCGGCCAGGAATATAGTCGTGGCCATGGAAACTACAGCATCAGTGTCCTGGCCTTCCCTCACATAAAAGTAAAGTCCACCACCCAGCGTACCTGCATCTCCGGTTTCAGGTCTCTCTGGGCACTTCCCAAGCAGCGATGGCCCCTCTCCAAGGCGACCCTCAGTAACTGAGACACAGTCCATGGTAATTTGAACGGTTTCTTTAGGCCTCTTTCACACATCAGGTTTTCGCCGTCAGGCGTGATCCGGCGCTTTTGACAGAAACCGGATCCGGCGAAATGCAATGCCGGATCCGGTTTCCCCCCCATTGACTTGCATTTGCGCCGGATCGCGCCGGATGGCATTGCGTTTCATCCGGTTTTCGCCAGATCCGGCAATGTGTCGCAATGTGTCGCGATCCGGCGTCTGGAAAAAACGTCTACTGTAACGTTTTTTGTCTCCGGCGAAAAAGCCTGACACGCCGGATCCGGCGCGTCCGGCTTTTTCACACAATGAAAGCCTATGAGCGCCGCAATGCGCCGGATCCTGCGAAAGCCGGATCCGGTGGCCGGATCCGGTTTTTTTGGTCTGAGCATGCTCAGTAGCTCTGCCCACAGGAGATATATAAAAGCAAGACAATGGGACCCTCAGCCACACCCAACATGCCACCCAAGACAGCAACCAGGCGCAGGAGAAGGCAGCAGACATCTGCAGCAGCAGCACCATCAGCAACACCCCAAATGGAGCAGCATGCTGAACGGGAGGGGAGTCCAGAAGCAGATGAGAGACGGTAATTATCAAATCCCCCATTCCTCCAAACTAGGGCCATGGAATATCAAGATATTCATTGGCCCTTTGTTTCTCTTTATTCAACAGCCGCCAAAGAGATGCAGCAGCAGCACCATCAGCAACACCCCAAATGGAGCAGCATGCTGAACGGGAGGGGAGTCCAGAAGCCGGTGAGAGACGGTAATTATCAAATCCCCCATTCCTCCAAACTAGGGCCATGGAATATCAAGATATTCATTGGCCCTTTGTTTCTCTTTATTCAACAGCCGCCAAAGAGATGCAGCAGCAGCAGCAGAAATGGCATCACTGGCAGCAGCAATACCCACAGCCATGGAGTCTGGCCATCAACAGGACAGCACATCTTCTTCTGGGAGCCCTCCCTCGCATCGTCAGCGTTTCACGGTAAGTTTTTATTTCCAAAATCCATCATCTCTGTAATATATGTCTATTCATTGCCTTTTATTTCAAAACAGGAATCACAAGATGAAGAGGAGCTCCCAGAAGAAGAAGGAAGGGGTGGACAGACGCTTGGAGTGGGCTCACAATTCGTAAGTTTTTTGCATCAAACGCAGAAACACAACATCACACTACACACAACACATAGAAAACAATGTTCTGCAGACCACACACAGCAAACAAATGCCTACATCCAAACTCATAACATTTTTTGTTTTCTTCTCTAGTCTTCCCAATCTGGTGCTCGGCCAAGAGGTCCTCGCAGTGCCTCCCAGGGTCGTCGGCGACAGCAACGCGGCGGTCACCAGCGTGTAAGTATAAATATTTTTGCTTTGTTTTTTGGCACTTTTTATTTCATTTCTTTTGTGGAGGCTAATTATGTTATTTTTGTCTTTTTCTTTAACAGCCTTCACAGCGTGCTCCCGACTCTGACGGTGAGGATGGAGGGATTGATGTGGACCACCTCATCGATCTCGTCAGAGAAAGGGAGCCGCTCTGGAATATGGCTGACCGCCGCCACGCTGACATGATCATTACCCGACGACTCTGGGAGGAAATCTGTTTGCTCCTTGTGGGCCGCTGGGAGGACCTCGAAGCTCGGGACCAGATTAAAGAGCGTAAGTATATACAGTAACGGTTGCTTGATGTAAACCAGTGTTTCCCGAACTCCAGTCCTCGTGGTCCCCACGGATCATGTGTTCAGGATTTCTATTTACTATTGAAATCCTGAAAACATGACCCCTGGGGACCATGAGGACTGGAGTTTGTGAAACACTGATGTTGTATACTAACCACTCCTTTCTCGTTTCAGGGAACAGAATTGTGAATCGGTGGCGGTCTGTGAGGGATCGTTTCAAGAAGGAGTTCAATAAAGAGATGCGGGCCCCGAGTGGATCTGGAGGACGCAGGAGCAAGTACAAGTACGCACAAGCCCTGTCGTTCCTCCGGGAAACAATGCTCACCAGAAGGTAAATATTACACACCACATGTGAAAAAGATGTAACTTTTTTTTTTCAGCCAGGGCCATACCATGTCAGTATTTTAATTGTTTTTTTTTCTCTTTATTCCACAGCACGGTGAGCAGCACTCGGGAGCCTGCACGATTGGACCCTTCTGAGGCGATCCCTGAGGAGACCAGCACCGAGGGACACTTCGACCGCCCCGGTACATCTGCACCTTCCCTGCCTTCCCACACATTCGACCCATCTGTCCCATCCACCAGCACAGGAGCATCGTGGCCGCCTACATTACATGAAGCTGCTGGTGAGGAGATCGCTTTCCCTTTACCCCACCCTTCTGCCCCTGCCGCCTCTAGTACACCTGCGGGTACTGGGCGGCAGCGGCAGAGGGGTCAGGAAAAGAGTTATGCGCCAGAGTTCTTGCATCTGAATGCATCTTTCCAGAACTGTCTCAAAGTCTTGTCAGAGCAAATCTCCACAGGCTTTCAGCAGATCAACTCCAGCATTCTGGAGGTGAAGACACTTCTGCAAACCATGCATTCAGAAGCAAGATCTTCGCCAAACCACACCTTTTTCAGGTCTGTTGTGGAGCGCATGGAAACGCTCTCTCCTGCCCAGCAGATGCATGTAATGCATTCGTGCCAAGGTGCTCTACAGCAGGTTACCTCCCAACCTCCACCTCCCACCACTGTAGTTCCTCCACCTGCACCCCCTCCAGCCACTTTCCATCCTCCCCCTCCTATTACATCTGCACCCCCTCCAGCCACTTTTCATCCTCCCCCTCCTACTACATACCAGCAACCTGCCCAGTACCAGCAACCTCCCCAGTACCAGTCATCTCCCCACTTCCAGCAACCTGCCCCGTACCAAACTCCTTCCCCGTACCAAACTCCTTCCCCGTACCAAACTCCTTCCCCGTACCAAACTCCTTCCCCATACAACTTTCCATCAACATCATCTGCTCCTACAGTCCCTGCCCAACCCTCCACTCCACCACCCACCACCTCTTCTGCTTCCCACATGTCCACCCATTCTGTAGTTTTTTCCACACCTTCACCTCTAACTGTTCCTTCCCCACCACGATCCCAGTCCTCTCTCCACACACCCAGTGTCGAAGTGTCCCGCAGCCCCTCCAGCAGTATTTCCACCCCACAATACACAGATTTGTAATGTGTGTTTTTTAATAAAAATGCCCATTGGGTTTAAAACCTTTATTAAAAAAGTTTTTTGCACTTTAAAAACATTTTACAAAAAAAAAAAAAATTTTAAATAAAAGTTAAATTATCGTTTCACAATGGTTGTCTGTCTTTTCTTTCTGCGGCGAACTATGTTTAAAAAAAAGGTTAAATACAGGGTATTTCAAAGGTAAAAAGGTATTCAAAACCAGGTATAACTGTGGGTAAATTTTAGCTTTTTGCCACAGTTGTGTTCCTGGTTGTGTTTGAAGCAAAGTATTTCACCTAAAAAGTTGTGTTTATTGTTGGTGATTTCCTAACAATGTACACAACTTTTGTTAAAAGGTGAAATACTTTGCATAAAACTCAACCAGGTACACACCTGTGGCCTAAAGCTAAAAATAGTAGACCATGACAAGATAGCCAACTTTGGTTGGCAAAGGTATATACTGTTGGTCCAGAAGGTACACAAGTTTGGTTAGGGCACAAATCTTTCACACTCTGTCATCCTGCTAGTGTACTCTGCCTTGAGGGGCCACAAGGGTCAATTTTAAAAACCGGATCCGGCGTAATCCGTCGAAAAAACGGATAGAAAAACGGATGAACCGGATGAGACGGATCCGGTTTTGTCTGTCAAGAACAAGACGGATCCGGCAGAAAACCGGATCCGGCACATCAGGTTTTACAAAACATTTGCCGGATCCGGCATTCCGGCACGACGCCGGATCGCGCCTGACGCCGAAAACCTGATGTGTGAAAGTAGCCTTACTGACAACTTCACACAGCATATCCACAGTTGGCACATCATTTATATCACATCCTTCTTTACATGTTTCCTCAGTTTTCCCTGCTCTGCTGGCACTTCCACAAGGCATGTAACCGGGCCGGACCATCTTAGACTGCTTCCCAGCTTCTTCCTGGCTTAACCTTGCAACGTTGACAATTCCCTCTGACTGTTTCACCCCAGACTCGAGATCATCAGCCACCTGGTTTAGTTGCCTCTGGAAAAGCATCTGACCCATCTGTGCTGCTCCCTGTGAAGCTACAGCATCCTTCTGTTCCTCACTTGCTGTTTCTTTTTGCTCCTCAGCCCGTCCAACTCCGGTCCTAAAAACGTCTGCCCATGCAATGAGTTGCCACATCTTTTCTGTTGTCCTTGCTCATGGTACCAACGCCCAATAACTGTGGAAAACTAGGACTATCACTTATCAACATTGCGTGGCTGCCGAGCCGTGCAGTGCCTATAGCCCATGTAGACACTTTGGGCGCCCTGGCCCCTTCTGAACTAACTTCCTTCTATATTTAACATAGCATGGCCACATATATCATGACTAGAAGAAGAGAACCATACATATATAAAAAAACTAATTTTATTAATTTACTTTAAAAATTGTCAATAAAAAATCACAACAATATTAACACTACAATAGTACCCCAAAATAGGGGAGGCACGCCACAAATAGATCAAAAGTTATTAGTTTGTGAAAAACACACAAATAAATCTATAGGCTTATATAGAAAAAATATATATGTTTTGCATCCTTTTAAAATACAATTCCATGACAGAGAAAAGGGGCTATGCGTGTTATAAACAGTGCCTAAAGCATCTCATAGCATAACATATATCCTTCCTAAATCACTTCATGTATTAATTATTTCAAGTGCAACATAACTAATATATAGCCCAATTAGAAAAATAGTGCTTCATATAACATCATTCATAAAGTAACCCACATATTTCTCAATATATTACTTACAAATAAGTCTCTATCAGGGTGTAAATAGTGGCAGTGCTCCCCAGCGCCCCGACGCGCGTTTCGCCCGCTAGCTTCTTTCGGGGGCGTAACTATAGGGGTATGAGAGGCGTTTATATATCCCCCTGAGCCAATAGGATGAATGCTTCCTTTATTGTCTAAGGTGCGTCCAGATTCTATGGCGCATGCGTCGGTATGGCTCTTCCGGGTTATCTTAAACTACTTCCTGGCACCCGCTTTGTTTACTGCAGGGGAGGACGCCTGCCAGTAACTATGGTAGCGTTGCCGGAAGTAGACCCAGAGCCGACCGGCGCGCGCGCGCACAACCCGGCACCATAAATGAGAAAAAATCTTCTAATGACATGGAGTGAAGATTAATGAGCCCATTAAAAGGGGTTAACATAATAGAATGAAAAATTAATACAAAGTGCACTGTGCAAAAAAGACATAATATAATATAAGTAAAATGTTAGTTTTATTAAATAAAGTGCAATAGATGATGAAAATAGTTAAATAAATTATGAAAGTGCGCGGGTGAATGCGATAGTGATAATACTACCCATATGTGTGGTGCAGAAAAAATATGAATAGCAAATAAATATGTATAAATAAATATAAATATATGATACAATAGTAATAATGAAATGTGAAGATCACCAAATATCTTCATAGGGTGAATACTACACTGTGAGTGCATCAACAAGATAAAATATGATTTTAATCTATATTTCTAACCCCCACATTGCAATCCATGTTTAGTCTCACCAAATATAGCCCTCACGCAAATAACCCATAGATATTCAATATTGGATTATTATTGCCATTAAAATTTACATAATAATACATTTTAAATGTAAATTTTAATGGCAATAATAATTCACCCTATGAAGATATTTGGTGATCTTCACATTTCATTATTACTATTGTATCATATATTTATATTTATTTATACATATTTATTTGCTATTCATATTTTTTCTGCACCACACATATGGGTAGTATTATCACTATCGCATTCACCCGCGCACTTTCATAATTTATTTAACTATTTTCATCATCTATTGCACTTTATTTAATAAAACTAACATTTTACTTATATTATATTATGTCTTTTTTGCACAGTGCACTTTGTATTAATTTTTCATTCTATTATGTTAACCCCTTTTAATGGGCGCATTAATCTTCACTCCATGTCATTAGAAGATTTTTTCTCATTTATGGTGCCGGGTTGTGCACGCGCGCCGGTCGGCTCTGGGTCTACTTCCGGCAACGCTACCATAGTTACTGGCAGGCGTCCTCCCCTGCAGTAAACAAAGCGGGTGCCAGGAAGTAGTTTAAGATAACCCGGAAGAGCCATACCGACGCATGCGCCATAGAATCTGGACGCACCTTAGACAATAAAGGAAGCATTCATCCTATTGGCTCAGGGGGATATATAAACGCCTCTCATACCCCTATAGTTACGCCCCCGGAAGAAGCTAGCGGGCGAAACGCGCGTCGGGGCGCTGGGGAGCACCGCCACTATTTACACCCTGATAGAGACTTATTTGTAAGTAATATATTGAGAAATATGTGGGTTACTTTATGAATGATGTTATATGAAGCACTATTTTTCTAATTGGGCTATATATTAGTTATGTTGCACTTGAAATAATTAATACATGAAGTGATTTAGGAAGGATATATGTTATGCTATGAGATGTTTTAGGCACTGTTTATAACATGCATAGCCCCTTTTCTCTGTCATGGAATTGTATTTTAAAAGGATGCAAAACATATATACTTTTTCTATATAAGCCTATAGATTTATTTGTGTGTTTTTCACAAACTAATAACTTTTGATCTATTTGTGGCGTGCCTCCCCTATTTTGGGGTACTATTGTAGTGTTAATATTGTTGTGGTTTTTTACTGACAATTTTTAAAGTAAATTAATAAAATTAGTTGTTTTTTTTTTATATATATATGGTTCTCTTCTTCTAGTCATGGTATATGTGGCCATGCTATGTTAAATATATGTGCTCTGAAGTGCCATATGATGATTATTGGACAAATTTGGATTTAACTTCCTTCTAGCCTAGACTTACCTCCCGGCAGCCCCTCCTACACTTAACCCTATCTAAGAACTCTATACACTAAGTGCCCCCCCACCTCTTGTGTCCAAAGGGTGCACTACGCTTTCCCTATCTATAATACAGTATTATACAAAGGAACATAAATTATATAGGAAATGGTAACACATAAAAAGTGTGGCAATACCATGGACGACATGTAGCAGTACCACCAGATAACTCTAAATACACTATAACAGCAATTACACTAAAACATAAAACATTAAGAACTATTAAAGGAGGAAGAGCCAAGCAGGAGCATTATTTTACCCCCCCTACACTGCCATCAGTCAGTATAGCGGCGTGTAGTGATAGAAGCAGGAGACATTGTAAGTATACTGCATTATGGCAATGTAATTTCCTTCATTTTGTCTTCACATTTCAGATGCACTAGCATTTTTAGTTTTCCATCGTTTGAGGAATATTTTGTCTGGAAATGATGTATTTTTGGAGTACATGCTATTTTTTGTGCGGTAGGAAGCAATTTAGCAGGTTTTTTTAAGGCATTCACTTCTGTCATAAATGTCGTGAAAAGTTGCCCACCCTTTTTTTTTTTTTTACATATTTACTTGCATCCTTGATGCCAATGCAGTAGAAAGCAATGATGAAGGGAGAGTGTTAAATATTAATAATCCGTTAATTTCTTATAAGACCCAGTTCTGTAGAATGCTTTAGCTTACATGACATAGGCTATTTTTAAGCTTGGCTCATGGTAGAAAGACAGCTCCATATATGTAGAGACCACGTGCTTTAGGAGACGTATATAATTCATGGCTAACTGTAGAGGTCGCTCTCTTCTTCTTCCCTCACCATCATGAGAGACAGACGCAAGATGACATAACTCAACAGCTGGTATGTTACTTTAGTACGAAGAAGTCGAACAGAGAGACAGACGCCATTTGCCATGTGGGATCTCGGAGAGAAGAAGGATACATGTTGCTTTTGCCATTTGGGATCTCAGAGCATGATCTAATGGACAATTTCTCTTTCACTTATTTTTATACACCTGTTTTTCTGTAATAACCTTTCTTTGATGGAAGAATCCAAATAAACCACTATATTTTTATCTGGTAACTAGTCCTGAATATTTTACAGGATATGCGTTATTTTACATTGGAGAGCCAGCCAGATCTGAATTTTTGTACTTTTTTGCGGATTTCCCTCAACTTGCACACACGGGGGATTGGACTTTGCTAACGTCAAATCATATGTGCAAGTTATCGCGAATTCCACTACTTACAAGAATCACATAGAACCTAGAAGTAAGAAGTACCAGATAGATTGAGAAGTACTACAAGTGCCAAAAGTACCAGACGTAAGCCAGACGTGTGAAGACAGGAACCCAGCGTTGTCCATCAAAGGAGCTGAGACATTTCAAGGTAAGATAAAATGGATGTCATTAATTGTCTTGCTAAGCAGAGTAAATTGAAATTTAAGTCTGTAGACAATTCTAATTCAGAAGTTTTATGGTTAAGTTTATATGCCGAGTGTGAACTCGAGAATCAGAGGTTAGATTCTAAGTTTTTCAATAGAGAAAGAGAGAGATTAAAAAATATTCTACAGATGGTAGATATATTTCATAGATCTGTGTCAGAGAAATCTAAAAATGATTGTGTAGAGGATAGTGATATTCCCGAGATTCACTGTAATGTGGAGAAACAGTTACAAGTAGCAGTCATTGAAGGTGACCTTGCAGACGTGGAACAAGATGGAGAGGTAGGAGGAGACTTCAGAACTGACGTAGAGGACGTACAAGGGAAAGACGTACCACTAAAAATAGAAGACTCACAGGCCCAAGCACGAAGTAGCGTGAGGAAGAATTTGATAAAAATATGCCAAATAATTCCTGCTTATGACAACAAAATAGATGTTTATAGAAACTCTGAGATCTTTGAAAGTTGTTCTGATAACTTTGATTTATCTAACGAGGAGAAGAATCAGTTGTTCAAAATGTGGATCCCTGTAAATTTTGCAAGGAGATTGTCTTTAAAGTTATCTGGTGAGACACATGAGAATTTAACTGATAAGGACAGATTAAAAATTCTCATTTTTTGTTCATCAAATGAAAATCATCCAGATATTGATATTCTTCAAAAATTAAGGATTGGTCGGAAGGAATGTATTTTTACGTTCATGTCCATATATGAACGTTTGTACAAAATGCTGAGTGAGAATGTCAAAACACCATCCCTCATAAGGAGTTTTGTAAGCAAATTTTGGTTTCTAAATCCTGCATCTCGTGTTATTGCGTCACAAAAAGATTCTTTGTTTGAATGTGCGCAATCCCTCGATTTTGCCAGAAAACACGAGAATCGTGAAAGGAAAGTAAATTGTGCTAATTTTGGAAAGACAGGCAGGGTAAAATCTTATCAGAAGCCTGTATTAGCAAAACCTTCTAAAATGAGATTTCCCCAAAATCAAATCTACGAAGAAAGAAAAAGAAAATCACATGTTTGTTATAAACCATATGGAATGATGCAAAAGAACACCGAAAAGACACAAATTGAATTAAGAAAAATGATGAGTTCTGATTTTCTTTCTGTAACAAAGATGGCCGAATTTAACAGACAGAAACAGGTGGTGAGTGACATCATGGCCTGTAAACTGAATACTCTGCTCCAAGAATCTATCAGCTTTAAAATGGCAAGAACCTTTCAGGATATTTTTTGCAGAGAAATAAGTATGGGTGTAGGAATTGGCTAGAAAAAGTAATATATATATTGTGTAACAGTGTTATACAATTAGTGAGTTATAGAGTATAATCCTGTAGTTTTATGGTTTGTGGATATATACATAGTCATACAGTATATATATAGAGTGTTTGTAGAAGTAGAAATAGTAGAACTGTATTTTTTAATGAAAATTAAAATCTACATCAGTAATAATATTTAGAATATGAATATGATATTAATCTTATTTTTTATGTTTCCTTAGAATTTTCATTTCAAAGCAGGACTTAATCGAGAAAAATTCTCTTCCAAGGATTTATGCCTTTATTTACACAGGATGTTGCAATAATTGCATGATTTTATATATATCTAACCCTTAAAAGGAAATAACCAATTGCTTTTTAAAATGTTCTGGGTGTGTGTTTTTTTTTTACTGCATGGTTTGAATGACAACCACAGCAGGGGAATTTGAACCTTGTTCTAATAATACAAGTATACCAGTATACTATGTCCCTGTTCCTTAGGAAAAGAATTTTAAAGGGGGAATATTCAAAGAAATATTAAGAGACTAAATTGAAATAGTTTACAATGCATTGATAATTAGGATAATTTGGGTTAAAATACGTGTATTAAACTTAATATGTGACACAGTCTGAGTGACAGTGACCGAGTGTATGAGCAGCTGCTGAGCGAGTAATGTGATACGTTTGTGAGACCTCAGGATCCTGAATGCATGAGAGAAAGAAAAAAAAAAAAAAAAACCCCAAAAGCTTTTATCTTTAGGAGGAAATATGCAGATCAGTTAAATTATTAGAATATTAGGATACATAATGAAATATTATCTATACAACATATATTTCTATATTTCTATAGTAATTATTATTTCTTGATTTAGTTAATTGTGGATAAGTGCAATCGCACAACAAAATAGAAAATAGTTTAGGAAGAAAATCTATTCTTTCCTTATCAGCTTTAGCTCTTTTAAACAGGCACCAGCACAGAGCCTGGTATTCACCAGCTGCATCTGGGAATAGTGGACCTTCCTTCTCTGTCCAAGTGTGTTAATCTTTAAACTACATTTAAATTAATTTTTCCAAAGGATAATTTTATGATATTCAAATTAATTTTGATGGTTACACATCTTCAGACAAATAATGGTATAAGCAAGTATAAATTCACATAATTTATATATCTTTCCATCTACTGGCTAACACGGTACAAAGATATACATCTTTCCTGTATCATAATTTATACATTAATTATTTTTAATTTTGGTTTTGATAAATGAATTATTTCATGAAACAATATTTTTTGGTATTAAGGGGGAAATATGTTTTTTATCCTGACTACATAATCACATTTGATTAATACTTCTTCACACATTTTAATAGGAAAAAATATTAATAAGGTACAATGGTATAAGTATTGGGTATAATAACAAGTATTATAAAGAGTCATTTCTTTACACTAAGAGGAATGATATGCAAAGTTGCATGATTTGAATATTTTGATAACACAAGTTTATGACAATTATGAAATAATCCAGATCATGGAAATATTAAGGGTATATGTTACTGAAGACATAACTACTCTGCATCAACATAAAGGCCTTATTCTTATTCTTATTTTTCATTCTTATTTTTCATTATTTTTAATTCTTTCACCAATATTTAGTAAAGTAATATCTACTGAGAATATTGCTTCATTAAATATAGCAATTATATGGTTCTATTACTAAGGAAAATGTTTCACTTCTGAGTTATATGCAACAGTTCTTTTATTCATTCATTCGCTCACTCATATATTCTTATTTTGGTTCATGGCTATACATTCCTACATATTATTAGTATAATAAATATATTCCTTATTAATAAAGATGAAAACACTGGTTACATAAAACACAGTGACACCTATGGGTTGAAAAAGGTAATTACACCTATGACATAAAAATGTTCTATCACATGAAAAAAATGGATAATAATGTATTATCACTTATTATTGGTTTATTATTTCAAATATTGAAATCCATATACAGTACAAATTCTGATAATAATTATATGGATATTACTGATTGCTATGGTACGCTGTGATATTATGGGATAGGGAAATTACCAGATTTGGTATAGAATAGGGAATGAAGACTTCAAGCAAGATACTGAAATTATGTTAATAAAGACTTTTCACATTTCTAAACTTCATTGATTTTTATCAGTTGCAAGAAGAAGAATGCCGCGATCCAGAAGTCCCAGAAGGTAACAAAGCTATGATTACTGAGTAATAGACTGTGTTAATTACAAGTGCAGTATCCACCACTGACAGTCACAAGTGCAGTATCCATCACCGACAGTCACAATTAAAGTGTCTAACCTGACAACCAGAGGACGATGATCCTATGATGCTGAGATGAACGGTGTTATCACGTTCTTATCAAGTTCCAGAGGTTTTCAATCACCTGAAAAGCTTCGATGAAAGCTGGTGAACAATGAAGGTAATTATCAGGAAGCTACAACCCTGACATATGTCCTGTGCATTAGGACAAGGACTGGTTATGGTGCTATGTTTAGCAAGGAAGAGTCATTTTAACCCTTGCTTTGCTGACCAAAGACGTCACACCTGTTCAAAGACCAGTACCGATGGAGGATTCCAGAATATCCAAGGCGAGCCAATGTAAGCCCAGGTTTTTAAAGATAACACTGCACAGATATTAAAGCTGCATAGACTTTGTTTTCGTATTAACATTTGAAATTATGGACTTTGATTTGATACACAACACATCTATATGCTATAAGAAAACTGTATTTTTAAAAAAGAACCAAGAAGAAGACAGAAGACATCAAAATGAAGACCAGATGACATCAGATGATGATGACTGGACCTGAGATGCTTCAATTTAGACTTAGGGAAGTATAATTAATTATACATATTTTATATGAATATTGTTCATGGCTTACCATAACATGAATTCACATCAATTATGTCATTGAGTACTTATAACGGTAATCTTATATTATTATTATTATTATTATTATTGATATTAAATTATTTTGTCAAAGAAGAAGAAAAGAAGAAAGAAGATCTTGTTATATTTGAGGGTTCCAATTAATGTCTGTCTCCCTCAAAAGGGGGAATTGTTAAATATTAATAATCCGTTAATTTCTTATAAGACCCAGTTCTGTAGAATGCTTTAGCTTACATGACATAGGCTATTTTTAAGCTTGGCTCATGGTAGAAAGACAGCTCCATATATGTAGAGACCACGTGCTTTAGGAGACGTATATAATTCATGGCTAACTGTAGAGGTCGCTCTCTTCTTCTTCCCTCACCATCATGAGAGACAGAAGCAAGATGACATAACTCAACAGCTGGTATGTTACTTTAGTACGAAGAAGTCGAACAGAGAGACAGACGCCATTTGCCATGTGGGATCTCGGAGAGAAGAAGGATACATGTTGCTTTTGCCATTTGGGATCTCAGAGCATGATCTAATGGACAATTTCTCTTTCACTTATTTTTATTCACCTGTTTTTCTGTAATAACCTTTCTTTGATGGAAGAATCCAAATAAACCACTATATTTTTATCTGGTAACTAGTCCTGAATATTTTACAGGATATGCGTTATTTTACAGAGAGTCAGCCAATATTCTCCCCTGCATCTGCCATCTCAGTGCAGCAGGTAGAAATGGGTCACTCTCCCAGGGCTGTGGGGTACTCGGTACCGGGCCGGGGTCTCAGAGGGAGGTGTCATGGCAGCAATGACCCGGTCCGTGGCCCTGGGCGCCCATGTAAAAGGGAGATTGAATGATGGAATAAAGTTGATTAGATGAATGGTTTGTGACGCCACCTGTGGTGTTCAGCAAGGGAGGTGTTAAGCCGAGGCTGCATGCAGATCCTCTGGGACTGATGGTATGGTGCAGCAAAGATGTTGAAGCTCCCCACAGGTGAAGCTGTAGTCCCAGGGCAGAGTCAATGTGGAGATCAAGGGGAGGCGTAGGTGAGGCAGTGTTGGGCACAGAGAGGTAGCAGTGCCGGGTGTGTTGGCGCGGGAATAAGTGGAAGACACCAGGGCATGTAGTTCCAAAGCTTTACTCACAGTCTGTTGTACATACAGGTGCCTGCCTCCGTGCCGTGTCCTCCAGGTCAGGAACTCAGTCAACCTCCAGGCCAGGTGAAATACTCCTTTCCAACACTCCGCCAACATGTGCCTTTCCGAATGTCTCCTCTTATAGCGCCTATAAATGAAGTACTCCCAGTACTGAGTTACACTGGAGTTCCTCCTATCCGATGTTCCTATGAACTCTACTTGTACGGCAGACAGCAGTAATCCCGACTCACTCATGTTGCTGTTGTGCCCCCAAGTCTTGTGTGGAAATAAAGTGGTGTCTGCCGCAGGACCATTAGTATCCATACAATCTCGGGGATCGGGCCCCGGCCTTGCGCCTAGAACTTCTAGGAAGGGTTCTCCTCTAACCCTCAGGGGCGCCACACAATAACATCTCTATTTCGTTCCCGCTGTGCTGACCAATGAAGAGCTTCACATCGCTCGCTTCCGAGATTGGAGCAGTGTGGCACCGGTTAGAGCTGAGTACTTATACTGTATGAAGGACTATGTGGGGCCATTATACTCTATGGAGGGCCATGGTGGGACCTTATTCTGAATAGAGGACTATGTGGGGCAAATTATACTGTATGGAGGAATATGTGAGGCCATTATAATGTATGGAGGACTATGTTGGGCCATTATATTGTATGGAATACTTTGTGGGGCCCATTATTATTCTCTATGGAAGACTATGGGGAGATTATATAGTATGGAGGACAATGTGGGGACATTATACTGTACTAGCTGAAGAACCCGGCGTTGCCCGTTGACCGGGCATAGTAACCAACTGTGGTTAGTTATAACAAATTATAATGATTATATTGCACATAAAAACATTTCACATCATATATTCAACACTACAGTTTTGCAACACAAATTAATGAAACGATTACCCAAGTATTGATAGTATTTTATTTTCAACTCACTCAAGAGCCTTTTGATAAACAACATGTGGATCTGTGTATCTAACCCTATCCTGTAGGATACTGACTGCTGAGCTGTGTACCTAATCCTCTCCTGTGTGATACTTTCTGCTGAGCTGTGTATCTAATCCTATCATGTGTTACTGACTGCTGAGCAGTGTATCTAATCCCGTCTGCTGAGCCGTGTGTCTAACCCTATCCTGTGTGCTACTGACTGCTGAGCAGTGTATCTAATCCTATCCTGTGTGATACCGTCTACTGAGCCATGTATCTAATCCTATCCTGTGTGATACTGACTGCTGAGCTGTGTATCTAATCCTATCCTGTGTGATACCGTCTGCTGAGCTGTGTATCTAACCCTATCCTGTGTGATACTGTCTGCTTAGCCGTGTATCTATTCCTATCCTGTGTGATACTGACTGCTGAGCTGGGTATCTAATCCTATCCTGTGTGATACTGACTGCTGAGCTGTGTAGCTAATCCTATCCTGTGTGATACTGACTGCTGAGCCGTGTATCTAACCCTATCCTGTGTGATACTGACTGCTGAGCCATGTACCTAATCCTATCATGTGTATTACTGACTGCACAGCCGTGTATCTAATCCTATCCTGTGTGATACTGACTGCTGAGCTGTGTATCTAATCCTATCCTGTGTGATACTGACTGCTGAGCTGTGTATCTAATCCTATCCTGTGTGATACCGTCTGCTGAGCCGTGTATCTAACCCTATCCTGTGTGATACTGTCTGCTTAGCCATGTATCTATTCCTATCCTGTGTAATACTGACTGCTGAGCTGGGTATCTAATCCTATCCTGTGTGATACTGACTGCTGAGCTGTGTATCTAATCCTATCCTGTATGATACTGTCTGCTTAGCCGTGTATCTATTCCTATCCTGTGTGATACTGACTGCTGAGCTGGGTATCTAATCCTATCCTGTGTGATACCGTCTGCTGAGCCGTGTATCTAACCCTATCCTGTGTGATACTGTCTGCTGAGCCGTGTATCTAATCCTATCCTGTGTGATACTGTCTGCTTAGCCGTGTATCTATTCCTATCCTGTGTGATACTGACTGCTGAGCAGTGTATCTAATCCTATCATGTGTGATACCGTCTGCTGGGCCGTGTATCTAATCCTATCCTGTGTGATACTGGCTGCTGAGCAGTGTATCTATTCCTATCATGTGTGATACCGTCTGCTGGGCCGTGTATCTAATCCTATCCTGTGTGATACTGACTGCTGAGCAGTGTATCTAATCCTATCATGTGTGATACCGTCTGCTGGGCCGTGTATCTAATCCTATCCTGTGTGATACTGACTGCTGAGCTGTGTATCTAATCCTATCCTGTGTGATACTGACTGTTGTGCTGTGTATCTAATCCTGTCCTGTGTGATACTGACTGCTGAGCCGTGTATCTAATCCTATCCTGTGTGATATTGGGCTTCCCCTGCAGTCTCTGTCAGAGGGTGATCTGTGTTGGCACGGTAATAAATTGTGTTATTTTGTATGGATGACTACAGGGGTTCCACTATTTTTTGTATACAAAACACCATTGGAGTACGAACATCCACCAAGAGGAAATAAAATCAAAATCGTTTTATTTCAATTACTCATAATGAGACACAAAAGCACATAAAAAAGATCACATAATTACAGAGCTCCATGTAATGAGGAATTCAGGTGCAGAAGAAACACACATGCCACAATACACGACTGCAACTTTGAGCAAAGGGTATATATTAAATATACAGACAATAATAAAGTGCCAGTGCTTCAAGTCAAATCCAGGATAACTTAGGCACCCCAACAAGTGACCACCTCTCAGTGATATTTAATTACAGCATAGTAGCTTAAATCTGAACTTGGAGGCCACATAGTTAGATACCAATCAAAATTGCTTACTCATAGCTGAAGAGTATGTCGCACGTGTAGCTTTGCCAGAGTGGATGGAGCAAGGGTGTGATGGGGAGTAGTGATGGGCGAGTAGCATCGTTGCGCGGGTCTCCCCTAGCATGCTCGGGTGGTCTCCGAGTATTTTGGCGTGCTCGGAGATTTAGTTTTTGTCATCTCAGCTGCATGGTTTGCAACTTGTAGACAGACTGAATACACGTGGGAATTCCCTAACAAACAGGCATTCCACACATGTATTCAAGCTGTCTAGCAGCCGCAAATCATGCAGATGAGACGAGGAAAACTAAATCTCCGAGCACGCCAAAATACTCGAAGACCACCCGAGCATGCTCAGGAAAACTCGAGCAATGAGTATACTCGCTCATCACTAATGGGGAGTGATGAAGCCCACCCAGTAAATTGAACACCTTTTATGCCAATTTAATGTGTAAAATTGCCCTGTAAATGTACTTGTGTCCCTGACTGGAGTAAAAGTTGTGGAGGTGCATGTAATATATGGGGGCATCTTACTCCAGCGGTACCTTCATTAAAAGGCTCAGGACTTATATTGATGGCCTATTCAACATATCTGATTGGTGGGAGTGCAGCACCCAGATCCCCGACCAATAAGCAACATATCATGACGGGGAAATAAGTGTCGATTAGATCGGCACAGATTTAACTTTCTTGGTGGGGGCTCTCCTCCCCCATGGGCCCCTGTGCAGGTGAACCAATGGTATGCCTGCCCCGGACCCTATTGCTATTTTCCCTGTTAGGCCATGTTCACACATTCAATATATGGTCAGTTTTTTACCTCAGTATCTGTAAGCCAAAACCAGGAGTGCGTGATAAATACAGAAGTGGTGACGTGTTTCTATTATACTTTTCCTCTGATTGTTCCTCTCCTGGTTTTGGCTTACAAATACTGAGGTAAAAAATTTACCAAAATACTCAACGTGTGAACGTGGCTTAAAAGGGCTTCAGATATTGGCGTGACTCCACCACCAATTAGATTTCTCTACTTTAGAGTTAATATATAGATCTACAGCTTGTTAGTAAATTTCAGTAAGACCATCCGGGGCTGAGGTAACGGCCTGGAGAAATCTGCCACTGGATGTCTTGCTCATATATCTTCTTGTTTCAGAATGAAGTTAAGCTGGGAGAGCTGCTTCTGTCTCTTAATTACCTGCCAAGTGCTGGAAGATTGAACGTGGATATTATCCGAGCAAAACAGCTCCAAAGGGTCCAAAGGGTAATTAAATATCACTGAGAGGTGGTCACTTGTTGGGGTGCCTAAGTTATCCTGGATTTGACTTGAAGCACTGGCACTTTATTATTGTCTGTATATTTAGTATATACCCTTTGCTCAAAGTTGCTGTCGTGTATTGTGGCATGTGTGTTTCTTCTGCACCTGAATTCCTCATTACATGGAGCTCTGTAATTATGTAATTATGTGACCCTTTTTTATGTGCTTTTGTGTCTCTGTAACGGACAGGGAAGGACAATGTCCGAGAGTGGACCCTCTGGGTTGCGGATCTGGAGCCCCTGGGTCGAGCGCACCAGGTGATGACCGACCCTTATACAGGGATCGTTAGGGGCAAAACCGCAGAGGACAGAACCGCGACAGCCGGTACCAGGAGGGACGGCTCGGGGACACAGAGCGACAGCGCAACCAAGATTACTGGACAGAGCAGGGTTATAGGATGAGGAGGCGGCAGGCAGCCTCTACTAGTGGGGACACAGGAGGAGGCACAGGAGCAGAGGGAGTGCACACTAGGAGGAAACAGATGGAAGAACAAGGACGGTTGCATACGAGACCTAGGGAGCGGGGAGAGGGAGAGACAAGGAGGAAGCGAGACAGAACTGAGACCAGCAGGGGGACGGAAAGAAGACCTAAACTAGATTCCTAACACGACAGAGGGGGCCAGAACAGAGTGTAAGGCAACACACTATCCTCAGGCGTCCTCTCTACGGAGAGAATGCCTGAAATATCATAGGACCCGGAAGTGGGCGGTACGCACCGCCCTCAGCGCCGCCCACCGCTGACAGAAGAGAGAGCGCTGGCGCGCGCCCGCGACCTAAGGAGGGGGCGCAGGGACGTCGGAGGATGAAGGGCTGGGTAAGAGATCTCGCTGCGGCGGGAGCGCCGGCAGGGAGCAGCAACAGCCGGCGCCGCCGGAGCGGGGGCGCGGCCGGGCATGGCCGCGAGCGCCACAGTACCCCCCCTTTACATCCTCCCTTTCTGAGATTGGCCAGAAATCTTTTCAAAATAAGGGGGGCGTTGATGTTTTCTCGAGGCTCCCAGGACCTCTCCTCAGGACCAAACCCCTTCCAATCAATAAGAAAGAGGGATCTCCCCCTGACCTTTTTCATGGCTAAAATGTCCCTTATTTCAAAGATGTCATCCGAGCCAACAGGCGAAGGAGGGGCAATGGAGGCTGGTTGGAACCGATTCAGAACTACAGGTTTCAGGAGCGAGATATGAAAGGCGTTGGGGACCCGGAGTGAAGCCGGCAATTTCAGTTTATAAACCACCTCATTGATGCGTTTTAGCACCTCGAAGGGACCGATGTAACGAGGACTCAACTTATAGGAAGGAACTTTCAAGCGGATGTGCTTGGTCGAGAGCCAGACCTTGTCGCCAGGATGGTACGGAGGAAGGTCCCTTCGTCTTTTGTCCGCATGTTTCTTGATTCGAGCACTGGCATTCACAAGGGACTCTCTGGTCTCCCTCCAAATCTTAGAAAATTCTATGGCGAGAGCATCTGCTGCCGGAACTCCTGATGACGTGGTAAAGGGCAGTGGAACCCCCCGGATTGCGACCAGAGACCACAAAGAACGGAGATTTGATGGTCGACTCACTGGGGTGGTTGTTATGGGCGAATTCTGCCCAAGGTAGAAGTGAGACCCAGTTGTCCTGATGAGCGTTGGAAAAGTGACACAGATAGGTTGTCAGGCCCTGATTTATCCGTTCCACTTGCCCGTTGGTCTGTGGATGATAAGCCGAGGAAAAATCGGTGGATGTACCCATAAGTCGGCAGAGAGCCCTCCAGAAGCGAGACGTAAACTGAACCCCACGATCAGACACAATCCGTAGGGGGAGACCATGTAACCTGAAGATCTGGTGGATGAAGATCTCTGCCAATTTCGGAGGTGATGGCAATCCGGCCAGGGGAACAAAATGAGCCATCTTGGAGAAGCGGTCCGCTACGACTAAGATGGTGGTGCAACCGGCTGAGCGAGGCAAGTCAGTCACGAAATCCATAGCAATTTGCTGCCATGGAGCCTCCGGAACAGGCAACGGATGGAGAAGGCCGGAGGGAAGGGTCCTTGGGACCTTGTTCCGAGCACAGGTTGTGCAAGAAGCAACGTAATCCACTACGTCTTGGCAGAGGGTGGCCCACCAGTAATAATGGGCGAGGAGCGAGAGGGTCTTCTTGGTCCCGACGTGCCCAGCAACCTTGGAGGAGTGCCCCCAGCGTAACACCTCCAGACGCTTATTCCAAGGCACGAAGGTCTTGCCTGGTGGAGGAGCAGAAAAGTTCACTGGGGCCACCGTGATCATCTTGGTAGGCTCGATAATATATGATGGACCCTCGTCCTCCTCAGGCGACTGTAAGGACCTGGAGAGTGTATCCGCCTTGACGTTCTTATCGCCGGGCCGGAAGTGCAGCTTGAAATCAAACCGAGAAAAATACAAGGCCCATCTGGCCTGTCTGGAGTTGAGCCTCTGCGCGGACTGCAGATAGGCCAAGTTTTTGTGGTCCGTGAAGATAGTAAAGGGATGCACCGCCCCCTCGAGCAAGTACCGCCATTCTTCTAGAGCCATCTTAATGGCCAGCAATTCCCGGTCTCCAATGGAGTAGTTGCACTCTGCAGGTGAGAAGGATCTGGAAAAGAACCCGCAGGGCACCAGTTGACCTGAGGAGGCTTGCTGAGAGAGAACCGCCCCAGCTCCGGTGGAAGAGGCGTCCACTTCTAGAACAAAAGGCCTACTGACCACCGGCCGATGTAAGACTGGCGCTGAGGAAAAGGAGCGTTTTAACGCCAGAAAGGCGTCTTCAGCCTCGGGAGACCAGCTGTTTGGCTTAGTTCCTTTATGGGTCAGGGCCGTGAGGGGTTTGGTCACCGTGGAAAAATGCGGCATGAACTGTCGGTAATAATTTGCGAATCCAAGGAAACGCTGGATGGCCTTTATACCGACAGGACGGGGCCACTTGAGTACCGCAGAGAGTTTCTCGGGATCCATTTTTAGACCGGAGTCTGTGATGATATACCCCAAGAAGGGTAGCGAGGTCTGTTCGAAGAGACACTTTTCAATTTTGGCGTAGAAGTGATTCCCCCGGAGTCGGTGCAGGACCATGCGTACGCTTCTCCGATGAGAGGATAGATCAGGCGAAAAGATAAGAATATCATCTAGGTACACTACTACGCACGAATACAGGAGATCCCGAAACACTTCATTAACGAACTCCTGGAACACGGCTGGAGCATTGCAGAGACCAAACGGCATGACCAAATACTCATAATGGCCGTCACGGGTATTGAAGGCCGTCTTCCACTCATCCCCTGCGCGGATCCGGATCAAATTGTAGGCTCCCCGTAGATCCAGCTTCATGAAGATCCGAGCCCCTCTCAGCCGGTCGAACAATTCCGGAATCAGCGGGAGCGGGTATCGATTCTTAACCGTGATATTGTTCAGGCCCCGGTAGTCGATACATGGTCTGAGGGATCCGTCCTTCTTCCGAACGAAGAAAAAGCCTGCGCCTGCTGGGGACGCGGATTTCCGAATAAACCCCTTGGCCAAGTTCTCCTGTATGTACTCAGTCATGGCTGTGGTCTCAGCTGGGGATAAAGGGTACGTTCTCCCTCTGGGCGGCGTGGCTCCGGGAATCAGGTTGATGGGGCAGTCATAGGCCCGATGCGGGGGCAGGGAATCGGCTTCTTTTTTACTAAATACGTCGGTGTACGCATAGTACGGTGCGGGAAGGCCCGGAAGATTGGCTGGCATAGGCAGGAGACGAGGATGAAGGATGGACCACAAACACCGTGCGTGGCAGGAATGACCCCAGCGTAGGATCTCCCCTGAGCGCCAGTCGATGACTGGCTCGTGCAGCCGGAGCCAGGGTAATCCTAAGAGGACAGCGTGGGACAAATTAGGCAGGACGTAGAAGGCAATTCTTTCAACATGAAGTGCTCCAATTTGTAGGTCTACTTCGGCCGTAACCATGGTGACGAGCTCGGGAAGAGATTTTCCATCGACGGAGGTGATAGCACGCGGATCTTTTAAGATGACCACCGGAATCCGGAGTTTATCCACCTCATCTTGCCGGATAAAATTACCCGCCGCACCCGAGTCCACATACGCCTCCACAGATCTGCGCTCCCGACCTGAAATAATTAATGCTGAAAGGGTAAGGGGCAGAGAGGAATTATGATCACCTAGGGAGACCCCTCTTACCTGACCTAGGTGGAGGCGTTTCCCGGTCTCTCCGGACAGGTGCGCACAAAGTGATTGGCTCCACCGCAGTACAGGCAGAGCCCGTTCGTCATCCTCTCCCTGCGACGCTGCTCAGTCAACCTAATCCGATCTACCTGCATAGGCTCGGGACCGGTACTAGTAGGGGGAGCTGAGGGGTGCGGAATGGGCGCTTGATACAGCCTGAAGGGTCTGCGCTCCCTAACCGATTCTCGAGCGCGTTCCAGGAACCGCAGGTCTATGCGTGTGGCCAGAGATATGAGATCCTCCAGGGTGGTTGGGGTATCCCGACCGGCAAGTTCATCCTTAATCTTACTTGAGAGGCCTCTCCAGAAGGCCCCCTCAAGTGCCTCATTATTCCATCCAAGTTCCGACGACAAAGTCCAAAAGCAGATGGCGTACTGTCCCACCGTAAGAGACCCCTGGCGGAGGTTAAAGAGGGCCTCTGTAGTAGACGCTAAGCGTCCGGGCTCATCAAAAACTTTGCGAAACGTCTCCAGAAAGTTTTGGATACTAGACACGACAGGATCATCCCTCTCCCATAGGGGATTCACCCAGGCCAGGGCTTCTCCCTCAAGATGGGAAACAATGAAGGCCACCTTGGCGCGATCAGTGGGGTATTGTTGGGGCAAGAGCTCAAAGTGCAGTCTGCACTGATTTAAAAATCCCCGACAAAGTTTAGGATCTCCGCCATACCGGGGAGGCTTTCCCAGTTGGGGGGGCGGAGACGAGGCTGCGTCCTTGGGTGGGGAAGCGGCGGCCGCGGCAGACTGCAAGGCAAGCAGTCGGTCATCAACGTACGCCATATAACCCAAAATGTGGGACTGGGCATCGCGCTGCTGCGCGAGCTCCTGCTGAAGGCTGACTAGGAGGGGGGCGTGTCCTGGGTCTGAGGTTTGCAGAGCAGACAACCGGGTGTCCATGGACTTCATGAAGGACATTATCCAGGTCTGATTTTCACGCAGGAACAGCAGTTCCTTCTGCGTGGCGGCCGCGGCACCGGCGGGGTCCATGGCCTGAGGATACTGTAACGGACAGGGAAGGACAATGTCCAAGAGTGGACCCTCTGGGTCGCGGATCTGGAGCCCCTGGGTCGAGCGCACCAGGTGATGACCGACCCCTATGCAGGGATCGTTAGGGGCAAAACCGCAGAGGACAGAACCGCGACAGCCGGTACCAGGAGGGACGGCTCGGGGACACGGAGCGACGGCGCAACCAAGATTACTGGACAGAGCAGGGTTATAGGATGAGGAGGCGGCAGGCAGCCGCTACTAGTGGGGACACAGGAGGAGGCACAGGAGCAGAGGGAGTGCACACTAGGAGGAAACAGATGGAAGAACAAGGACGGTTGCATACAAGACCTAGGGAGCGGGGAGAGGGAGAGACAAGGAGGAGGCGAGACAGAACTGAGACCAGCAGGGGGACGGAAAGAGGACCTAAACTAGATCCCTAACACGACAGAGGGGTCCAGAACAGAGTGTAAGGCAACACACTATCCTCAGGCGTCCTCTCTACGGAGAGAACGCCTGATATATCATAGGACCCGGAAGTGGGCGGTACGCACCGCCCTCAGCGCTGCCCACCGCTGACAGAAGAGAGAGCGCTGGCGCGCGCCCGCGACCTAAGGAGGGGGCGCAGGGACGTCGGAGGACGAAGGGCTGGGTAAGAGATCTCGCTGCGGCAGGAGCGCCGGCGGGGAGCGGCAACAGCCGACGCCGCCGGAGCGGGGGCGCGGCCGAGTACGGCCGCGAGCGCCACAGTCTCATTATGAGTAATTGAAATAAAACGATTTTGATTTTATTTCCTCTTGGTGGATGTTCTTACTCCAATTGTGTTTTGTATACAAGATTTTGGGAGTAATTCCATGGCTAGTGCATGCAATGGGGTGGTCACTTGGGGTCAGGGCCACCTATAATAATATGCTCACTGTCCTGAAGATTTTGTTTGCTATTATTATTATCTGTGTTTTCACAGTTTCCATCTCTGGACAGATGGATTTCCGCGAGCGCGAGAAAGCGTGGCGCACACAACTCGACAGAGTATTTGATGAGGGCTCAGGTGCTGTTAATGATTGTAAATCCAAAAATGGGGGAGAACTTTTTAAGAAATACAAAGAATTGTTGCTCAAACGAGCCCGGTTGTGGTGGAACAAAGCATTCCTAGAAAAATACATTACTTGTGGTCTGATTCCAAGGGGACTAAGAGTTCAAGTCTTCCCCTCATTCTCTGTTAATGAGGAGGATTTTATTAAATCCTGGGAAGAAGCAGTATCATTATGTTCAAAAACATTTATGGAATTATTAGCTAAATCCAATCAATCAAAAATAGATGAACTTGATGAAGAACTTAAGACTGTTCAGGATGAGATGAATCAACAACTCGTTCCCGAGGAAGTGTTGAAATATAAATATGAATTTGATGTAGAGTCACTTAAATGGGAGAATAATAAAACAAAGAAATAGCGTGATGTAGCAGATTTACAGAATGGCCGGATGTATAGGTGGAATAAGAATAATTCTGCCCCTAGATCGCGGTAAAGAACACGTTCTGTCTCCTTCTCATCAGTCTCATCGACTGAAGATAAGTCTCAAGGTTCTGATCACTCCAAAATTCTGTGGGATAGATGAGACTTTTTTAAGGGCCCTCGCTTGGGTAATTCTAGGAACAATCCTAAACGTAAAATTTCATCCTCTCCTCCTGCTGACAAAAAAGCAAAAACTAATGCTCTGCAAGTAATTAATTTGTCATCACATGTGCTGACTAAAAAAAAGATAGAAGTTCTTGAGTTGGGTTTATCCTTCTCTCCTTGTAATGATTTTAATTTTTTCACAGCGCTAAAGGATTTGCATCTATTTTCTTGCAAGCTGGTGTTGAAAAAACTTCACTCCAGATCCTCTGATGTCACTGGAAGGGTAATAACAGAACAAGAGGCCCTGGAAATATTGGAGGAATTGGAGAGAGAATCCACTACCAGTATTAGGCCTCTTTCACACTTCAGTTTTTTGCATCAGTTATAATCCGCCAAAAAGGCGGACAAGCGGATCCGTTCTCAACTGATGTGAACGGATGGCACAGGATCCGTTTTCAGACGGATCCTGAAAATGAAGAAATTTAAAGGAATCGCTCAAGGAGAGAGAGAGAGAGAGAGAGAGAGAGAGAGAGATTTTTTTTTTGTCCGGCACCCAGAAAGAAATTCGGGTTAAATCAGTGTTTGCAGGATCCGCCAGAGAAAAAAACGTTACAAGCTCCGTTTTGAAATTTTTGAGGATGGTGACGGACAGCAACTTTTGGCGGATCCTCACAAAAAACGGATGCAACGGACAGCAATCCGTCACAATCCGCCATTAATGCAAGTCAATGGGAAAAAAACGGATCCTCAAAAAAATTTTGAGGATCCGTTTTTTTTCAAAACCTGGCGGATTGTGACTGATTGTAAAAAACGGAAGTGTGAAAGAGGCCTTACAGGTATCTCTTTTCCCCAGATCTCCCCTAAGTCTACCACATTCCCTCCTTTGTCAATTTGTCCACAGGTGGAGATTTTTACACGCCTGGTAACTGAGGAGTTCCGAAAAATTAGGAATAGTAGGAAGAGAGACAATTTGACGTATCAACAGAGAAAGGCTCTGAATGATTTGAAAAAACTAGGGGATGTGGTAATTAAACCAGCTGACAAGGGGGGTGTAACGGGGTCTACCACTCTGGGGTACCTCTTTCAGTACCACCCCGTGTTTCAGGAGGTCCACTCTGCGTTGGCTGGAGTCTGAATGCAGGACGCTGGCTGGAATTCCTTTGTTACATGGGCGCATATAACAAATCACTGCTTCTCCACGTATTTCCAGTCTGACAACACTTTACTCACAGGACACAGAATATATAACACAGATACAGAGGCCAGGCCAATAGTAAAGCGGCAGGCCAGACATACATTACAATAGCCGCAGGTGGCCGGAGCCTGCCTATATTTACTGTCTGAATTACAAAAGGTGGGGGGGCGGACAAATGGGAATCTCCTGTCCCCTCTGCTACCAAGGCGCAGCCTGGGAGCTGGTATACGGGAGACGGGTAAGGGGACCCCTAGACTTAGTGCTAGAACCCTGGGAAGGGGAGGGAACCATAGAAGGGATACCTATTGTACCCTATGTGCTGGAATTCCGGGACCGCCTACAGGAGCTGACCCAGGCTGTACATGAGAACATGCAGGCGACCCAGCGGCGCCAGCACGTATGGTACGATCGGAGGGCCAGAGAGCGCACCTCGGAAATAGGACAGAAGGTCCTTGTGTTAGAGCCCACTAAGCAGAACAAGTTTCAAGCTGCATGGCAGGGGCCTACCAGGTAGTGGGGAAAATAGCCGACACAACCTATAATGTCACTGATTGTGACAACCCCAGGGTTATCCGCATGTTCCACGTGAATATGCTGAAGCCCTACCGGGAGCACCCTGAAGAGGTAGTAGCCATCTGTGCACCTGATGCAGAGGATTTAGCCGGACTTCCCTTGCCGGATGTCTTAGGTTAAAGGACTCAGTCTAAAACATGGGACCAGGTACACTTGGGTGAAGACCTAGGCCCCCGGGAGAGACAGCAGGCAGAGGAGTTGTTGAGGCAGCGACAGAGGATGTTTTCGGGGAGACCAGGGTACACTCGTATGGCACAACACAAGGTTGAGACCCAGGATCAGACCCCCCTGCGACAAAACCCCTTCCGCGTCCCTGAGTCTGTACGAGAGGTGATGCGACAAGAGATACAAGAGATGCTGCGTTTAGGGGTCATTGAAGAGTCAGATAGTCCCTGGGCATCCCCGTAGTGTTAGTGCCCAAGAAGGATGGGACTACACGGTTTTGTGTAGACTATCGTAAGCTCAATGAGAAAACAGTGACGGATGCATATCCCATGCCGCGTGTGGATGAGTTGTTAGACCGGCTGGCGGGGGCAAAGTATTTGACCACCATCGATCTATGCAAAGGCTACTGGCAGATTCCCCTTAGTCCTGACGCTATTCTCAAGTCGGCATTTGTCACTCTGTTTGGCTTATTCCAGTTTCGAGTTATGCCATTCGGGATGAAGAATGCCCCGGCGACCTTCCAAAGGCTGGCTGACCGGCTTCTGGATGGTCTCCAGGACTATGCTTGTGCCTACCTGGACGACATCGCCATCTACAGTGTGACATGGGAAGAGCATCTAAATCACCTAGAGACAGTATTAGACAGGATCCAGCAGGCCGGAATCACCCTGAACCCAAACAAGTGTCACGTGGGCAAAGCAGAGGTTCAGTATTTAGGGCATTAGGTGGGAAGTGGGAAACAGCGACCAGAACCAGCCAAGATTGAGGCCATAGCCAAATGGCCCATCCCACGCACTAAAACCCAGGTCATGGCGTTTCTAGGGACAGCAGGGTATTATAGGAAATTTGTCCCCAATTACAGCAGCGTAGCCAAGCCCCTCACTGATCTGACCCGTAAGAACCAACCCCGCCAGGTAACCTGGACCCCCGAGTGTGAGGAAGCCTTCTGCCAGCTAAAGGACGCCCTCACAAATACCCCGGTATTGGCCGCACCCAATCCAACTAAACGTTTCCTTGTTCACACCGACGCTTCTATGTTTGGATTGGGGCAGTACTGAGCCAAGTCGGGCCGGACGGCCAAGAACACCCGGTAGCTTATCTGAGTCGGAAACTACTGCCCCGTGAAGTAAGCTATGCGGACATCGAGAAGGAGTGCCTGGCGGTAGTATGGGCACTCAAGAAGTTGCAACCACATTTGTATGGACGACAGTTTTCCCTCCTAACGGACCATAATCCCCCTAGTCTGGCTTAATCGGGTCTCCGGAGACAACGCCATATTGCTGCGGTGGAGTTTAGCCCTACAACCTCTGGACTTCACCATCCACTACAGACCCGGCAAACAAAATGGTAACGCCGATGGACTAAGTCGACAAACGGAACTTGTACCAACCCCATAAACCGGTCATCCCCAAACCGATCCGTTAAGGATCAGACTGTGTATGCCGATCGCGCCGCTGAAAAGGGGAGCTGTGTTGCGTGTTACGGAACCACTCAGCACCCGGAATATGGTGTGTAGTTATATGTATGTATAATAGGTTCCATGTGAGATGCATGTCCCTAATGCTTCAGCCCACAGGCTGTGCCTTGGTAGCAGAGTGGACAGGAGATTCCCTTTTGTCCGCCCCCCACCTTTTGTAATTCAGACAGTAAATATAGGCAGGCTCCGGCCACCTGCGGCTATTGTAATGTATGTCTGGCCTGCCGCTTTTCTATTGGCCTGCCCTCTATCTGTGTTATATATTCTGTGTCCTGTGAGTAAAGTGTTGTCAGACTGGAAATACGTGGAGAAGCAGTGATCTGTTATATGCGCCCATGTAACCAAGGAATTCCAGCCAGTGTCCTGCATCCTGACTCCAGCCAACGCAGAGTGGACCTCCTGAAACACGGGGTGGTACTGAAAGAGGTACCCCAGAGTCGCAGACCCCGTTACAGGGGGGAATGTGATGATTTGGCCGGTAGAGAAATATGAAAGGGAAGCATTAAAACAACTTAAAAATAAAGATACGTATGCCCAGCTGACAACGAATCCACTTTTTTCCTTTAAAAGCGCATTAACGAATATTTTGGAAATTGCACAGGAGAGCGGAATAATTTCCAAGAAGATTCTTGAAGGATTATCTGTGAAGTTCCCTGCTGTACCCACGTTCTACCTGTTTCCTAAGATCCATAAAGATCCAATATCACCCCCGGGGCGTCCTATTGTTTCTGGCATAGGAGGGCTATGTGCCCCAATCTGTGAATTTATAAAGTATTATTTAAAACCACAGGTCGAGACTTTGCCCTCCTATGTCAGAGACACAACGGACGTCCTGAAGCGGTTGGATGGCCTGTCTCTCGAACCAGATATGCTACTTGTAGTGGCAGACGTAGAGTCGCTATATACAAGCATAGCTCACGAGGATGGTTTAAGGGCCACACAATTCTATCTTGAAGCAAGCAATTTGGATGCTGACCTTAGGGAACTGGTGTTGGATTTGTTGCGATTCATTCTCACCCATAATTTCTTTACGTTCAGGGATAGGTATTATTTGCAAACGCGTGGTACCGCAATGGGAGCGGCATGTGCGCCCTCGTATGCAAACCTCTTTCTGGGTTTTTGGGAGAGGGGTTTGTTTTGCGATGACGCACATGCCTCTCCCAGTATCCTTGGATGGTTTCGCTCTATAGACGACATACTGTTTATATGGCAAGGCACCATTGAGGAATTACATGAGTTTATGGGGGGTCTGAATCGCAACGACTCCAACATCAGACTTACCTATAATTTCCAACATGAGAAGATATCTTTTTTGGACATTGAACTCAGGGTGCATTCTGATGGCTCTGTTTATACAGATATTTTTCGCAAAGAAACTTCAGTTAATGCTTTACTGCATGCCTCGTCTGCACACTTGAGTTCAACAATTAATTCTATTCCAATGGGTCAATTTCTCCGGGCCCGGAGAATTTGTGCATCAAATGCTTTGTTCGAGAGACAGGCCTTGGATCTTGGAGATAGGTTCAGGGAACGTGGGTACAGCAGGAGGAGCATTAAGAGAGGCTACTCTAGAGCGAGGAAGTCCGAGAGAAGGGATCTTCTAGCCCCACAGAATAAGAAAAAGGAATGTGATGCTGGGATAAGATTTATTTCCACATTAAATCAACAATGGGAGACTATGCGGGTGATTTTAAAAAAACACTGGCCAATACTTATGACAGATCAAATTCTTGGTAAAAATTTACCGGTGGTGCCTTTGATGATGGCCCGTCGTAGTCGGAACCTTAAAGACATGCTAGTCAATAGCCACTATGTGGCTAGATCTCCAACTTTATTTGGAAACGAGAATAAGAGGAAAGGATTTTTTCCATGCAAAAGCTGTCTGGCATGTAAGAATCACGTACGTGCCACATCATTCACATCGTCGGACGGCTCCAAGACTTTTAACATCAATGGGGTTATTACATGTACAACTACACACGTTGTTTATTATGCAAAGTGTAGTTGTAATTTGATTTATATAGGACTGACATCCCGAGAATTACGTGTGAGGACACGTGAACACGTCAGGGATATTGTAGCCGCCCGAGATGTGGATGATGTGGATGGTCTTAAATCGCTTCCCTGGCATTTCAAGCTGAAACACAACTGCAATCCTACTGATCTCAAGGTATATGGGATTGACTGTATCCATTTGGGTATTATAGGTGGGGATGCTTTACGAGTCCTCACACAGAGAGAATGCAGATGGATTGCAGTTCTAGACACTGTAGCACCGAAGGGCTTAAATGAGCAAATCAGTTTCTCCTCTTTTTTATAATAACTGTTTTTATAATAACTGTTTTTTGGATTTATTTTAATATGTATGTTTTTTGTCTCTTGTAGTCACTTGTTACATGATAATGAGTACCTCTGAGTATCCTCCCTTCTGGACCCTTTGGACATCTAGCAACCGGACCAGGAAGATTTTCTTCTAAAAAAAATGTTTTGTGTCTTGTCCATATACTATATATTTTCATTAGTATTTTATTTTATATATATATTAAAAAAAATTTCTGTATCACTATTATTAGTTTTTTAACTTCGCACTTTTATTAGCACATAATTGTTATATAATATGTGTGGTTGAGTATATATATTATATATAATTTTTATTACACATTGAATTTGATTGTTCCTATATTTGGAATGTTTTTAGCACATTATGTATGTAATTTCACCTTTTTCACTGGAGGTATATATATATTGATTTTGTATGTGACTCTCACATTTTATATATGAATGTTTCCTCCTTTTTTGAAATAATATTATGAGGGAAATAATTTTTTCAGTGCACTTTTGGTGTGTGTTTTGAAGTACATTTTTGTCACTAGTATTTTTTATATTTGTTATAGGGGAATATATTTTTTATAGATATATGGACCAAAAAGGCGACTATAGCGGTCTGGTTGCTTATCGCTGCACTAGTATATGCTACTTTAGCATTGTATTGATATACGTGCATACATACTGTTCCCCAATATTGTTTCTTTATTGAGACTGTTAGCGTGCATGTCCTCTATACAGAGATGGCTTGAGTGTCATGTCTGGTGCCAACATGTGACATGCGCACTTTAGTAACGTGATTAGATCCTTTGGGTGAACCGCACTTCGAGACTGTCAGTGCGCATGTCCCCTATACAGAGACAACCGGCGCGTCATCTCTGGCGCCGTTATGTGACGTGGGCGGTTCAGTGATGTCACCAGATTATCTGGGTGAACCGCACCGCCATATTGGCGCTGTCTGCTGACGCGAATTCCGGGTCCTGTCTCGGTGACATGCGCCGTTTATGATGATTCTCGGCAGCTGTGGTGGGGAGATATAAGGGAGTATGGGACAGATAATAATAATAATAATAATCTTTTAATATAGCGCCAACATATTCCACAGAGCTTTACAGTTTAACAGTTTCAAAGCACAAGTCATAAGTAACAACGTTAACAATACAATAATTAAAGCAAAATAAGACGACCCTGCTCGTGAGAGCTTACAATCTACAATGAGGTGAGGGAGATACAAAGTACAGGGGTGTATTTACAATTGTGTATTTACAATGAAGGTCCAGCCATCTTGACGGAGTGAGGGGTGGATGGAGATAGCGAATGGGCTACTCATGTACACTTACACATAGAATTACTTTGATCAGTGAACGTGATAGGCCGCTCTGAACAAATGTGTTTTGAGGGAGCGCCTAAAACTATGCAAATTGTGGATAGTCCTAATTTCTTGGGGTAGAGCATTCCTGAGTATTGGCGCAGTGCGGGAGAAGTCTTGGAGTCGGGAGTGGGAGGTACGGATTAGTGCAGAGGTTAGTCGAAAGTCGTTTGCAGAGCGCAGCGGTCGGTTAGGCCGATAGACAGAAATGAGGGAGGAGATGTACGGGGGTGCTGCACTGTGGAGAGCCTTGTGTGTGAGAACAAGTACTTTGAATTGGATCCTATAATGAATGGGCAGCCAATGTAAGGACTGGTGAAGAGCAGACGTGTCCAAGTACCGATTAGGCAGAAAGATGACCCTGGCTGCTGCATTAAGTATTGACTGGAGAGGGGATAGTCGAGTAATGGGGAGGCCAATTAATAGAGCATTGCAGTAATCCAGGCGGGAGTGGATCAGTGCTACAGTGAGGGTTTTTGTTTACATGGTGAGAAAAGGGCGGATTCTAGAGATGTTCTTTAGGTGTAAGCGGCAAGAGCAGGCAAGAGATTGTATATGGGATGTGAAGGAGAGATTGGTGTCAAACATAACACCCAGACAGCGTGCCTGCTGCCGGGGTGTTATTATGGTGCCACCCACGGAGAGGGAAATGTCAGATTTAGGGAGGTTAGTAGACGGCGGGAGCAGAAGAAGTTCAGTTTTGGAGAGGTTGAGTTTCAGATAGAGAGCGGACATGATGTTGGAGATTGCGGACAGACAGTCACTGGCATTCTGCAGTACAGCAGGGGTAAGATCGGGGAATGATGTATTTAGTTATGTGTCATTAGTAGTGTTGAGCATTCCGATACCGCAAGTATCGGGTATCGGCCGATATTAGCTGTATCGGAATTCCGATACTTAGTTCCGATACTTTTTTCATATCGAATACCGGAATCAGAAGTTCCCATAATGCTAGGAGCCCGCTCGATTTGATTCAGCCAATGGGGATCCTCAGAAGTGTGGGCATATCCTGTTAGGCATGTAGGCATGTTAACTACTGGCATGGCTGTGATTGGCTGCTGAAATGATGTCATGATGCACTATAAAAAGCGCTGCAGCCGCCATTTCTGGTCACTCTGCTGTGAATTCAGTTAGGGACAGGCTGCTGTTGAAGACTGTGAGGGACAGTTAGAAATAGCGATTCCACAAAACATATAGTGCTTAACCCAGGCTACATAAACCACCACTGTAGCTTGCTTTTCCCTAGCAGCGCTGTTTTCAACAGCTGTCTGCAAGGGCTGTGTGAGTGCAGACCCACGCTGTGTAGTGTGTCCTGCAGGCACGTCTGCTTGTAGGTCGGCCAGCGTGTGTCTCTGCCTCATACACATTTTTCTTTTATTGCTGCTTTTTTTTTTCTCCTGTATAGTGTGCTTCCATACGTATCCATATACGTTGGTTGCAAACACTAAAGGAGTGGACAGCGGAGCCTTTCAGCAGCCTTTCAGTGCTATAGCCCATTTCTCTGCACTGTTTTTGGCTGTCTGATAGGTCTCTCTGTGTGTGAGTGCAGCTCACGTTGCAGTGTGTTCTACAGCCACCGCTAGCTGTAGTCCGCTCAGCGTGCGTCACTGCCTCATACATAGTCCTTTTTTTGCAGCTAATTTAGCCAGATTTTTGCTCCTATATTAGTGTGCTTCCAACCGCATCCATTGTCATTGGTTGGTTGCAAACACTATATAGGATTAGATAGAGGAGCCTTTTTGCTGGCTTGTGCCCTTCAGGGCCAGCCAGGCTAGTATCACCCTATTTTTTGGAGCCTCATCAATTGCATTGTAGGTTAGCTTCCTGCATTGTAATCGCTCCAAAAAGTTTGTGATACTATAGCTTTCAAACTTTGGTCACATCCTTTCCTTTCCCCTAACCCAAAAAAAAGTAAATAAAGTTCACCAAACACTCCACTTTACAGTTGTCTAGGCCACATTAGATCATATTAAAGTGTAGTACACACACTCTTAGCCAAATTAGTGTTTCTTATACTGGTTAGCAGGTGTTCAGGAATAAGAACACTAAGCCACCCCTTTTTTACTTTTCTGCCTATCTTTATCAGTCTACCAAGATGAAGAAGGCAGGGAGTAAGGCACGTGGTCGTGGCCGTGGACTTTCAGCAGGGAGAGGACGGGGGGATTCGGCAGGTAGAGGACGTGGGGATTCGGTATCTGCTGCGGCCACCAGTGACCCGGCATCCCCCAATTTTACCAGGCAACAGTCCTTCATGCGCAGCTTTGTAGGACCTCGCCGTACCCCACTGCTGCGTGACGAACAAATTGAAGGCGGATGGATGGCAGCTAACGCATCCACTTCAATGACTTCCGCATCCTCCCAAGGCCAGAGCACTGAAGAGCAACCATCTGTCTCTTCACCACCTGCCAAATTGCCCAGGCAGTCTGAGAGCCCTGGACAGGAGCCATCTCAATCTTTACTTCTGTTCTCAGAATCTGTTGGCTTGGAAAGAGGTGGCCAGCCAAGCAGCATTCTAGAGCGTGAAGAAGAGGGAGTATGCAGTGATGCGCAACTGCTTTGTCCCTCTGAATCTGAAGAGGCGGGTGGGCCAGTGCCTATGGTCAGCACACCTCAGTATGCATCAGATGATGATGAGACTCAGTTGCCAATTTCTGGTGCGTACGGTGCTGGCGAGACAACCAAGGACCAGCCGGTGCTTGAAGAGGGGAGTGGAGATGATGAGGTCCTTGACCCATCATGGCGTCAGCCACAGGAAGGTGGTGGGAGCAGCTCTGAGGAAGAGATTCCCCGAACGGCCAAAAGAGGAGGGAGAGGGCGGGGGCAGACTTGGTTGCCTGTAGCCTCCACTTTGGCACCCATGAGGAGCAATCCTCTTCAAAAACACAAAACGGGCGCTCCCAGGACTTGCAGTGCGTGGTCTTTTTTTGACACAGTTGCAGATGACATTTGCTTTGTCAAATGCAAGCTGTGTCATCAGAAAGTGAAACGAGGCAAAAATGTGACCAACCTCAATACCACAAATATGTGGAAACGTGCGTACCAAGCACGAGGTGGAGTTACACAGACACACTGAAGATGTAGGCCAACCTTCAGCAGCACTTACCACCTCTTCAGCTCGTGTTGGGGCCTCTTCCTCCAGCTCACACACAGCTGGTTCGGCTTCCTCACTGGAACGCCATGGAAGAACCACTGCCACTGTTGTCCAGAGACCCAGTGAAATTCCACCCACTGAACCACGTTCGCAGTCATCAGCACACTCCCAGGCCACTCACCAGCAATCGGTAGCACAGGCATGGGAGAAAAAGCGGCCATACTCGGCAAACCATCCCCGAGCACAGGCTCTGAATGCCGGCATTGCCAAACTACTGGCCCTTGAGATGCTGTCATTCAGGCTGGTGGAGACTGACACCTTCCGGAACTTTATGTCATTGGCAGTTCCACAATACAATGTGCCCAGCCGCTTTTATTTCAGCAGGCAAGCTGTCCCTGCCCTGCAAAAGCATGTGGAGGGAAAAATTAAAAATGCGCTACTAAATGCCGTCAGTAGCAAGGTCCACCTGACCACCGATGCGTGGACCAGTAGCCATGGACAGGGACGATACCTTTCCCTCACTGCCCATTGGGTCAATGTTGTGGAGCCGGGTACAGATCTGGAGAGTGGCTCTGTACGTATTCTGCCAACTCCAAGGATTGCAGGAATGCAGTCTGTACATATTGAGTCCTCCTCCTACTCTAGTTCCTCGGAATCAGCACTGCGTGAGCCTGTTAGGCCAGATATGAGCACAGGTGTGGCCAAACGTCAACAGGCCGTCCTTAAATTAATTTCTTTGGGGAATCGGAGCCACACAGCACAGGAGCTCTGGAATGCCATCAAGCAGGAGAGCGATGTGTTGTTTGTGCCAGCAAATCTCCAGCCAGGTTTGGTAGTGAGTGACAATGGCCGAAATCTAGTGGCAGCTCTGGGCCTAGGCAACCTCACTCACATACCATGTCTGGCACACGTGCTCAATTTGGTCGTGCAGAGCTTTCTGAGGGACTATCCGGATCTTGATGCACTGCTGCACAAGGTTCGCCTAGAGTGTGCTCACTTGCGGCGTTCCAGCATGGCAAGATCGCGCATTGCATCTCTGCAACGCCGATTCCACCTGCCAGAACATCGCATCATATGTGACCTCCCCACCAGGTGGAATTCAACGTTACATATGTTGGAGCGGTTGTGTGAGCAGCAGGCAGCAGTAATGGAGTACCAGCTGCATCAGGCGCAAACAAGTCGCACTGTGCGCCGGACACACTTCACCACCACTGAGTGGGCCACTATGAGGGACATCTGCCAAGTTTTGCGTGCCTTCGATGACTCCACGCGGATGGCCAGTGCAGATGATGCACTAATCAGCATGACTATCCCCCTCATCTGTCTGCTTCAAAAAACCTTACAAGCACTAAGTGAGGAGGTTTTTGAAGAGGTCGAGGATGAGCAGTCAGAAATGCCATCTGCTTCTGGCAAGTCTGCGCAACGTGCTTCCACACAAAGGCCCAGGCAGGGGACACTTAGTGAGGAGGATGACGAGGAGTCAATGGAGGAGGAGGAATACATCTCTCCAGAGGAGGGAGGTACACAAGGCTCTAGTAGTCAGTGTGTACAGCGAGGGTGGGGTGATGCTGAGCAGGCAGAGATGCTGCCTCAAGCTGGGGACAGCGTTTCCGGTCCAGTTGGCAGTCTGCAGCACATGGTTGATTTCATGCTGCAGTGCTTGTTAAATGACCGCCGCATCGCCAACATTCTCCACACGGCTGATTATTGGGTGTACACCCTCCTAGATCCTCGCTACCGGGACAACTTACAAAGCCTCATACCACAGTTGAACCGGGAGCGAAAAATGCGGGAGTACCAAGAAACACTTGTGCAGGCCATCATGTTCTCCATTCCCCCCGCAAGTGTTGCTGGTAGTGCTTTTCAAAGCAGCCATGTGGGTAGAGGCAGTGGAGGAAGCTCTGCACAAAGAGGTAGCAGAGGCAGTGCCGCAGGACAAGGCAAGGCCAGTATGGCCCAAATGTGGAAAAGTTTTGTGGGACCGCCACAAACGGCTACACCATCACAGACGGCTCCAGTCAGCAGGAGGCAACGTTTCCGTCAGATGGTGACAGACTACTTGTCGTGCCCTGTTAGTGTTCTCCCAGACGGCTCTTCCCCGTTCAAGTATTGGGTCTCTAAGCTGGATACATGGCCAGAGCTTAGCCAGTATGCATTGGAGGTGCTGGCTTGCCCTGCTGCCAGTGTATTATCGGAACGTGTCTTTAGTGCTGCAGGTGGTGTGGTAACAGACCGTCGCACGCGACTATCCGCCGATAATGTTGACCGGCTTACTTTTGTGAAAATGATCAAGGCCTGGATCTCACCTGAATTTGCCAGTCCTCTTCCAGAATTGGCTGGCAACAGGATCCAGGTCTCCTGTTGTGTTCATGTTTCTATGACCTGAACTTTATTTCCTGGGCTACAGCAACGCCCGTTGTTGCTCAGAAGTGCTGTCCGCACAGACAAAACACTCGCTCATGTGTAAGTGGGGTTCGGTAACGTCAGCTGATCCCCTGCTGTGTGTACGGCAAACTCTCCTGCTGCCTACAACTTCTGACTACCTCTGATTTAATATGTTCTCTGATTTGCCCTCTGTCTCCACTCTGTTTTGAGTATTTCCTCCGGCCTACAACACCGCCTGTTTCTGCTCTCAAGTGCCGTCTGCACAATCCACACTTGTTCCTGTGGTACCTGGGTCCTGTAACATCTGCTCATCTCCAGAGTTGAGCACGGCAATGTCTCCTGCTTTGTCCACATTCCCACTACTTGTAGTGGAAATGTGGACAGAGCAGGAGACATTGCCTGACTCACCTCTAGGGAGAAGCTGCTGTTACAGAACCCCAGTAACACAGGAACAAGTGTGGGTTGTGCAGACGGCATTTCAGAGCAGCAACTGGCGTGGTTGGAAGCCAGAGGAAATACTCGAAACAGAGTGAAGACAGAGGCCTAATTGGAGTACGTTGACAGTTAGTAGTAGTCTAGAAACAATCGCAAACTGCCACCAAGTAGGCCTCGGCCTACTACCTGATTTTCCCTGGGCTCCGACACCGCCAGTTGGTGCTCAGAAGTGCTGTCCGCACAGACAAAACACTCGCTCATGTGTAAGTGGGGTTCGGTAACGTCAGCGGATCCCCTGCTGTGTGTATGGCAAAGTGTCCTGCTCCCTCCACAGTCAAACAACCTCAGATTTACACCTGGCTCCAAGTAGGCCTCGGCCTACTACCTCATTTTCCCTGTGCTCCGACAACGCCAGTTGGTGCTCGGAAGTGCTGTCCGCACAGACAAAACACTCGCTCATGTGTAAGTGGGGTTCGGTAACGTCAGCTGATCCCCTGCTGTGTGTACGGCAAACTCTCCCGCTGCCTACAACTTCTGACTACCTCTGATTTAATATGTTCTCTGATTTGCCCTCTGTCTCCACTCTGTTTTGAGTATTTCCTCCGGCCTACAACACCGCCTGTTTCTGCTCTCAAGTGCCGTCTGCACAATCCACACTTGTTCCTGTGGTACCTGGGTCCTGTAACATCTGCTCATCTCCAGAGTTGAGCACGGCAATGTCTCCTGCTTTGTCTACATTCCCACTACTTGTAGTGGAAATGTGGACAGAGCAGGAGACATTGCCTGACTCACCTCTAGGGAGAAGCTGCTGTTACAGAACCCCAGTAACACAGGAACAAGTGTGGGTTGTGCAGATGGCATTTCAGAGCAGCAACTGGCGTGGTTGGAAGCCAGCGGAAATACTCGAAACAGAGTGAAGACAGAGGCCTAATTGGAGTACGTTGACAGTTAGTAGTAGTCTAGAAACAATCGCAAACTGCCACCAAGTAGGCCTCGGCCTACTACCTGATTTTCCCTGGGCTCCGACACCGCCAGTTGGTGCTCAGAAGTGCTGTCCGCACAGACAAAACACTCGCTCATGTGTAAGTGGGGTTCGGTAACATCAGCTGATCCCCTGCTGTGTGTATGGGAAAGTGTCCTGCTCCCTCCACAGTCAAACAACCTCAGATTTACACCTGGCTCCAAGTAGGCCTCGGCCTACTACCTGATTTTCCCTGGGCTCCGACACCGCCAGTTGGTGCTCGGAAGTGCTGTCCACATTACAGAATCCCAGTAACACAGGAACACGTGTGGATTGGGCAGACGGCTACTGTACGCATAAACTGGCGGTGTTGGTGGTCACGTGAAATCCTGGAAACAGAGTGGAGACAGATGCCTAATTGGAGCACGTTAACAGCCTGTTGTAGCCTACAAACAATCTAAAACTGCCACCAAGTAGGCCTCGGCCTGCACCCTGGTTCTCCCTGGGCTCCAACAACGCTAGTTGGTGCTCGGAAGTGCTGTCCACACAGAAAAAGACACTTGTTCATGTGAAAGTGGGGGTCAGTAATGTCAGCTGATTCCCTGTTGTGTGGAGGGCAAACTGCTGCTGCCTCCAAATTCAAACAACGTCTTATCTTAAACTGCCTCCAAGTAGGCCTCAGCCTACAAAATGACTATCCCTGGGCTCCAACATCGTCAGTTGTTGCTCGGAAGTGCCGTCCACACAGAAAAACACACTCGTTCATGTGAAAGTGGGGTTCGGTAACGTCGGCTGATCCCCTGCTGTGTGGAGGGCAAAGTGTCCTGCTCCCTCCAAAGTCAAAATACCTCAGCTTTACACCTGGCTCTTAGTAGGCCTCGGCCTGCACCATGATTGTCCCTGGGCTCCAACACCGCCAGCTGGTGCTCGGAAGTGCTGTCCACACAGAAAAACACACTCGTTCATGTGAAAGTGGGGTTCGGTAACGTCAGCTGATCCCCTGCTGTGTGGAGGGCAAACTGCTGCTGCCTCCAAATTGTAACTACTTCAGATTTAAACATTCTCTGATTTGGCCTCTGTCTCCACTCTGTCTCTAGTATTTCCCCTGACCTCCAACACCGCCAGTTCCTGCTCACAGTTGCCGTCCACGCATTCCACACTTGTTCCTGTGTTCCTGGTGTTCTGTAACGTGAGCTGATCCCCCAATGTGTGTCCGGCACTGTCTCCTGCGCTGTCCACCTTCCCACTGCAAGTGGTGGGAATGTGGACAGAGCAGGAGACATTGGCAGACAAACATCAGGGGATCTGCTGACATTACAGAACACCAGTAACACAGGAACACGTGTGGATTGGGCAGACGGCTACTGTACGCATAAACTGGCGGTGTTGGTAGTCACGTGAAATCCTGGAAACAGAGTGGAGACAGATGCCTAATTGGAGCACGTTGACAGTCTGTTGTAGCCTACAAACAATCTAAAACTGCCACCAAGTAGGCCTCGGCCTGCACCCTGGTTCTCCCTGGGCTCCAACAACGCTAGTTGGTGCTCAGAAGTGCTGTCCACACAGAAAAACACACTCGTTCATGTGAAAGTGGGGGTCAGTAACGTCAGCTGATCCCCTGCTGTGTGGAGGGCAAAGTGTCCTGCTCCCTCCAAAGTCAAAATACCTCAGCTTTACACCTGGCTCCTAGTAGGCCTCGGCCTGCACCATGATTGTCCCTGGGTTCCAACAACGCTAGTTGGTGCTCGGAAGTGCTGTCCACACAGAAAAACACACTCGTTCATGTGAAAGTGGGGTTCGGTAACGTCAGCTGATCCCCTGCTGTGTGGAGGGCAAATTGCTGCTGCCTCCAAATTGTAACTACTTCAGATTTAAACATTCTCTGATTTGGCCTCTGTCTCCACTCTGTCTCTAGTATTTCCCCTGACCTCCAACACCGCCAGTTCCTGCTCACAGTTGCCGTCCACGCATTCCACACTTGTTCCTGTGTTCCTGGTGTTCTGTAACGTGAGCTGATCCCCCAATGTGTGTCCGGCACTGTCTCCTGCGCTGTCCACCTTCCTACTGCAAGTGGTGGGAATGTGGACAGAGCAGGAGACATTGGCAGACAAACATCAGGGGATCTGCTGACATTACAGAACACCAGTAACACAGGAACACGTGTGGATTGGGCAGACGGCTACTGTACGCATAAACTGGCGGTGTTGGTAGTCACGTGAAATCCTGGAAACAGAGTGGAGACAGATGCCTAATTGGAGCACGTTGACAGTCTGTTGTAGCCTACAAACAATCTAAAACTGCCACCAAGTAGGCCTCGGCCTGCACCCTGGTTCTCCCTGGGCTCCAACAATGCTAGTTGGTGCTCAGAAGTGCTGTCCACACAGAAAAACACACTCGTTCATGTGAAAGTGGGGTTCGGTAACGTCGGCTGATCCCCTGCTGTGTGGAGGGCAAAGTGTCCTGCTCCCTCCAAAGTCAAAATACCTCAGCTTTACACCTGGCTCCTAGTAGGCCTCGGCCTGCACCATGACTGTCCCTGGGTTCCAACAACGCTAGTTGGTGCTCGGAAGTGCTGTCCACACAGAAAAACACACTCGTTCATGTGAAAGTGGGGTTCGGTAACGTCAGCTGATCCCCTGCTGTGTGGAGGGCAAACTGCTGCTGCCTCCAAATTGTAACTACTTCAGATTTATACATTCTCTGATTTGGCCTCTGTCTCCACTCTGTCTCTAGTATTTCCCCTGACCTCCAACACCGCCAGTTCCTGCTCACAGTTGCCGTCCACGCATTCCACACTTGTTCCTGTGTTCCTGGTGTTCTGTAACGTGAGCTGATGCCCCAATGTGTGTCCGGCACTGTCTCCTGCGCTGTCCACCTTCCCACTGCAAGTGGTGGGAATGTGGACAGAGCAGGAGACATTGGCAGACAAACATCAGGGGATCTGCTGACATTACAGAACACCAGTAACACAGGAACACGTGTGGATTGGGCAGATGGCTACTGTACGCATAAACTGGCGGTGTTGGTAGTCACGTGAAATCCTGGAAACAGAGTGGAGACAGATGCCTAATTGGAGCACGTTGACAGTCTGTTGTAGCCTACAAACAATGTAAAACTGCCATCAAGTAGGCCTCGGCCTGCACCCTGTTCTCCCTGGGCTCCAACAACGCTAGTTGGTGCTCAGAAGTGCTGTCCACACAGAAAAACACACTCGTTCATGTGAAAGTGGGGTTCGGTAACGTCAGCTGATCCCCTGCTGTGTGGAGGGCAAAGTGTCCTGCTCCCTCCAAAGTCAAAATACCTCAGCTTTACACCTGGCTCCTAGTAGGCCTCGGCCTGCACCATGATTGTCCCTGGGCTCCAACACCGCCAGTTGGTGCTCGGAAGTGCTGTCCACACAGAAAAACACACTCGTTCATGTGAAAGTGGGGTTCGGTAACGTCAGCTGATCCCCTGCTGTGTGGAGGGCAAACTGCTGCTGCCTCCAAATTGTAACTACTTCAGATTTAAACATTCTCTGATTTGGCCTCTGTCTCCACTCTGTCTCTAGTATTTCCCCTGACCTCCAACACCGCCAGTTCCTGCTCACAGTTGCCGTCCACGCATTCCACACGTGTTCCTGTGTTACTGGGGTTCTGTAACGTCAGCAGATCCCCCAATATGTGTCCGCCACTGTCTCCTGCGCTGTCCACCTTCCCACTGCAAGCGGTGGGAATGTGGACAGAGCAGGAGACATTGGCAGACAAACATCAGGGGATCTGCTGACATTACAGAACACCAGTAACACAGGAACACGTGTGGATTGGGCAGACGGCTGCTGTACGCATAAACTGGCGGTGTTGGTGGTCACGTGAAATCCTGGAAACAGAGTGGAGACAGATGCCTAATTGGAGCACGTTGACAGTCTGTTGTAGCCTACAAACAATCTAAAACTACCACCAAGTAGGCCTCGGCCTACACCATGATTGTCCCTGGGCTCAAACAACGCCAGTTGGTGCTCGGCAGTGTCTTTGGCACGGGGACTCCCTGTTGCCCAGCCTGGTTCCAGCACGCCTGCTGTTTCCGGGTAGTGTCAAGGTCACTATGCCACCAATCCGTTGTCCTGTCATCTTGCGGCCGGGTTAGCCGACTCTACGGTGCCTGCAGTTTAGGTGACTCCTATGTGGGCTGCGGGAACTGGCACTGAAGGCTGGATCCGTAGTGCCAATGGGACATGGACCCCCTGTAGGACTGTGGGTTTCGGTAACTGCGGCCGGCTTGCGGCCTGGCTACTTTGCTTTCAATGGGTACCTTCTGCTACCCACCCGGGTTCCAGCACTGTCTGCTGGTTCTCGCCAGAGCCCTTGGCCTAGGTGCCTCCATCTCGGTATCCGAAGTCCAGCACCGTCAGCTGGTCCTTGGTAGTGCTTTTTAGCACAGGTACCTTCTGCTTAGTAACCGTGGTCCAGCACCGTCAGTTGGTCCTCGGTAGTGCCATTGGCTCTTGTTCCTTCTGCTACCCATCCGGGTGCCAGCACTGTCTGCTGGTTCTCGCCACAGCCTTTGGCCTAGGTGCCTCCATCTCGGTATCCGAGGTCCAGCACCGTCAGCTGGTCCTTGGTAGTGCTTTTTAGCACAGGTACCTTCTGCTTAGTAACCGTGGTCCAGCACCGTCAGTTGGTCCTCGGTAGTGCCATTGGCTCTTGTTCCTTCTGCTACCCATCCGGGTGCCAGCACTGTCTGCTGGTTCTCGCCAGTTTCTCAGCCTTCTTGTACCTTCTGCTACATTTCCAAGATCAAGCTTTTTGAAATTGTCTTTGGTAATCCTTATTGATCTCCATGACGATGACCCTGATGATGACGACCCTGAAGACCACACCAAAGAAGACCAGAAATATGACCCTAAATAATAAAACCAAGAGGACAAAGAACATGAAGACAACCACCAAGATACAGAACAAAAGACAGAAGAACAAGAAGCAGAAGAAGCAAAAGCAGAAGAACAGAAACCAGAAGAACATTAAGCATAAGACAAAAAATCAGCATAGAAGAAATCAAAATTATAAGCAGAAGACTAAGCAGTAAATGGGGGTGAGTCCGTTCCTCCTCGTGGTGCCCCTGGAAAATGCCTGCTGCTGCAGGCCAAACTGAACGCGGACAAATCCTGTTGTAAATCTTTGGTGACAGGCAGAACGTAAGGTGTAATCTTATAACTTTTATAGATAAGTACTACAGGAATGCCTGTTACCATAAGAAAATGAAGAAAAAGAAGAATAGGAAGAAGATGAAGAAATAGCATATGAAAATTAATAATAGCTGAATAAGAAGAATATGAAGAATGGAAAAAAAAAATTAATGGGAAGAAGGTGAAGAAGAAGAAGATGAATAAGGTGAAGAAAAAGTTGATGAAAAAAATGCTACTGCTGCGGATCATGAAGGAGAAAGTGTGGGAGAAGTACAAAAGAAGGTGAAGAGCATGGAAGTTGCGAAACATACATATTTGACTAAATATAAAAAAGTTAACATAGTCAATATCTTTTTAACTCCGAACGTCTTGAAAAAAAAAATTGGAATTAATGCTATGCCATGTGATTTGAATAAACCACTATGCTTTTAATGTCTCCTCCACCTCCCACAATACATTCTACATGATTCTTATTTGTTTTCAATTATGTAGAATTAGCCAACAAGGAAATGAAGGCCTTTTTTTAATTCCGATACCGGAAATCCCATTGACTTGAATGGGACTTCCGGTATCGGAATCGGCGATACCTGATATTTTTTTCGTATCGGGCGATACCATCCGATACGATATTTTTGGGTATCGAATGGTATCGCTCAACACTAGTCATTAGCATAAAGATGGTACTGAAAGCCAAATCTGCTGATAGTCTGTCAAATTGGGGCTGTGTAGACAGAAGAGAAGGGGGCCAAAGGCTGAGCCCTGAGGTACCCCCGACAGCGAGGGGAAGAGGAGATGACAAGGAGCCAGAGAACAAAACACTGAAGGAGCGGTCAGAAAGATAGGAAGAGAACCAGGAGAGAGCAGTGTCCTTAATGACTAGTGACTGGAACCTAGAGAGTAGGAGATGGTGGTCAACAGTGTCGAAAGCTGCAGATAGGTCAAGAAGAATGAGCAGAGAGTGGTCACTGTTACGTTTTGCTGTCAGAAGGTCATTGGTCACTTTGATGAGTGCAGTTTCAGTCGAATGTAGGGGGCGGAAGCCAGACTGTGAAGGGTCTAGAAGGGAGTGAGTGGAGAGGTAACAGGTAAGACAGGAGTAAACTAGGCTGTTGCGAATTCTCTTTCAGGGCTCCCTCTGGTGGGTACTGGAGGTAGTGGAGCTGGCCAGATTGATAGAGGTCTGCCACCTGATGATGATGATGACGATTGGAGATCTGGGGTTACTGATTGGAGTATTTAAGTCAGCAGATTTCCTTCAATCCCTGCTGGTGATTTCTTTCCTGTGCATTCTGAGGTCTGATGTCTCCTGCCCTGATCCTGCATTGTTCAGCTAAGTGGTTCATTTACTAATCCTTTGCATCTGATCTGGATTTGTCTATCTCTGCTTGTTGTGCGGGTTCAGCTTGCTACTGCTGGGGGCTGTGCTGCCCCACTGCTCCATATTTACCGCTTGTGTCAGTTTGTTCAGTCCCCTGTTATATTGGTCTCTTTTGCTTTGCTTTCAGTTTATACTGGAGTGCTGATATAATGGGGGCGAGGTCGGGAGACTTCAGTGTTTTTTTGTACATCAGACATGTTGGATTTTTCAGGGTTTTTGCATGATTGCAGACAGTGTCTTTCCTTTCCTATCCTATCTAGTCAGTTTGGGCCCCATCATTTGCTCAGTCTATTTTTCTGCCTGCGTTTGTGTTTCAACTTGTCTCACCGACAATATATGTTTGGGGGCTATCTATTCCTTTGGGGTCTGCTCCAGGGCAGTTTAGATTTCACCTTTCTTGCTTTAGGCTTAGTTAGCTCTCCTGCTGTGCCGAGGTATCTAGGGTATCGTAAGTACGCTCCACGGCTACTGCTAGTTGTGTGGATAGGATCAGGGGTCTGCAATCCGCTTAGTTACCAACCTCTCTGGTTTTCTGGTGGCTTAGCCTGTTCCTGCCATCCTCCTTGATGACCCGTTCTTAACACTAAGCGCTCCAAAAGTTTAGAGATGAAGGGGAGATTGGAGACTGGTCTGTAGTTGTTTGTGCAGGATGGGTCGAGAGTGGGTTTCTTTAGTAATCGAGTAACGATGGCATGTTTGAAGGAGGATGGAAAAATGCCGAGGAGAGGCAGAGATTAAAGATTGCAGTTAGGTGAGTTGTGACGACTGGAGAGACAGACTGGAGGAGATGTGAGGGAATGGGGTTGGCAGTGCATGTGGTCGGATGAGAGGAAGAGAGGACTCTGGAGACTTCTGTGATCGGATCAAATGTGGAAAGTGAGCCAAGTGAGATGCAGGAAGGGATGGGAGTCACAGCACTTGGTGGTTGGGAGCAAATTTCCTGACAGATATTATCTATTTTTTCTGTAAAGTGTGAGGCCAGGTCATCAGCACAAATGTCTGTGATAGGGGCTTGTGCTTTTGGCCTGAGGAGGGAGTGAAAATTGTCAAAAAGTTTCATGGGGTTGTTGGCTAGTGAGGAGATCAGGGTGGCGAAGTAGATCTGTTTGGCGAGGTGAAGGGCAGTGTTATAGGTTCTTAACATAAATTTGAAGTGGATGAAGTCTTCTGGTGTGAGGGTTTTTCTACATAGGCGTTCAGCACTTCTAGAGCATCGCTGGAGAAGTTGAGTTTGCGATGTGAGCCAGGGCTGTTTTACTCTGTGCTTGGAGGTTCTGAGGGTGAGGGGAGCTACTAGGTCAAGGGTGCTTCCAAGAGTGTTGTTGTAGTGATGAACAGCCAGATCAGGTCAGGAAAAATAGGAGATTGGGGACAGTGATAAGTGAGGGGGGGTCTGAAAGTGTCTGAGGGTTAATAGCTTGTAGATTTCTGAATGTGTGGTAGGTAGGAATGAGCTGGGGTGGGCGAGGATTTGTGAGTGTGAAGGAGAGTATGTTGAGGTGAGAGAGTGGAAGCGGTGAGTTATTTAGGTGGGAGATTGAACAGAGCCAGACAAAGACGAGATCAAGGGTGTTACCATCCTTGTGTGTCTCAGAGGCTGAAAGTTGCGAGAGGCCTAGAGAGGTGGTTAGTGATAGAAGCTGGGATGCAGATGTGGAAGTAGGGCTGTTATCCTGGGAGACTTCAACATCCCCATTAAGAGCTGGTAGTTCTCAGGGCATGAAATGTGGCAGCCAGGCAGAAAAGTGGTCAAGGAAGTGGGTGGGTGAGCCTGGGGGATGGTATATGACCGCTACTCTGAGGGAGAGGGGACGGAAGAGCCTGATGGTGTGGACCTCAAAAGAAGGGAATGAGAGTGATGGTACTGGGGGGAAGACCTGGAAAGTGCATTGTGGGGACAGTAGTATGCCGACTCCACCACCATGTCTGTTTTTGGGTCTCAGGGAATGAGAGAATTGTAAGCCACCATAGGAAATGGTGGCAGGAGAGACAGTGTCAGAATACTGAATCCAGGTTTCAGTGAAGGCCAACAGATTAAGAGAGTTGTTCAGAAAGTAGTTGTGCAGGAAAGGAAGCTTGTTACAAACAGACCGTGGATTCCAGAGGGCACAATTATGGAGATGAGGGAGTGCAAGTAATATTAATAAGATTATTATGGTTTTGATATGAGGTAGGGTAGGGGTTGAGGTTGGGGGATGGTGTACCAGGGTTGGGGGAGATGTCCCCTGAAATCAGTAGGAGTAGGAAGATAAAGAGCAAATAGTTGTTGGAATTGTAAGTAGTTTTTTCTGCGATGTGTTTGGCAAGATGGGCTGAGGTTTCTCAGGAAGGTGAGAAGTGCATGGGAGCTGTACATGGGAGAGGGAAGTATAGAGGGGCTGATGTGTATGAGTCGTGGTGGTGGGGGATGGGGTGGTGAATGTGGATGGCAAGGGAGCACAGGAGGATAGAAATAAAGCACATGGATAGAAGGGAATGCAAAGTGTGGGTTACCTGATTCCTGCCCTGATTAACTGCCATGGATAACTGTTGTTTGCTTGATGCTTAGCTTCTGTGATGCTTTGCTTATGGGATGCTTGCGTGCACCCCACACTGCGTGCTTCCCCTTAGGAACTACTACATATATAGGCCACACTGCAAGGTAAGGAGAAACGGATTGTGAGAGCTGGTTTGGTATAATTTGCCAGCTGGGGCCAGCACACCAGGGGGTGGTTAGATGATCAAAGGCAGGAGACCAGGCTGCATCTATATGCTATAGCACCTTCCACCTGATAAGATCTAGAGAGGCCCCAGTCATGGATATAAAGCAGTAAGTATTAAATACAGTGCAACAAATGAATTATACCAAAGCTTTAGCAGGCACATTAAAATATGTAGCAAAATGGTAAAGCAGCAGAAGACAGCAAGCTGAGGTATGGAGTTGTACCATTTGGATATATTGCAGCAGAAATGACAGCCAGCAGAGGTGGGGAGTTGGACCATTCAGGCTGCTTGCTGAATATTATCATTAATTACTTTCAATAGATTTTTGCTTCATTTTATAACAGTACATATGCTCAATGGTATCAAAAATGTAAACAATCACTAATAAAGTGTTATAGTCCAAAAAATGATTGGTCAATTATAATCTGAGAGTTTAAATGCATCACTAAAAAACATATCACAATAATCCATCAATTCACCACTAGATGGTGCTGTTATTATGCACTAACTAATAAAATATCATGTAATCAAATACTTGTTTTTCTTGTTGCCAAAAAAGGGGCAACCACTGATGAAATTCACATTTTCCTTGACACCTCTATCTATCCATAAACAATATCTAATAAGGCTATTAATAATGGCATATATCAACCTATATAGTATGTAAGTGCCTATTCATTAAATAGCCTATGTATTGAAAGTGACCCAGGATGCAAAAGACAGGTAAATCACCATGTGATTATGAGAATATTTAGACTATTATGATTATGCTATTTAATGAATAGGCACTTACGTAAACTCACCCGCAGAGAATCATAGAAATAAATTTATTTTTCTTTCAGCTACTGGGGGCTGCCATTTGCATTTGCTGGTGTATAAGTGTCTGAGCATGACACTTACACACCTCAGATATGGGAGCCCCTGTACTGTACATAGGAGTCTGCGGTCGCTCTTCATGGCTGCCTCCAGCTATGACGTGGGCACGGCCCTTGGGCTGGCCAGGTCGGAGCTGTTGGAGGCTTCAAAGCCATTTTGTTGGTGTGCTGGGAGGGTAGAGGATAGAATGGAGTCTCCTGTGAGGAGATCATGTCACAGGAAGAGGCGGAGCCTCCTCCATCCAGTGCAGACCCCATTACAGGAAGTAGCATGGTGCTGTGGCTGCCAGTGATCACATGAGACCTGTGTGTGCACTAAGTTCTCAGAAGGGCTCCACAGTGGAGCTGTGTGCAGATGGGAATGAGGACATAGGTCTAAGCGTGAGGAGTCTGAATATGTATTTTGGGTGCAAAGAAACATGGATGATGTTAATACAGTATATGGGGCTGCAGCTTGGAGGGTTGCACAGGGAAATGGGTGCTGCCATACTGCCCAACTTTTCAAGATGAGAAAGATCATGCAGCGTGCTACACTCGATTTTAATTAGAGCTGGCACGATGTCGTCTGTGTGTCCAGCTCATCTCTAGTTGGGACATGTGGATTTTTTGTTCCTTCCTTCAGTCAGAGCCGCCAGAACTTTCTCTTCTTTATGTAGCTTCATTATATGACATCTGGCTTTTTTGTGTCTGTAAGGCCGTGTTCACACGTTGCAAAAAAACTGTGTTTTTTTTGTTTTCTGCAGATGCCTGCATCAAACTACACAATAACCATCTCCTTATTTGATGTGTTTCCGGTGCAGATACGTTATTGTGTTTCTTTTATAGAACAGAAAAGCGTTGATTCTGTACTTAAAAACGTAACTGCAGTTCTTTACATGCATTTATTTAGGTTCTGCACAGAAGAGAGAAAAAAAAGCACCAAAACCACAGTTCAGCAACGTCATTAGATGCACAGAGGGCGCAGTTTTCATGAAATCACATCCACTTTGCTTGGATAGATAAACACGGCAAAATTTTTGTGCCAAAAAAAGCAGAAAAAACGCAGCATTTACCCTACATATGAACATGGTCTTAAATTTTGAAGGAAATTGGATATGATTCCATGAAATCTCTGATCCCTGTGGTCTGAAGACTCTGCTGAACCTTGGAGTTTCGGTGCATTTTTTCTCTATAAGCTTCTTCTGAAAAAAACGCATGAAGAAAAACGCTGTTACATATTTAAGCGCAGAATCAAAGTTTTTCCTTACTATGAAAAGTGTTAAAAATGCTGCTTCATCTTTCTAGCCACTTCTTTTTCTACAATGCAGACCATTATAGAGGTTTTATTAGAACTCAACACACATTATTTTACACCATTTAATAGTATTTATCTATACGCTTGTCTCTCCACTTCGTTTTTACAGGTGTTCTTCCTTCCTCTTTTCTTTCCTTGCCTTTCTCATTCATTCTCTTCCCCTTCTCTCCCTTAAATGTTTTATTCATCAGGTTTCTTATATGTGTATCGTAACCCCTTTCCATTGAATATCTATACATGTCAACCTTTTCATTTCTATCATTCTATTATTCATTCTATCGCTTTAATGTTTCCTTTTCCCTTTGGCCCTTTGTCCTTAATAAACCATATTTTTCCTCCCCCTTCTCATCCATGTCTGCCCAAAATCACATCAAATTAGCCGGAAAACGCCTAAAAGAAATGCAGCAAACATGTAATAGAGAAGATTGTTATTTCGTTGAATGATGTGGACACCTGCAGAAAAAAAGCAGCAGAAAGAAAGCAGCATTTACGTTACAGTACGTGTAAACACTGTCTCAGCATTACAGCTTTATTACATTTTTTATGGGTTTAATAGAGAAAAATATGAATCATGCCATTTTTATGTCTTACCAATAAATTACCCCATAAAATAATCTAATCGTTGTGTTGTGTGTGTCGTTTCGATTACAGCAACACCACATATATCCTTGTTATGTGCTGATTTGTGTTTATTATTTTTTTAAAAATGCATTAAAAACTACATTTTTTTCAATATCAAGTGTTCCTCTTATTGGGGTGAGGGCTGCTGATGATGAGGGAGCAATTGCAGGTCCTCTATAGGGACTAACAAATACAATGAAAATTAAAGAGAGTTCACATCACCCTCCTTTTTCCCCAATAAAAGAAAAAAAACATACAGATATGTGGTATTGTGGCACCCCAGGAGTTCAGTTGCATACAACACAGTTCCTGCTCCAGGCCAGTAGGGGGAGTTCTAAATCCGACTTCATGGGAGCTGCTCTCTCTGGTTAGGAGTTTAGTGGTAGTTAGAGCCTGAGCAAGGTTGAGAGAGGACATGTGGAGAGGTCCTGGGCTTGAGTACCAGTGACCGGGCACTGGAGCCCGAGGTTTTGTGGGTACTAAAGCTCTGCTGGCAGAGTCTGGAGGGCAGAAGACCGCAGATCCTCTGTCCCCAACGGATACTCGACGACACAGCAGCACATGTGTGGCAGAGTCAGCTTCTGTGATGTATTCAGCTGAGTCAATTTTTAGAGTGGACTCTCTGGGTCGTGGCACCCACCCACCTAGGGCGATCTGACTTTGCAACGAACCACCCCCTATACAGGGAGTATCAGGGACAAGACCAAGGGGGTGAGCCACCACAACTGCTGGAACGAGCTCAAGGAACATACAAGTGTGAGTCTCTGGCAACAGGGAACGTGCAGAGTACAAGACAAGACAAAGCGTGGTCACAGGGTTTCTTCAATAAAGCGTGGTCTCAGGTTTCATCAGGTACAAGACATAATTATGAGGACACAGTGACAAAAGACAGTGCGTGTGAGGAGACATGCCAAAGTCCAAGGCATGGTACGTTCTAGTTGGAACGCTAGGGTCCAAGGCAGGATGCGTGTTAAAGAACACGCCAGGGTTCAAGACATGGTCTAAGGCAGGATGCGTGCTAGGAGACACACCAGGGTCCAAGGCAGGGTTCACGGCAGGATACGTGCTAGGAGACACGCCAGGGTCCAAGGCAGGGTGCATGCTAGGAGGCATGCCACGGTCCAAGGCAGGGTTAGGCAGGATGCGTGCTAGGAGACACGCCAGGGTCCAAGGTTCAAGACATGATCCAAGGCAGGGATCAAGGCAGGATGCATGCTAGGAGACACGCCAGGGTCCAAAGCAGGGCAAGGGCCTGCACGTGCTTAAAGAAGCATGGGGACGCATGCCAGAATGCAGGCAAGTGCCTGCGCGTGCCAAGGGGCAAGCTAGGGTTCAGGCTAGGGCCTGTGCGTGCTAGGATGCACACAAGGCACAGTGCAGGGACAGCGTGAGTGCAAGGAAGCACAGAGAGCAAGGCTGGTGCACTGGCTAGCTGGTCGGGCTGAGGCACAGACAGGCGGACACGACTGAGGCGGGCACGGCTGAGGCACAAACAGGCGGACACAGCTAAGTCACTGGCTGGCAAGCACGGCTGAGGCACAAGCAGGCGGGCACAACTGAGGCGGGCATGGCTGAGGCACAAACAGGTGGGCAAGGCAAGACCAGGCGCGTGCAAAGGGGCATGCAGAGAAACCAAGCAAGGAAAGGCAAGGCTAGCTACAGACAGAGTACAGAGCAAAGAGTGGAACGTAGGCTGAAGCACAGAGCCAGGTAAAGAGAAAGGTAGGGGAGCATATGCCAGAGCACAGAGCCTGGTATATGGCAAAGCACAGAGTACAAGACAGGGCTTGTGCTGAAGGAGCACGGAAGGTAAGAATAGGAAGATATAGCTCAAGGCAGAGTACATGGCCACAGCACGTACAGACAGCATGGCGAGGCACAGTACAGAAACAGGTTTGTTCAAGAGAGCAAGAGAGGGCAGAGCATAGGAAGGAAGCAGAACTTGTGCTAAGGGAGCACAATAAGACAGAAGACAGAGAAAGCACACAAGGCTAGATACAGGACACAGGACAAAGTACAAGCACAGAGCATGTGCAGAGAAGCACTACAGGGCAAAGTGCAGGGGCACATAACACAGGGAGCGACCAAGCAAGGACCATGCAACTAGCAAGGAAGCAACATAATACTCAGGCCCCGACCATAGGAAGGGGCGGACTGATATAGGGCATCAGCACCTGGACTTCCGGGTCAGACCATGGGGAGGACTTCCGGGTTGGGTCCTCCAGGATCATAGAGAGGACTTCTAGGTCTGGTCCTCCTGGACCAGAGAGGATTGCTGGGTCGGGTCCTCCTGGAGCATAGAGAGGAATCATGGATCATGCCCTCCTGGAGCATAGAGAGGATTGCTGGATTAGCTCCTCCTGGACCATAGAGAGGATCGCTGGGTCAGGTCCTCCTGGACCATAGAGAGGATAGCTGGATCAGGTCCTCCTGGACCATAGAGAGGATCGCTGGGTCAGGTCCTCCTAGACCATAGAGAGAGACCGTTGCAGGCAGCATGGAGATGAGCACGCGCACACGCGTGCTGGGCACAGGCGTCAGCCGAAGGATCCAGCATAGGAGACGTGCGCGCACACCAGCAACTGCGTGCAGTCACAAGGTGAGATGTGTGTGCACACTAATAACGACATGCAGCTATAAGGTGAGGAGCGCGTGGAACTTGCTTTCAGGCTGACTGGCTCCAGAACCATCTGTAACCTGAGCCCCAGACTGTACCTGCACTACTCAGTAAAAGGTAAAGGAAACTGCACCCTGCTGTGTCCTCTGAATCATTCTTGCACCACACTCACTACCAACATCACCTTTAACCCCTTAAGCCCCAAGGGTGGTTTGCACGTTAATGACCATGCCAATTTTTACAATTCTGACCACTGTCCCTTTATGAGGTAATAACTCTGAAACGCTTCCATGAATCCCGGTGATTCTGACAATGTTTTCTCGTGACATATTGTACTTCATGTTAGTGGTAAAATTTCATTCAAATAACTTGCGTTTATTTGTGAAAAAACTGGAAATTTGGCGAAAATTTTGAAAATTTCGCAATTTTCCAACTTTGAATTTTTATGCCCTTAAATCACAGAGATACGGCACACAAAAAACTTAATAAATAACTTTTGCCACATGTTTACTTTACATCAGCACAATTTTGGAACCAAAATTTTTTTTTGTTAGGAAGTTATAAGGGTTAAAAATTGACCAGCGATTTCTCATTTTTGCAACACCATTTTATTTTTACAGACCACATCACATTTAAAGCCACTTTGAGGGGTCTATATGATAGAAAATACCCAAAAGTGACACCATTCTAAAAACTGCACCCCTTAAGGTGCTCAAAACCACATTCAAGAAGTTTATTAACCCTTTACGTGCATCACAGGAATTTTTTAAATATTTTAAAAAAATGAACATTTAACTTTTTTTCTCTAAAAAAATATTTCAGGTTCAATTTTTTTTATTTTACCAAGGTTAACAGGAGAAATTGGACTGCAAAAGTTATTGTGCAATTTGTCCTGAGTGCGCTGATACCTGATATGTGGGGGGGAACCATTGTTTCGGCGCATGGCAGACCTCAGCAGGGAAGGAGCGCCGTTTGACTTTTTCAATGCAAAATTGGCTGGAATTCAGATCGGACGCCATGTCGCGTTTGGAGAGCCCCTGATGTACCTAAACAGTGGAAACCCCCCCAAGTGACCCCATTTTGGAAACTACACCCCCCAAGGAACTTATTTAGATATGTGGTGAGAACTTTGAACCCACAAGGGCTTCACAGAAGTTTATAACGTACAGCGATGCAATTAAAAAATCATATTTTTTCCACAAAAATGATCTTTTCATCCCCAATTTTTATTTTTCCAAGGGTAACAGGACCCTAAAAGTTATTGTGCAATTTGTCCTGAGTACGCTGATACCCCATATGTGGGTGTAAATGACTATTTGGGCGCATGGCAGAGCTCGGAAGGGAAGCAGCGCCATTTGACGTTTTTGGCTGGAATTGAGATCGGACACCATGTCGCGATTGGAAAACCCCTGGTGTACCAAAACAGTAGAAACCCCCCACAAATGACACCATTTTGGAAACTAGACCCCCCAAGGAACTTATATAGATGTGTGGTGAGAACTTTGAACCCCCAAGGGCTTCACAGAAGTTTATAACATACAGCCGTACAATTAAAAAATCATATTTTTTCCACAAAAAATGATCTTTTCACCCTCAATTCTTATTTTTCCAAGAGTAACAGGACCCTAAAAGATATTGTGCAATTTGTTCTGAGTGCGCTGATACCCCACATGTGGGAGTATACCACTATTTGGGTGCATGGCAGAGCTCGGAAGGGAAGCAGCGCCATTTGACATTTTTGGCTGGAATTGAGATTGGACACCATGTCGCGTTTGGAAAGCCCCTGATGTACCAAAACAGTAGAAACCCCCCACAAATGACACCATTTTGGAAACTGGACCCCCCAAGGAACTTAGGCTAGTTTCACATTTGCGCTTTTGAGCGCAGCGACGGCCTGCGCACGGCCACCGCTAAGCCCCGCCCCTGCCACGCCTCCGCCGGTAGCTCCGCCTACCGGCGCATGACGCTGCATGCGTCCTGCGTCCCCTATCTTTATCACTGGGGGCGCAGGCCGTGCGCAGTATGCATTTGGCAGCGCATGCGTCCTTTTCACGGTGCGCCGAGCGCAACCAAACTGCAGCAGGTTGCGTTTGGCGCTGGTCGGCGCACCGTGAAAAGGACGCATGCGCCGCCAAACGCATACTGCGCATGGCCTGCGCCTCCAGTGATAAAGATAGAGGACGCAGGACGCATGCAGCGCCATGCGCCGGTAGGCGGAGCTACCGGCGGAGGCGCGGCAGGGGCGGGGCTTAGTGGCGGCCGTGCGCAGGCCGTCGCTGCGCTCAAAAGCGCAACTGTGAAACTAGCCTTATCTAGATGTGTGGTGAGCACTTTGAACCCCGCAGTGCTTCACAGAAGTTTATAACGCCTGGGCGTGAAAATAAAAAAATCGTATTTTTTCCACAAACATGATTTTTAGTCACCAATTTTTTCATTTTCCCAAGGGTACCAGGAGAAATTGGACCCCAAAAGTTGTTGTCCAATTTGTCCTGAGTACGCTGATACCTCATATGTGGGAGAAAACTACTGTATGGGCAAATGTCGGGGCTCGGAAGGGAAGTAGTGATGTTTTGGAATGCAGACTTTGATGGCATGGTCTGTGGGTGTCATGTTGCTTTTGGAGAGCCCCTGATGTACCTAAACAGTGGAAACCCCCCACAAGTGACCCCATTTTGGAAACTAGACCCCCCAAGGAACTTATCTAGATGTGTGGTGAGCACTTTGAACCCCCATGTGCTTCACAGAAATTTATAACGACCGGGCGTGAAAATAAAAATATCGTATTTTTTCAACAAACATCATCTTTTAGTCCCCATTTTTTTCATTTTCCCAAGGGTAACAGGAGAAATTGGACCCCAAAAGTTGTTGTCCAGTTTGTCCTGAGTACGCTGACACCCCATATGTGAGAGAAAACTACTGTATGGGCACACGTCGGGGCTCGGAAGGGAAGTAGTGACGTTTTGGAATGCAGACTTTGATGGAATGGTCTGCGGGTGTAATGTTGCCTTTGGAGAGCCCCTAATGTGCCTAAACAGTGGAAACCCCCCACAAATGACCCCATTTTAGAAACTAGACCCACTAAGGAACTTATCTAGATGTGTGGTGAGCACTTTGAACCCCCCAGTGCTTCACAGAAGTTTATAACGACCGGGCGTGAAAATAAAAATATCGTATTTTTTCATCAAACATCATATTTTGTCCCCATTTTTTTATTTTCCCAAGGGTAACAGGAGAAATTGGACCCCAAAAGTTGTTGTCCAGTTTGTCCTGAGTACGCTGACACCCCATATGTGAGAGAAAACTACTGTATGGGCACACGTCGGGGCTCGGAAGGGAAGTAGTGACGTTTTGGAATGCAGACTTTGATGGCATGGTCTGTGGGTGTCATGTTGCTTTTGGAGAGCCCCTGATGTACCTAAACAGTGGAAACCCCCCACAAGTGACCCCATTTTGGAAACTAGACCCCCCAAGGAACTTATCTAGATGTGTGGTGAGCACTTTGAACCCCCAAGTGCTTCACAGAAATTTATAACGACCGGGCGTGAAAATAAAAATATCGTATTTTTTCAACAAACATCATCTTTTAGTCCCCATTTTTTTCATTTTCCCAAGGGTAACAGGAGAAATTGGACCCCAAAAGTTGTTGTCCAGTTTGTCCTGAGTACGCTGACACCCCATATGTGAGAGAAAACTACTGTATGGGCACACGTCGGGGCTCGGAAGGGAAGTAGTGACGTTTTGGAATGCAGACTTTGATGGAATGGTCTGCGGGTGTAATGTTGCATTTGGAGAGCCCCTAATGTGCCTAAACAGTGGAAACCCCCCACAAATGACCCCATTTTAGAAACTAGACCCACTAAGGAACTTATCTAGATGTGTGGTGAGCACTTTGAACCCCCCAGTGCTTCACAGAAGTTTATAACGACCGGGCGTGAAAATAAAAATATCGTATTTTTTCATCAAACATCATATTTTGTCCCCATTTTTTTATTTTCCCAAGGGTAACAGGAGAAATTGGACCCCAAAAGTTGTTGTCCAATTTGTCCTGAGTACGCTGATACCTCATATGTGGGAGAAAACTACTGTATGGGCACACGTCGGGGCTCGGAAGGGAAGTAGTGACGTTTTGGAATGCAGACTTTGATGGATTGGTCTGCGGGTGTCATGTGCGTTTGGAGAGCCCCTGATGTACCTAAACTATTGAAACTCCCCACAAGTGACCACATTTTGGAAACTAGACCCCCCACGGAACTTATCTAGATGTGTGGTGAGCACTTTGAACCCCCAAGTGCTTCACAGAAGTTTATAACGCCTGGGCGTGAAAATAAAAAAAATAATTTTTTCCACAAAAATAATATTTTGGCCCCCAATTTTTTATTTTCCTAAGGGTAACAGGAGAAATTGGACCCCAAAAGTTGTTTTGTAATTTGTCCTGAGTAGGCTGATACCCTAACTCTAGCCCTAACCCTAGCCCTAATGGAAAAATGGAAATAAATACAGTTTCTTTTAGTTTTATTATATTTCCCTAACTAAGGGGGTGATAACGGGGGGTTTGATTTACTATTTATGGCGGTTTTTATGTTTGGCAGCTGTCGCACGCTAAAAGACGCTTTTTATTGTAAAAATAGTTTTTGCATCACCACATATTGAGAGCTATAATTTTTCTGTATTTTGACCCACTGAGTCATGTGAGGTCTTATTTTTTGCAGGACGAGTTGACGTTTTTATTGGTACCATTTTCGGGCACGTGACATTTTTTGATCGCTTTTTATTCCAATTTTTGGGACTCAGAATGAACAAAAACCAGCGTTTCATGAATTTCTTTTGGGGGGGTGCGTTTACACCATTCCACGTGCTGTAAAATTGATAAAGCGGTTTTATTCTTTGGGTCTGTACGGTTACAGTGATACCTCATTTAGGTCTTTTTTTATGTTTTGTCAGTTTTTTGCAATGAAAACAATTTTATATAAAAAATAATTATTTTTGCATCGCTTTATTCTGTGAGCTATAACTTTTTTATTTTTTTGCAGATGACGCTGTATGGCAGCTTGTTTTTTGCGGGACAAGATGACGTTTTCAGCGGTACCATGGATATTTATATGCGTCTTTTTGATCGCGCGTTATTGCTCTTTTTGTTCGGTGGTATGATAATCAATCATTATTTTTTGCTTCGTTTTTTATTTTTATTTTTTAAGGGGTTCACTAAAGGGGTTAACTAATGGAACAGTTTTATAGGGCAGGTCGCTACGGACGCGGCGATACCAAATATGTGTACTTTTATTGTTTGTTTGTTTTTTTATTTTCAAAAAATGAATTTATTGGGAAATATTTTTTTTTTTTACTAATTTATTTAGCGATTTTTCTTAAATTATTTTTACACTTTTTTTTTTTTACTTTATTACATAGTCCCAGGTGGGACATCACAGATCACTGTGACAGATCAGCAATCTATCACAGGCAGTTCTGCAGACTTCCTCATGCCTGCGCTTTGCAGGCAGTGAGGAAGTCAGCTCCCTACAGGCCCCCGAAGGCCCCCGTCGCCATCTTGGATCCGGGGGCCTGTAGGGTAGGAGTCCCCCGCAGCAGCGCTGCACATTGCACTGCTGTGGGGGGCTCAGGGAAGCACGGAGGGAGCCCCCTCCCAGCCGATGCTTCCCTTTAACCCCCGGTACACCGCGATCGTGTTTGATCGCCGTGTACAAGGGGTTAACGTGTCGGGGGCGGTCCGTGACCGACCCTGACACATTGTGCCAGGTGTCAGCTGTGATAATCAGCTGACACCCGGCCGCGATCAGTGGCGCTCACCACGTGGGCACCGCTGATCACATTAGACGTACTATCCCGTCCCTGGGGATTAAGTCCCAAGGCACATGGACGGGATAGTACGTCTAATGGCAGAAAGGGGTTAATATCCTAACTGCCCTGGGACACAGTTCTACCCATGGAGAACGTAACCATCTCTGCTGCCCTATAATCATCCCAGAAGATCTGCATTTCAGCGTCGGTCCCCTGACCAAATACCACGGGTGTTGTCACGAACACTTTATTACAAACTTTATTTATCCCTTTTTCACTATCTCTGCTTTTATTGGACCCCCAGGGCCACGGACCGGGTCACTGCTGCCGTGACACTGCCCCTTTAAGAAGCAGCCCGGTACCAAGTATCCCCACTGCTCTGGTGGGAGATCCAGTATCGCTACATTCATAAAAGTCCGATCTATCAAAATATAAAATGAAATAACCAGATCAGTAAATGGTATACTGAGAAAAAAAAATTAAAATCCCCAGAATTGTGTTTCTTCGAACACTGCAACAAAATGTAATAATTGATTATCAAAACTTTGTATCTACTCTAAAAATTGTATATATAAAAAGATTGGATTAGGGCACAAAAAGAAAACTCTCACATAACTATGGTGAGGGAAATATAAAAAAAGTTGTGGTTCTTGGAAAATGGTGGGAAAAAAACAAAGATGTTAATGAATAAAAGAGGACGATAAAAAATGACATACAGTAAAAAGTTACATACAAATTTCTTAAAATAAAAGGAAATAAACCAGAAACCGATCACTTACATTTTGTGTTTAGGATCCAGGGGAGGCAGAAACCAGGACAAGTCTTTAATGCCACTGACTCTAAGAAATGACCAACATCCAAAAGTCTTAGGGTACCGTCACACTTGGCGACGCACCAGCGATCCCGACAACGATGCGACCTGGTAGGGATCACTCGTGCGTCGCTGTGAGGTCGCTGGTGAGATGTCAAAGTCAGATTCAACAGGGAAGCAGCAATGATACAGAACGATACGACGGTCTTGGGACCCTGTCTCTCAGACCTGTAGTATTAAGGTCGTTCGTCCTTGTCCCTGTCAAGCATAGCGATGCATGCTGGCCAGTGGGACACCAGCGATCAAAAAATGGCCCAGGACATTAGAGCATGATCACATTTTTAACACCTTGTCTGTTGTTTCCCATCCCCCGTCCTGTGATGTTACCTCCAGGCAGGGTCAGGATAACTGGATTCTATGGCTCTTTATGTTGATGTATCCCCCTCCTGTGGGTTGTGAGGTCAAAGAAAAGCAATTGCCAGACCCAATGTGAAAATCACAACCAGTCCACACAGGAATCCTCCACAATAAACCCTATTCCTATAATTGTATGATAGTTTCCATGAAACTTCATGGCATATTAAGGCTATGTGCCCACGTAGCGATTTTTAAGCGTTTTTGCCGCGATTTTCGGCATGAAAACGCAGCGAAAACGTTTAAAAATCGTGTACAGAATGCCCCCCATGCATTCCTATGGCATTCCGCACATGCTGTGCTAATGCTGCGCTTTTTTCCGCGGCGGAATCGCATCGCGGAAAAAATCGCAGCATGCTCATTCTTTTGTGCGGAATCGCAAAGAATTGCCGCGATTCCGCACTGTGAGAATCATGTGGGAATAGTGGATGAGGGCAGGTATATCTCGCCCAGATTCCTTTCCTATGTGGCCTAGTCTGGTCAATATCGCACCTGCTTGCTAATGAATAATGGGAGGTGGATATAAAAGGATGCAAGGTGGTTGTGTGAGTGTCTCAGCCTGGGAACACAGAGAGCCTGTCTGTGTGAGAGACACACGTGAGTGGAAGCAGTGCCCACTGCAACTGTGGTTTGGCTGGACGGGAGAAGCCCGCCAGTTGGTAGTTAGGTTGTCATTGTTTAGTTAGTGCCGGACAGGCAAGGATTTGTTTTATGTTTTATTTCCTTTTGCATTGCTTTCACCGTTAATAAACCTGACCCAGGGTCAGTTATACACGAATCCCAGCTCTGCGCCTGAGTTTCATGCTGAACGCACGTGACCTTTGACCCCAGCAAAGGCGATCCCGGAGTGTTTTATCACATTGTGGTGGAGAACGCGGGCATCACGTTGCAAGCATGAGCATGGAGGACGTGGTGAAAGCGCTGGTACAGTCCACCGCCGTCCAGCAAGAAGCTAATCGGGTGATGATGGCCCAGCTGAAGGAGTTGGTGGACATGACAGTTGCCGATCGTTCGCTTCTCCAGCAGGTGGCGCAGCACTTGGCAAGCTTACCTGAGCTTAACCTGGAAGCCGAGTCAAGAGTGATTCACATGAGTCGGTACTGGCAGAAAATGACGACCGAAGATGACGTCGAGGCATACCTGACCACGTTTGAACGGACGGCCGTGCGAGAAAAATGGCCGAAGGCACGATGGGCCGGCCTGATTGCCCCGTTTCTTTCCGGTGAGGCCCAAAAGGCTTATTATGACTTAGAGCCTGAAGCCGCGCAGGACTTTGACCAATTGAAAGCCGAGATCTTGGCCCGGCTGGGAGTGACGACCGCTGTCCGTGCACAGAGAGTGCATCAATGGACTTATCAGCCGGATAAACCACCGCGGTCACAGATGTTCGACCTGATCCACGTGACGAAGAAGTGGCTACAACCCGAGGTGCTGACAGCGCCAGAGATAATCCAGAGAGTCGTCATGGACAAGTACCTGAGAGCTCTACCGCCAGCCCTGAGGAAGTGGGTAAGCCATGGAAATCCTACGACGGCAGATCAACTGGTGGATCTGGTTGAACGTTACTCTGTGGCGGAAGGACTCCGAGACGACGCTACCCCACCTCGTTCTTCATCATCTCCACGGGGAACCGGTAAGACTGTTCCAGGGAGTAGGGGAGATGTAAAAATCCCTAAGACAGTGGGGGAGGAAAACGGGACTGCCCGCACTGCGAGGCCGAGAGTAACGAACTATGGTCTAAGCAAGGGGCCCGTTAGGTGTTTCCGCTGCCAAGAGATGGGACATATTGCTGTGAACTGTCCGGTCACTACTGAACCCATGCAGTGCGACGTCACAGACTCTAAAAACCGCATGTCTATGGTTGCACGGGTAGTGAGTGTGAATGCCGGTCAAAAGGATGTGGAAAAACACTTGTGTGATTTAACTGTTGATGGCAAAAATGTGGTGGCATTGTTAGACTCGGGAAGTGTGGTGACTCTGGTGAAGGCCAGTCTGGTGTCAGCCCCGACTGGACCATCAGACAAATTTTCTGTAACGTGTGTGCATGGAGACACCTGTTCGTACCTCACCACGGTCATATGCATTACAACTTCCTATGGGTCTGTGCAACATAAAGTGGGACTCGTCCCGGCGTTATTGCATGATGTTATCCTGGGCCGGGATTTTCCCCACTTCTGGCAATTGTGGGAGAATCAGTTGATACCCCAGGGTAATAGTGTACATGATTCTTCTCCCAGGGCGCGTGGGGGTCCCGAACCCCTGGAAGAGGTCTCCCCGGAAGACTCGGGGGAAGAGTCTGCGGGAAATGACCTGCCGTTCCCGTTTTCAGTCATGGCGGGTGATACGGAGGAGACCGGGGAAGAGGAGGAGGCCGACAGCCGTCCACCTCCCCGTTTGCCGGATTTAGAAGTTCAGAAAGATGACTTCCAAAGCGAGCAAATAAAGGATCCTACCCTTTCTCAGGCTAGGACAAATGTAAAAGTGATAAATGGGGTACCCATAGAACCTGGCTCTAGGCTGGCATATCCTTACATGGTTCTGGAGAATGATTTACTCTATCAGATAGAGAAAAAGGTGGAAGATACGGTGCAACTATTAGTCTTGCCAAAACCCTACCGGCGGCAGGTGCTGGACCTGGCCCACGGACATGTGATGGGAGGTCACCTGGGAGTCCAGAAAACCACCGAAAGGATATTACACTGTTTTGTTTGGCCAGGCATGCATCACGATATTCGTGTATATTGTGAGTCTTGTCCTGACTGCCAAGCCTCTGCACCTAAGCCCCGATTCTGTAGCCCTTTGGTACCCCTACCTATTATTGAAGTCCCGTTTGAGAGGATTGGGATGGATTTAGTTGGGCCCCTTCCACGGTCTGCACGTGGATACCAACATATCCTGGTCATCTTGGATTATGCCACTCGTTACCCGGAGGCCATCCCTTTGCGTAACACGGCCACCAAGACGATTGCCAAGGAACTGGTGCATGTGTTTAGTCGGGTCGGTATACCAAAACAGATACTCACCGACCAGGGGACCCCCTTTATGTCCAGGATAATGAAGGAGCTCTGCCGATTGTTACAAATCGAACCGTTACGCACATCCGTGTATCACCCTCAAACAGACGGGTTGGTTGAACGGTTCAATAAAACTCTGAAGCAGATGCTGAGAAAGGTGATAGACAAGGATGGGAAGAACTGGGACTATTTACTTCCGTATTTGCTTTTTGCCATCAGGGAAGTACCCCAGTCTTCCACGGGATTCTCGCCTTTCGAGTTGTTGTACGCCCGACGTCCTCGCGGACTGTTAGACATTGCAAAAGAAACCTGGGAGGGTCAGGTCACTCCATTTAAAACAGTGATAGATCACGTCAGACAAATGCAGGACCGTATTGCGGCTGTTATGCCTATCGTCAAAGAACACATGATACAGGCTCAAGGAGCCCAAAAAAAATCTATGATAGGGGCGCCAAGATCCGTACGTTTGCACCCGGAGATAGGGTGTTGATCCTGGTCCCCACGGTGGACAGTAAGTTCCTGGCAAAGTGGCAGGGCCCCTTTGAGATCAAGGAAAGAGTTGGTGAAGTAAACTACAAAGTATACCAGGCAGGTAAACGGAAACCTGAACAGATTTATCATGTAAATCTGATAAAGCCCTGGAAGGATCGGTCTGCCTTGTCAGCGGAGCTGGCCCGTCCTGTCTGCTCGCATACCGTACCGGAGGTACGGGTTGCAGAGACTCTATCGGAGCGGCAAAAGACTGAGGTCAGGCAGTTTCTACTTCACAACCAAAAGTTTTTCTCAGAAAAACCCGGGCAGACTATGCTAATGAAACATGACATCGTAACGGAACCTGGTGTTACAGTTCACGTAAAGCCCTACCGAATCCCGGAAGCGCGCCGTGAAGCCGTTTCCCGAGAAGTGAAGGCAATGTTAGAGTTAGGAGTCATTGAGGAATCGCACAGTGCGTGGTCCAGCCCGATTGTGCTAATTCCTAAACCGGACGGCACCATCCGGTTCTGCAATGACTTCAGGAAACTGAATGCGGTCTCAAAATTTGATGCCTATCCTATGCCCCGGGTCGACGAGTTAATAGATCAGTTAGGAAAAGCCCGGTATATTACGACCCTAGATCTAACAAAGGGGTATTGGCAGATCCCTCTGGCTGAGGCTGCCAGAGAAAAGACGGCATTTGCTACACCGGAAGGTTTATTTCAGTATGTGTATATGCCGTTTGGACTGCACGGGGCACCAGCGACCTTCCAGAGACTGATGGATCGAGTCTTGAGGCCACATAGGCAGCACGCTTTGGCCTATTTGGATGACATTGTCATTTACAGCTTGGACTGGGAGACTCATCTCCAGAAAGTACAAGCTGTGATTGACGACCTGTGGGAGGCAGGTCTAACCTCGAACCCCAAGAAATGTCACATCGGGCTAGAAGAAGCCCGGTATTTGGGGTATGTAATTGGGAGGGGTGTTGTTAAACCCCAGGTTGATAAGATTCAGGCGGTTCAGGACTGGCCACAACCTGTCAACAAGAAGCAGGTGCAAGCCTTCCTCGGGATCGCCGGCTATTATCGCCGGTTCATACCCAATTTTGCAGCCATCGCTACCCCCCCTGACGGATCTTACAAAAGGGAAAGACTCCGTCATGATTAAATGGAGTTTAGCGGCTGAAGAAGCCTTCCATAGCCTAAAACGGGCACTTTGCTCTCAGCCCGTACTGGTGACTCCGGACTTCCGCAGCGAGTTTGTGGTACAAACGGATGCCTCTGATACCGGTATCGGGGCCGTACTCTCACAAGTGAGGGACGGAGTGGAACACCCAGTCCTCTAGCTCAGCAGGAAGCTGAATAAACACGAGCAAAGGTATGCAGTCGTAGAAAAAGAGTGCCTCGCCATTAAGTGGGCTCTAGAGGCCCTCAAATATTACCTGGTGGGCCGAAAGTTCAGGCTGATCACTGACCATGCCCCTCTCAAGTGGATGCACTTGAACAAGGAACGGAATAGCCGGGTGACCCGGTGGTTCCTTGCCCTGCAGGCCTACACTTTTACGGTGGAGCACCGCCCAGGGGTACAGATGGGAAATGCAGATGCCCTGTCCCGAGTGCACTGTTTGGCGGGTGTCATTGCTCGACCGGAGTGGTCTGAGCAGGGGGGGGGATATGTGAGAATCATGTGGGAATAGTGGATGAGGGCAGGTATATCTCGCCCAGATTCCTTTCCTATGTGGCCTAGTCTGGTCAGTATCGCACCTGCTTGCTAATGAATAATGGGAGGTGGATATAAAAGGATGCAAGGTGGTTGTGTGAGTGTCTCAGCCTGGGAACACAGAGAGCCTGTCTGTGTGAGAGACACACGTGAGTGGAAGCAGTGCCCACTGCAACTGTGGTTTGGCTGGACGGGAGAAGCCCGCCAGTTGGTAGTTAGGTTGTCATTGTTTAGTTAGTGCCGGACAGGCAAGGATTTGTTTTATGTTTTATTTCCTTTTGCATTGCTTTCACCGTTAATAAACCTGACCCAGTGTCAGTTATACCCGGACCCCGGCTCTGCGCCTGAGTTTCATGCTGAATGCACGTGACCTTTGACCCCAGCAAAGGCGATCCCGGAGTGTTTTATCACAGCACCCATAGGAATCCATGAGAATCGCTTACTTCCCGCATGTGGCTATGCCCACCATGCGGGAAGTTAAGCGTCTCATGTGCGGTTGGTACCCACGGTGTGGAGGAGAGGAGACTGTCCTCCAGGCCCTGGGTACCATACCCCTGTAAAAAAAAAAATAAAAAATAAAAAATCGGGGTATATTTACCTTCCAGCGTCCCGCGCTGCATTCCCAGCCTAAACGTTCCCAGTAATGCCTTGCGGCACGGTCCAGTGATGACGTAGTCTCGCGTGACTCTAGTGGTCTCGCAAGATCGCTATAGCAACGCAAAACTACGTCATCACAGGTCTCGCAAGGCATTACTGGGAGCGCTGTGGCCCAGGAATGCAGCGCGGGACGCCGGAAGGTAAATATACACCGATTTTTTTATTTTTTTTAGCATTTAACATTCTATCTTTTACTATTGATGCCGCATAGGCGGCCTCAATAGTAAAAACCCGGTCACACTTGTCAAACACTATGTTTGACGAGTGTGACCAACCTGTCAATCACTTTCCAAGCGATGCTTCAAATCGCTTGGAAAGTGCTTGAATATCGCACACGAAAATCGCGGCAAAATCGCGATCATAATCGCGGTAAAATCGCAGTGAAATCGCGAGGAAAAAAACGCACGATTTCTGGGAAGGAGTCCGGTTTTTGGTGTGCGTTTTAACACGCACCGTGGGCACATAGCCTAAATCTTCACAGACCAATGTGAATTGAGAGCTGAGGTCCAGTTTTTCCACTTACAATAGGGACTGTTACATATTAACTGTTTGATGTTTTTCCCATTAACATATTAAAAGCCCCTGGAATATCCCTCACAATGGTCAGTCATGTATAAGTACTATTGTCAGGTCTGAGCTCGGACACCCTGGGGGTCTGTGGCTTCGTGCTGCAGGAGGCCTAGAGCCAGTATCTTATGGAGACTGGATGAAGGTGTGAATGGTTTACCTGTTAGGGCCCCGTCACACATAGCGACGCACCAGCGATCCTGACAACGATATTACCTTGTCCGGTGTGTCCCTACATGATCGCTGGTGAGCTGCCAAACAGCTTCAACAGCGATCAGCACCAGCGACACGTGGGTAACAAGTGTGGCGCCCCTGAGGCTTCAGTCGCCACAGAGGTACTGCACCTTCCCGAAGGTGTAGTATCCCACCATCCAGGTAAGGTGGAGGTTCCCAACCACATTCCGACACCTGCACCCCACAGACAGGATAGTTCAGCAGGGACACATGCATGCTTTTGGCTGGGAAGGTAGCAGAGCACCTTTCGTGTTCCCTGACTTTGTAACACGAGATGTGCTGGGAGGCAGGTGGAGAAGAGATATACACAAAGAGCAGGAAGAGTAAGGATTGGTTGATTATTTTAGTAAGACAGCAAGAGAGGAGCAAGAAAGGGTCAGTCTGCAGTGAGTCGGTGAGACAGAGACCTAGCGAGAAGATGGATGACGTGCTGCAGCAGGTCCCAGTGACCTGGGCCTGCTGGCACCGGGAAGGAGAGAAAGGAACTAAATAAGACTGAACACCTGACCTTCCATTAGAGAGATAGAACGGATCGAAACAAAGGAGAAGAGAGGACTGTGGGAAGCGGGTTAGAGAGACAGAACCCTTCCAGTCCTAGTGCAAAGGCCGGGGCCCGCTCCCCGAGGTTGTCCAGATCCTTAATATCCAGCAACAGACATCGGAGGAGTAGTGTGCTGTAAATGCCTTACTCCCACCAAAGACTTGGGACACAACAGCAACAGAGTAGAGAGCCGGGACTCAGGAGATAGGAGTCCCCGAAGCAGGCTACAGCTGTCTGTCATACAAGTAAAGAAGGAGAGAGAACATCTATTGTTAAGGAAGCACTCCAGGGAACCACGGTACTGGGAGTGTTCCACACACAAGCGCTACAAAAGAGACTTTCATGAAAGGTACATGTTGGCGGAGTGTTGGAAGGGAACTTTCCATCTGGTCTGGAGGTTGGCTGAGGTCCTGGCCCGGAGGACACGGCACAGAGGCAGGCACCAGTGTGAACTGCAGACTGTGAGTAAAGCTTTGGAACTACACGCTCTGGTCTCCTCCAGTTATTCCAGCTCTGCTACATCTGGGTACCAGCATCTACACTACCTGTGCCTCTCCTCCCCTACTACATCTACACTGCCCTGGGACTACAGCACCACCTGTGGGGATCTTCACCACCTTAGCTGCACCACACCATCAGTCCCAGAGTATCTGCATGCAGCGTCGGCTTAACACCAAGCTTGCTAAACACCACAGGTGGCGTCACGAACTATACATAGACTATTTACACTGAACACGCCATTTTACAATGGGCGCCCAGGGCCGCGGTCCGGGTCACCTCTGCTGTGACACATCTCGCTGATACCGTCCCGGTACCGAGTACCCCACAGCCCTGGGAGGGCGACCCACAAGTGATGCACGTTGCTCAGTTACCCACTGTGTACCTTAGTTACCAGTGCGCTGGTGCAGGGTGCTGGTAACCAAGATACACATCGGTTTTCTAAGCGGCGCGCAGCACTTAGAAACCCGATGTGTACCTTGGTTACCAGCTCCCTGCACCAGCGCACTGGTAACTAAGGTACACATCCGGTTTCTAAGCGCTGCGCACCACTTAGAAACCTGGTGTGTACCTTAGTTGCCAGCAGCAGCTCGCTGATCGCTGGTCTCCCGCCTGTCACACACAGCGGTGCGTGCTGGCCAGCGGGAGACCAGCGATCAAAAAAAATGTCCTGGCCATTCCAGGACGATCAGCGATACCCGGCAGGGTGGGCGGTCGCTGAGAAGTGTCACACACAGCGATCTCGCTGGTGAGATCGCTGTTGCGTCACAGAACTTGTGACTCAGCAGCGATCTTGCTAGCGAGATCGCTATGTGTGACGGGGGCTTTACATTCAGTGTAGGACTACTGCACCCAGCCACTGACATTTCTTCCCCATGTCAAACACTAAGGAATGTATCAGACAATGGTTTCATGGAGTCATCTGGCACATTAGATTTTGCACATCTTCTTTTGTGAGTTCATTCAGATATAGACATAGTAGCTTTTGTCTGAGTGTCTGGCTTATACAATCGAAATTGATGCACATCAGAGAACACGTTGGCTCTGTTGGCACCATGTTGACTCCTTATAGGCTGCTCCACGTCATGTGCTTATTTTGAGGCTTTTAAAACATTTTTCCTTTTTTTGGGTCCAGTTCATTGTTTCAAATGTGGTATTAACCTGTGTTGGGGTCACAGTTGGGGCATCATACTTTGTTGGGGCTAACATACTTAAGGAGTGTACAGTAGTGTCAGTATAGTGTGCATGTGATGGGTACTGTATAAAAATTCACTGCTGGGCATCATACTGTGTTTTGGAGGCACTTTTTTGGGCATCATACTTTATAGGGGCAATGAAAGGGGAATCTAGGACTTGAATAGGAGGAAAAATAGATGGTAAGGCCAGCAAAGTTGTGAGGTAGCTCTTCTGTGACCTCACCGAATTTTTTTTTTTTTTTTTTTTTTTTTGGGGGGGGGGAGTCCAAAGAGAACTTCTGCCATGAGGTTCATTATTTCTATGTACACCCCTGGGCTCAGCTCCTGAACTTGCTCCATACAAGCACATCCTTCTAATGAGATAGTTTCATCAAGGTCTGTTGATGTAACTTGTCTGTTCATAAAATACAGATGGAATTTCCTAGCCCAGATGTGAACGAGCCCTTATAGATTTAGTAAGTGTACACCAAACATATGAATCTTTTACATATAACAATAGAAAGTTACATACACGTCTTACAAAAATACAAATGATTCCAGATACACAGACACACGCAGACATGCACATACATGGTCAGAGATACACACAGTATGCAGATATGCCCACATTCATGCAGACATGCAGTATGCGGATGTGTGAACACATATGTGAACATGCACATATACAGTACGCAGACATATACACACAGTGGCGGACTGGGGTGCTAAGGGCCCACCAGTAACATTGACTTGGGGGCCCACTTTTCACCTGTGTGGGGAGGAGGACCCCCATATAGAATCATAGAATCATAGAATCGTAGAGTTGGAAGGGACCTCCTGGGCCATCTGGTCCAACCCCCTGCTCAAAGCAGGATTCGCTAAATCATCCCAGTCAGATGTCTGTCCAGCCTCTGTTTGAAGACTTACATTGAAGGAGAACTCACCACTTCTCGTGGCAGCCTGTTCCACTCATTGATCACTCTAACTGTCAAAAAGTTTTTTCTAATATCTAATCTGTGTCTCCTCCCATTCAGTTTCATCCCATTGCTTCTAGTCTTCCCTTGTGCAAATGAGAATAAAGTTGATCCTTCTGCAATGTGACAGCCCTTTAGATATTTGTAGACAGCTACTATAAACAGCTACTATCACTATAAAGTGATTGGGCCGGAACCAAGGAGACCGCCATCAGGGTTATTGAAGGAACCACACCAGGGGGATTACAAAGGGAGACATGCAACTGAAGTTGTCAGGACAACAGGGGGCAGGGCTAGGACAAAAGGAGCAGGGGGCGCGCTCAGGTGGCAGTTGGGAGAGAGCGAGAGTGAAGGCAGGAAGCAGTGTGACTTGCAGGGGCACCGACAGGAGCCTGTGAGGAGAAAACTGCGCATTGACCGACAAGAGAGACGTGAGAGACTGTTACCGGAGACTGCTCCCCGCCCCCGTTCTCAGAGAATCATCCCCGCTGCCCCCCGCCTTTGTGGGAGAGAATCTTTACCTCAGGTTGTGGCCGTGAGTACACGTAACCAGGCCACAGAGGCATGGACACTTCCCCCCAGCCTACCCCCACCACGGCGACCCGGCCGTCACCGGCCAGAAGATACGCCACCTCTTCATAGGCGAGATTAAAGGCCTACTACCCCGGCTTTGGGAGAGACTCCTTGATAAAGGACGGCTTCAGAACATCTGGGGAACTGCGTCATCACCGCGCGCCACCATCATCGTTTTCTTCAGGGCCTGTTGCGCCCTACCGGCATCGCTTTCTTCAGGGCCTGTTGCACCCCACCAGCATCGTTTTCTTCAGGGCCTGTTGCACCCCACCGGCATCGCTTTCTTCAGGGCCTGTTGCACCCCACCGGCATTGCTTTCTTCATGGCCTGTTGCGCCCCACCGGCATCGTTTTCTTCAGGGCCTGTTGCGCCCCACCGTTCAGCTTCTTCAGGGCCTGTTGCGCCCCACCATTCAGTTTCTCCAGGGTCTGTTGCGCCCCATCGCTCCAGTTTCTTTAGGGCCCGTTGCGCCCCACCGTTCGGTTCATTCAGGGCCTGCTGCGCCCCATCGTTCCGGTTTCTTCAGGGCCTGCTGTGCCCCATCGTTCTGGTTTCTTCAGGGCTGGACGAGCCCAAGTCCTTCCGGGAAATCGTGGATTACAAGGCAGCCACATCTGCAATCCCTGAGTGGTCATATCTGTGAACTCAAGCGACGCCCGGAAGGCTAAGTGTAATATAGAGAAATAAGGACCCTTTGTTTTGTATGTTGTTTTCTGAGTCACTGCGAGGACAAATAGATGTTGCCTTTTTTTTTTGTTAAAACCGTTTTAGCCCTTGCGGCTTGAAATTTATAAAAGTTTATTTCACACCACATTCAGTCTCGTGTCTCGTCACTGCATCCTGTGAGCCTGCTTGAACCCTACACTTGGTGTAGTCGTGGCCGAGATGGCACTCATGGCATTGGATGGGGAGGCGCGGAGGTCAGTGATGTTGAAACCTCCGGGGCACCGCAACACGTTTGGAAAAGTGTTACAGATAGTAGAACAGACCCATGGGGACCCTACAGATGTGGGGGAGTTAAGAACCCGTTTGTTTAGTCGGATGCAAGTAGAGGGGGAGACGATCACAGAGTATATGAATGTCCTCCAAGAATTGCATACGGCTATAGAAAGAAAAGACGGAGTAGGGGTAGGACCTGTTGACATTACCCTACGTGATCTACTGGTGACTGGACTGCGAGATCCACTAATAAAGCAGGCATTACGGGAGCAGATCAGAATGAATCCTCAAATAGACTTTTCAGAAGTGGGAAGTCAGGCACGGGTACGAGAGCAGGAGCAAGGGATGACGGTCCCCGTGGGAAAGGTCCGAGGTGTGGAGGCCTCCTCAAATGCAGGTGAGGAGCCTCTGTGGGTGGAGGAGATGAAGAGGGAATTGAAGAATATTAAGGGCGAGTTGGCCGAAGTAAAGAGAAGAACCGAAACTGGGACTGGGCGACCTAGCTTTAAGTCCGGCCCCTGGGGTCACGTTCCCCGCGGGAAGGTCAGCCTACACCAGCTCGGTGTTATGAGTGTGGAGAACCAGGCCACTTCGCCCGTGAATGTCCGCGGCGTGGGAGATACCCACCCCGGCGGCCATTAAACTAAAGGGCTCCGGCTGGGGGGACGCCGCTCGGAGCCGAAAACCACAACTAGGGGTGGTGGAAGTCCCGAAGATTTGGTAGCAAAGTGTCCGGTAGTTTGGGCAGAAGTAGAGGGCCAGACCGTCCGGTGTCTGGTGGACACGGGGTCACAAGTAACCACTATGCCTGCAGCGTACTTTCAACAAAACTTTCCGGAGGCAGCAAGGCCTCAGTGGGGGCCCATGATTAGACTAGTAGCCGCCAACCAACTGCCGGTCTCGGTTGCCGGGGTAGTGTGGGTGCAGGTGACGTTGTGCGGTAAACCCCTTGGCCGCAGAGGGGTGGTGCTGACCCAGGGAGAAGCTGATCAACGACACCCCGTCACCCTAGGCATGAATATTTTAAAAGAGTTTGGTAACCTGTTGCTTAATGATCCCACACAAAAGACACTGAAGCAGTGGGGTTCTTGCACAGCACAGGGACAGGTATTCCAGCAGCTGGTGCGAGGTGCGTGGGTGCATCAGGACTGCCAGGAGGATGCGGCTCTGGGCAAGGTCATTGCGTCAGCGGCACCCCTGCTTGTGCTGCCTCCTGGACAGACAGTGGTGGCCCTGCCGATTCGGACCCCAATACCTTTGGAGGGCGTGGAGGTGCAGGTGGAGCCATGTCACTCAGAGCACTTACCTCCTGGCATACTGGTGGCCCGTTCCCTCACTACGGTGCAAAAAGGAACCATCCTGGTACGCTGCGTTAACCTTGAAGACCGAGATACCATTCTGAAAGCACGGACTGTACTGGCCAAACTAGTAAATAGAGTTGAGCGACTTTTGTTTTTTTATGGTCGAGTTTCGTTTCGTGAAACCCGACTTTTCCAAAAGTCGGGTCGAGCAAGATCGGCCGATTATAGGGAAAAGTCGGGGTCGTCCCGAAACACGAAACCCAATGTAAGTCAATGGGGAATAAAAGTCGGCAGTGAGAGGAGGACAGGAAACACACCTACAGTGCTCATTTGAATGCCAAAAGCATCAATTCTTCTTACTTAAGCTGGTCAACCTTAATTAACTTCATAATACAAGTTACGCACTGAAAAATGGGGGTTATTTGGCTAAAGTTGTGGGGGGGTAGGGCTGGCTCCAGGTTTTCATGTGCCCTGGGTGAAAGAGCGCCCCTTTAACACATAATACCACAACTCATCATGCTCCGATACGGCAGAGAAATAGCGGTATAGTACAATGAAAAATACTTCACATTTTACATCTCATGACGAGGCCCATCTATTTCTCCATACAGAATCATTGGTCCCATATAATGTTTGAAACAGTATATGATGAGCTCCACATAATGTTACAGTATATGTTGGTCCCCATGGATGAAGCTCCACTGTCTTATGGGCCCAAATAATGCTCCAAACATAATGGGCCTCATTTCTAATGCTCTAGTGTATAATGGGCCCTGTAAATGCTGCTCCATTGTCTGATGTCCACCTTTGGAATGTTCCAGTGTATGGTGGGCCCCATCTATCATTCTCCAGAGTATAGTGCTCCCCAAAAATTGCTGTCCCAACATTGAAAACAATCAAATAAGTCTCCTCGCTAGGGAATCCCTGTACTAGTCTGGACTCCTCGTCGTCCCCATCTTCCATCTCACTGCACAGTATTTCAACCTTGCAAGTGCTGCGATCCTGATCAAGCAGGGGGGGCCCACTCGTTGGCGACGGCACTGGCACAGGGCCCCTGATAGCACGGTGGTGTGTCTGATAGCGGGTGGGCCGAACCTGCACTTTCATCTGCAGCTTCCTCTTTGTCACCGTGTAAGATGGAACTGTATATGGGAAGGGTAACCTGAGTTTCATCAGGGTGAGATTCAGGCCGTGTACCGTGCGAGGGGAATGTAGTGGTCTGGGTCAATGTACCAGCAGATTCATCGAGCAGTGGCTGGGCATCAGTGCACTTGTGTCGCCCCCAGGAGTACGGTCGCCACAGTGGCATTACCTTCCTCCTAGGGAGTGTGATGTCATGCTTGGGAGCAACGAAGGATCTCTCTAGCAGGTTAACTGATTGGGCGGCGTTATTCCCACGAGTCATGACCCTCCAAACAGCGTTCACGAAGGCAAAGTGTTTGTTTTACGTGGGCAGTATGGTTGCAAAGCTGAACCTTAAAGGAATGTCCAGAAGGGCACCACCAGGAGTGGAGCCTACGGCGTAATTTGACTCAACACGGGCAACCTCAACCATGCCAGCTACAGAACAGATGCACACATTGCAAGCTTAATTCCGTTAACGAATGAGACTCCGTCATGCCCCGCGGTCCGAGTCCGGCTTACTAGAGGGACACGTGAGGCTCTGGCACATGAGATTGGCCAATAACTGGTGTGTCATGCCCTTACATGTCCGTGGCTGCATGTGCGCTACAATGAAAAGGCCAGCGTTTGTCGCTTACAGGTGCAGATAACCCGCTGAACAACGTTAGTGATGGGGATCACTGATTACAATTATTACTCGCGAACGATGATTTCCCAGTAAGTGCAGGTCAACCGCAGTTCCGGAATTAGGCCTAACCGACATTCCTGAAAAAATGAAAAACTTACGTGTGCAAACCACAGGTGCTGTAGTTTGCTTAACAGCTCGCCAGCCGTTCTCACGCCCAGTATGGATTACACGTGATTGCACAAAGGTGAGAAAGGGTACCATATCCCCGGATAACATGTATGGATAGCGTACACATTCAAAAGATATGTCTATACATGAGGAGGCAGGCTCAGACGGTGTTAGGCCCAGTATGGCTTGCACGTGATTGCACAAAGGTGAGAAAGGGTACCGTATCCCCGGATAACATGTATGGATAGCGTACACATTCAAAATATATGTCTATACATCAGGAGGCAGGCTCAGACGGTGTTAGGCCCAGTATGGCTTGCACGTGATTGCACAAAGGTGAGAAAGGGTACCGTATCCCCGGATAACATGTATGGATAGCGTACACATTCAAAATATATGTCTATACATCAGGAGGCAGGCTCAGACGGTGTTAGGCCCAGTATGGATTGCACGTGATTGTACAAAGGTGAAAAAGGGTACCGTATCCCCGGATAACATGTATGGATAGCGTACACATTCAAAAGATATGTCTATACATCAGGAGGCAGGCTCAGACGGTGTAAGGCCCAGTATGGCTTGCAAGTGATTGCACAAAGGTGAGAAAGGGTACCGTATCCCCGGATAACATGTATGGATAGCGTACACATTCAAAAGATATGTCTATACATCAGGAGGCAGGCTCAGATGGTGTAAGGCCCAGTATGGCTTGCACGTGATTGCACAAAGGTGAGAAAGGGTACCGTATCCCCGGATAACATGTATGGATAGCGTACACATTCAAAAGATATGTCTATACATCAGGAGGCAGGCTCAGACGGTGTCAGGCACAGTATGGCTTGCAAGTGATTGCACAAAGGTGAGAAAGGGTACCGTATCCCCGGATAACATGTATGGATAGCGTACACATTCAAAAGATATGTCTATACATCAGGAGGCAGGCTCAGACGGTGTAAGGCCCAGTATGGCTTGCAAGTGATTGCACAAAGGTGAGAAAGGGTACCGTATCCCCGGATAACATGTATGGATAGCGTACACATTCAAAAGATATGTCTATACATCAGGAGGCAGGCTCAGACGGTGTAAGGCCCAGTATGGCTTGCAAGTGATTGCACAAAGGTGAGAAAGGGTACCGTATCCCCGGATAACATGTATGGATAGTGTACACATTCAAAAGATATGTCTATACATCAGGAGGCAGGCTCAGACGGTGTCAGGCACAGTATGGATTTGACGGCCCAGACTACACAGCGGAGGAGCAGGGAGAGGTAAAGATTGCAAATGCTGGGGCCCTGCCCAAGCAAGGGGGGCCCACTCATGGGCGTCAGTACTGGCACTGGGCCCCTCATAGTACGGCGGTGTGTCTGACGGCGGGTGTGCACCACCACCGTCAGAGACTCTTGATTGCACTATGAGGGACCCTGTGCCAGTGCCCGCGCCCAAGAGTCGGCCTACCCACCTGTCCAGGGCAACAGCACTCGCACGGTGTCGTGCGCTAGGTGGTGACCCCGGCCATGGGGGGGGGGGAGGCAGCACAGTTAGGGAGTTTTAGAAAGTGGCATATGCTGATGTTGGACATTCAGCTGATGCAAAAGGCGAAATAGGTCAAGTCCCAGGAAGAGGTGGACCAAAGCAAGCCATTTTTCTGTCACACTATGTGTCATCAGGGGAAGGTGGGACAAAATCCTTGGAAACCCATGCATGGTTCATTTTAATGAAGGTTAGATCATCCACATTTTGGGTTGACAGACGGGTCCTTTTTTCTGTCAGGATTGATCCAGCTGCACTGAAGACTCTTTCTGATAGCACACTTGCAGCTGGGCAAGCGAGCTCCTGTAAGGCATATTGTGCCAATTCAGGCCAGGTATCCAGTTTAGCAGACCAATAGTCAAAGGGGAATGACCTGTGTGGGAGAACATCGATATGGGAGGAAAAGTAGTTTGTAACCATAGTTGACAACTGCTGTCTCCTGTCACTTTCCATCGATGCTGTATTACCAGTTGTGTGAGCGGTACTTGAAAAATCAGTCCACAACATTGTCATGAAACCCCTGTCTCCAACGCCACTTCTGCTGTGTGCACCATGAACACCTCTGCCAAGCTGCCCCCGGCCCGTACGGCTCGTGTGAGAACCATCACCGCTGCTGTGTGCTGGGAATGCCTCAAGCAACCGATTTACCAGAGTTGCTTGTTTATTAGCCAATATTAGGTCAAGGTTCTCCTGTGGCATGATGTTTTGTAATTTGCCTTTATAGCGTGGATCCAGGATGCTGGCCAACCAGTAGTCGTCATCGTTCATCATTTTGGCAATGCGGGGGTCCCTTTTTAGGATCCGCAAGGCATAATCTGACATGTGGGCCAATGTTCCCGGTGTCAATGATGCACTGCGAGTGCTGGTTGGAGGAGCACTTTCTGGCAAATCCACATCCCTCCAGTCACGCACAAACCCTGTACCAGACCTTGCCACGCCAACATTTTCACTTGCCCCACGAGATGCATCCTCCTCCTCTAAGTAATCATCCCCATCATCATCCTCCTCCTCCTCTTCTTCCTCCAACTCGTCCAGGAGAGGTCCCTGAGCAGACAATGGCTGAATGTCATCAAGGATTCCCTCCACCTCTTCCTCCTCGACAACATTGGCTGCAGCCGCCTGCTCCTTAAGGTGCGTCAAGGTTTGCATGAGCAGACGCATAAGTGGGATGCTCATGCTTAGGATGGCGTCGTCTGCGCTTACCAGCCGTGTGCATTCCTCAAAACACTGAAGGACTTTACAGAGGTCTTTCAGCTTCGACCACTGCACACCAGTCAACTCCATGTCTGCTCTCAAAGTGCCTGGCCGTGTATCCTCCCACAAATGCATTTTGGCCTGCCTCTGCTCGCACAGCCGCTCCACCATGTGCAGGGTGGAGTTCCACCTTGTTGCAATGTCGATAATGAGGCGGTGGTTGGGAAGGTGGAGCAATCGCTGCAGCTTCTGCATACGAACGGAGTGTACAGGCGACCGGCGGATGTGCGCGCACAGTCTTCGCACCTTCTGGAGCAGGGCTGTTAACTCCGGATAATTTTTGAGGAAGCACTGCACCACCAGGTTCAAGGTGTGAGCCAAGCAAGGTATGTGGCTGAGTTTTGAAAGGGCTATGGCTGCCACAAAATTACGGCCGTTATCACTAACTACCTTGCCTGCCTCAAGATGTACACTGCCCAGCCATGACTCAGTTTGTCGCTTCAAGTACTCGGTCAGCACCTCGGCGGTGTGTCTGTCGCCCAAACACATCATCTGCAACACAGCCTGCTGATGCTTTCCACTAGCTGCTCGATAGGGGGACACCTCGTGTGCAACAGTGGCAGCTGCAGATGGAGTGCTCGTACGACTGCGCTCTGTGGACGAGCTTTCGCTTCTGGAGGAGGAGGAGGAGGGTGGAACGCCTACAGCCAACTGTTTCCTATACCGTGGGCTAGGCAGCACTGTCCCACCACCGCTGTCCCCTGTGGACCCTGCATCCACCACATTAACCCAGTGCGCAGTGATGGACACCTAACGGCCCTGGCCATGCCGACTGGACCATGCATCAGTTGTGAGGTGCACCTTTTCACTCACTGACTGCTTGAGTGCATGGACAATGCGGTCTTTCACATGATGGTGGAGGGCTGAGATGGCTTTGCGAGAGAAGAAGTGGCGACTGGGTAGGTCATAGCGTGGTACTGTATAGGCCATGAGTTCGCGAAAAGCTGCGCTTTCCACCAACCGATAGGGCATCATCTCAAACGAGATTAGTTTGGCAATGTGGGCGTTCAAACCCAGTGTACGCGGATGAGAGACTGAGTACTTTCTTGACCTACTCATAGTGTCTGGGAGGGTGAGCTGGACTTGAGAGCTGCATATGGTAGAAGTAGCGGTGGTCAGGGCGGACTGAGAGAGGGTTGATGATGGTGATGGAGTTGGTGTTCTTTCTGATGGCCTAGATTCAGTATTTCGTTGATATAACAGTGGGATTCCCTGACTGCTGTGGCCTTGCAACGACATCTCAACATTTGCTGCTGTGCTAACCGGTGGGCTTACAGTAGGGGAAACAATGTAGCGTTGCTGACTACCTTCTTTGTGATCAGTTGCACATGTGGCACTTGAGGTTTGGTGTTGTGTCCACGCTTGCAAGTGCATGCTGGTTAAATGTCTAAGCATGCAACTGGTATTCAAATTTTTCAGATTTTTCCCTCGGCTAAAGGTCTTTGCGCACTTCTTACAGATAACCTTGGCCTGATCATGAGGATTTTGTTCAAAAAAGTGCCACACTGCACTCTTCCTACTTTGGCAGACATTTTGCGGCCTAGCACGCTGTGATGTTTTGACCCTCTGGACAAGCTGTCCAACAACTCTTTTGATTTTTGGAACCTGTCTTTGGAGTGCTCCGGGCCTGCCAGATAACAGCTGTTGCGATGTTGATGTCTGCTGTGGATGCTCCTCATCTGAGCTATTGGAAGCAGCACCCTCTTCATCTATCAGCGGCTGTGCATCAGTGCACTCCATGTCAGATTCATCTTGGCCTGGGTAATTCACCATTTCACTTGATAATCCAGGCATGGTATGTGAAAACAGCTCCATGGAGTAATCAGTAGTATGGCCTGCGTCATCCTTCAATCTTGGTTGTGGTGAAGGACACAAGGAAAGGTGTGGTTCATGAACATGAGCCTCCAATGACGACTCAGTGCTTTTACTTTTTACAACTTCAGAAGAGGAGGCGATAGAGCTGGAGGCTGAGTCAGCAATGTAAGACAAAACTTTTTCCTGATGCTCTGGCGTTAAAAGCGGTTTGCCAACTCCTAGAAAACTAAGCCTTCGTAGCCTTATGGAGCCAGACGATGACGCAGTCTCAACACCTCCTGCATTCGGTCCTATTTTGCTTTTGCCACTACCATCAGATCCACCACCAACATCATCATTACCAGCTGCCAACCCCCGCCCAATTCTACGGCCTCTTCCACCAGCCTTCCTCATTTTTGGTAGAAATGTAGACAAATTCCTACAAACTATATAGTAATGTAAAACAAGGTACAAGGTGTCTATAGGACAGGGGAGATTTAGATTTTCTGCAGACACTTGTGGACACTGGACACTTGGATTGTGTGAGGCCCACTGAATATCACAGCGCTATGTCACAGGCTCGATGGCACAGGTGTGAAAAATCACTAGAGGATAACGGAGATTTTGAATTTCTGGGAGATTTTGAATTTCTGCAGACACTTGTGGACACTGGACACTTGGATTGTGTGAGGCCCACTGAATATCACAGCTCTATGTCACAGGCTCGATGGCACAGGTGTGAAAAAAGTGACTACAGGATAAGGGAGATTTTGAATTTCTGGGAGATTTTGAATTTCTGCAGACACTTGTGGACACTGGACACTTGGATTGTGTGAGGCCCACTGAATATCACAGCGCTATGTCACAGGCTCGATAGCACAGGTGTGAAAAAAGTGACTACAGGATAAGGGAGATTTTGAATTTCTGGGAGATTTTGAATTTATGCAGACACTTGTGGACACTGGACACTTGGATTGTGTGAGGCCCACTGAATATCACAGTGCTATGTCACAGGCTCGATGGCACAGGTGTGAAAAAAGTGACTACAGGATAAGGGAGATTTTGAATTGCTGCAGACACTTGTGGACACTGGACACTTGGATTGTGTGAGGCCCACTGAATATCACAGTGCTATGTCACAGGCTCGATGGCACAGGTGTGAAAAAAGTGACTACAGGATAAGGGAGATTTTGAATTTCTGTAGACACTTGTGGACACTGGACACTTGGATTGTGTGAGGCCCACTGAATATCACATTGCTATGTCACAGGCTCGATGGCACAGGTGTGAAAAAAGTGACTACAGGATAAGGGAGATTTTGAATTTCTGCAGACACTTGTGGACACTGGACACTTGGATTGTGTGAGGCCCACTGAATATCACAGTGCTATGTCACAGGCTCGATGGCACAGGTGTGAAAAAAGTGACTACAGGATAAGGGAGATTTTGAATTTCTGGGAGATTTTGAATTTCTGCAGACACTTGTGGACACTGGACACTTGGATTGTGTGAGGCCCACTGAATATCACAGTGCTATGTCACAGGCTCGATGGCACAGGTGTGAAAAAAGTGACTACAGGATAAGGGAGATTTTAAATTTCTGCAGACACTTGTGGACACTGGACACTTGGATTGTGTGAGTCCCACTGAATATCACAGCGCTATGTCACAGGCTCGATGGCACAGATGTGAAAAAAGTGACTACAGGATAAGGGAGATTTTGAATTTCTGCAGACACTTGTGGACACTGGACACTTTTGGATTGTGTGAGGCCCAATGAATATCAGAGCGCTATGTCACAGGCTCGATGCAGCAGGTGTGAAAAAAGTGACTACAGGATAAGGGAGATTTTGAATTTCTGCAGACACTGGACACTTTTGGATTGTGTGAGACCCAATGAATATCAGAGCGCTATGTCACAAGCTCGATGCAGCAGGTGTGAAAAAAGTGACTACAGGATAAGGGAGATTTTGAATTTCTGCAGACACTTGTGGACACTGGACACTTTTGGATTGTGTGAGGCCCACTGAATATCAGAGCGCTATGTCACAGGCTCGATGGCACAGGTGTGAAAAAAGTGAATTGTAGAATTGGGCAGAATAGGAATCTCCCTAGAGTGTAGGTCTGTAAGAACGGAACAAGTCCTCCACTTATCCTTCCACAGTGACACACAGATAGCTTCACTGTGGCTGTGATAACAGCCGTTACACGGTACTGTGTGAGGAGCGTACACCGCTGTATGGTGTGAATAAATGCACGCTCAGTACCTTAGTAGGACAAAAAAAAAAATTGGGATTGCTTTTAAAAAAGCAGTTTGCAGAGCAGTGGGGAAACAGCAATGCAGCTGTCAGGAAGCCTTAGAAGGCAGCCTAACAACCAACACCGCTGATCCACCACAATATAGCCTCCCCTTGCACTGCACACACAGTGACTGGTGTGTTGCACAGGCAAAATCGCTAGCAGCAGAAGCAGTTTTTTTGTCTTCTTCCCTGCCTAACGCTCTCCCTACAGAATCAGCAACCTCTCCCTATGCTAAGATCGGCAGAAGTAAGATGGCGGTCGGCGTGCACGCCCTTTTATAACCCCTGTGACGCCCACCAAAGCAAGCCAATCACTTGCATGCCCTTCTGAAAGATGGTGGCGACCCCTGCCTATGTCATCACGTTGCCTGTAGTGTCCGTGGATCCTGATTGGCTGAAAAAGAGCGCTAAACAAACTTTTGAAACGCGACTTTGGCGCGTAAGTCGCCGACCTCGTGGCTGACCTCATCCTAGGGTCGGGTTTCGTTTCATGAAACCTGACTTTGCCAAAAGTCGGCGACTTTTGAAATTGTTCGACCCGTTTCGCTCAACTCTACTAGTAAAGCCTTTAGAAGAAGTGCTGCCCGCTCCTGCGGTTCAATTACGAGTACACCCCGAGGATCCCTGGGAAGTAACAATACGAACCTTACAGGCCCACGAAGTCTCGACACAGGAAAAGGGCCGAAATATTTTGGAGCAGATGCGGGCTGAGCTTTCTGGACTAACTGCAGCCCAACTTTCACAAGTAAAAGCATTGCTGGGACAGTACCATGAAGTATTTGCTAGCCATGAGGACGACTTTGGGTGTACCACTGCCATCACTCATGAGATCCCCACAGCAGGAGCGGCCCCTATCCGAGAACGATATAGACAGATCCAGCCACAACTCTATCAAGAAGTGAAAACTTTGCTGGCCCAAATGCTGCGAAAAGGGGTGATATGGGAAAGTCAAAGCCCCTGGGCGGCCACAATCGTGTTGGTCTGGAGGAAAGATGATACGCTACGATTCTGTGTGGATTATCGTAAATTGAATGCTTGCACTATTAAAGACTCATACCCGTTGCCCCGCGTAGAAGAATCCCTGTCCGCGTTGGGTAAGGCAACATATTTTTCGACCCTGGACTTGGCCAGTGGGTACTGGCAGGTGTCCATGTCAGAAGAAGACAGAGCTAAGACGGTGTTCATAATGCCCATGGGACTGTTTGAGTTTAATCGGATGCCGTTCGGGCTGGCCAACGCCCCCGGGACCTTTCAGCGATTGATGGAGCGATGTCTAGGGGATCTCAATTTTGAGGCCACGTTGATCTACCTGGATGACATCATTGTCTATGCCGCCTCCTTCGAGGACCACCTGAAGCGGTTGGGACAGGTACTCAGCCGGTTGCAAAAGTACGGGTTGAAGGTGAAACCTCAGAAATGCCACCTATTTCGCTCTCAGATTGAGTATCTGGGTCATGTTGTTTTGGCAGAGGGTGTGCGGCCATCCCGGGAGAAGATTGCTGCTATCCAGGAATGGCCTACCCCCGAGACAGTGAAAGATGTGCAGGCTTTTCTGGGGTTAGCTGGATATCACCGTCGTTTCATAAAGAATTTTGCATGTCGAGCTCGAGCCCTGCATGACCTGCTGAAGGGGGCTCCCGCTAGGGCCAATGGGCGAAAAATCCAGTGGCAACACCCTCAGGAAGAGGCCTTCCGAGATCTCAAGGCTGCACTTTTGGATGCCCCAGTGTTGGCTTATGCGGATTTCTTTCAGCCGTTCATCCTGCACACTGACGGGAGTCTTCACGGGCTGGGGGGCTGTGTTGTGACAGGTTCAGGATGGCCGGGAGAGGGTGATCGCATATGGAAGCCATTCACTCCATGACTCCGAGCGTAACCCTGACAATTACAGCTCTTTTAAGCTCGAGCTCCTCACAGTGGTGTGGGCTATGACGGAGAGGTTCGCAGAGTACCTAGCGGGCTCCGAGGTGGTAGTGCGAACTGACAACAACCCACTGGCTCATTTGGAAAACGCCAAGTTGGGGGCTTTGGAGCAGCAATGGGTGGCCCGGATGGCGAAGTACAATTATAAGATTATTTACAAAAGAGGGGCCAAGAATGTTCATGCAGATGCCCTCTCCAGGATTCGAGATACAACTCCCGGACAGAATCGAGACGAAGAATTAGAAGGACAGGAGATACCGTTCGCTCTTACCGCTGCCGTGCTCACCAATGTTGATTCAAAAGTATCTTCCCCAGAGGCCCACAGGGGCATCCTGGAACAATCTCGGGATAAGTGGATACAACAACAACAAGAAGATGAAGAAGTTGGACTTCTCCGGACATGGGTCGCCGCTGGTCAATTACCCACTGATACTCAACGGCAAACTTTGATCCAAGACCTGTCGCTGATGCTGCGACAGTGGGAGAGGCTGATTATCTGAAAGGGATTACTGTACCGTAAAATCACTTCGCAAACAACCGCAACGACTGTTTGGCAGGTGGTTACGCCCGGAGCTCAACTACACGAACTGGCTCAAGAGGCTCACGAAAAAGGGGCCCACTTTGGAGTTAAAGACTTTGCAATGGTTACAACAGAAAGTTTATCACCCACGCTTGTCGGCTGTTGTGGATGAAGTTTGCCGTACTTGTCACTTATGTGAATTGGCCAAACCGCCCGCTCAGAGAGCCGCAACACAGACGATTGTGACTTCAGCACCCCTTGAGCTCCTGACGGTGGATTACCTGAACATTGGTCCCGCATTCCAGGGATACGAACACTGCCTCGTCATGGTGGATCATTTCACCAAGTTCGCTGTGGTCACCCCTACTCGACACCAGACTGCGGAGTTGGCCGCCTCCGCAATTTGCAGCAACTTTATACAAGTGTACGGCTGTCCCCAATGTATACATTCCAACCAGGGAGCATGTTTTTTGGGGAAAGTTATGGAGGAACTACATCATCTTTATGGGATTGACAAATCCCGGACCACACCATATCACCCGCAAGGGAATGGGGCTTGTGAACGATTTAATCGGACATTGATTCAAATGCTACGTACTCTGGAGAGTGACAAGAAAGCTCATTGGCCTGAATATGTTTCTGAACTAGTATGGGTTTATAATAACCGGGTACATCGAGTTACGGGCTATACTCCTTATTCCCTGCTGTTTGGACGAGAAGGTAAAGGGATCACGGAGGTAGAGTTGGACCCCGAAGAGCCTCGGCCCTGGACCGGAGTGTCGTCCTGGGTCCGAAATTATCGTCACAGGCTGCAAACTCTTCACCAAATTGTACATACCAAACTCCAAGACTGGGAACACCCAGGGAAGAATACAACTTCCCCTCCTCATCTCCAAAGTGATGACCGTGTGCTTGTACTGGATCAACGCCCCCAGAACAAACTGGAGTCACGTTGGGAAGAGAGTCCATATCGGGTACTACGCCGTATCCATCCGGAAGGACCTCTGTATGAAATACGGCCTGAGCAGGATGAAACACTGCCCACCCGCATTGTGCATCGTAATATGTTACGCCCGTGTATTTCCACCGACCCAAAACAATTGGAACCCGTCCCGTTGACATCCGAACCGGAGTCCATATGCTGGGACTCGGACGACGAGGATTTCCCTCCAAACCCCAAAGGCCCTCCACTCAATAATGAGCCAGTTGACCCAATTAACCCGCCTGCATCATGCAGCCCCCCAATTTCCACCACCCCAGAAGACTCCACCCCAGTGGAACTTAGACGCTCCGAGCGGTCAACAGCCGGCAAACCCCCCAAACGGTATGAACAAGACCAGTTCTTATGGCAACGAGTATCGACACCCTTACAGGCCAATCTCAATAGACTAACGCCCTCGCCTGAGGACTGGCGAGCTTACAGGGTGGGGGAATGTGAGGAGGACCCCCATATAGTGATTGGGCCAGAACCAAGGAGACCGCCATCAGGGTTATTGAAGGAACCACACCAAGGGGATTACAAAGGGAGACATGCAACTGAAGTTGTCAGGACAACAGGGGGCAGGGCTAGGACAAAAGGAGCAGGGGGCGCGCTCAGGTGGCAGTTGGGAACCCTAACTCTAACCCTTACTCTACTAACCATAAACCCTAACCCTACCCCAACTAATCCTGACCCAAAGAAAAAACACCGCTGTTAAGAAGATGGTGACCAGTTTTCCTGCTATACCTTTCGCTCTGTGCATTTTTCTTGCAATTTTTTTGCTCCTCTGCCTCTGCAAACTCGTTCCCCATTATCCTGAGGTGTTTCCCCTCCATTTTATCCATTATATAGCACTGTAGTGGTCATTTTGTAATTCCGATTTTTTTCTCCCATTGACTTGCATTGATATTGGAAATGAGAAATTCCAATATCCGATATTTTTTCAATATCAGAAATCAGAATTCCGATATGATATCGGGCAATATCGCTCATCCCTAGTGATGATCAATTCACCCACAGTAGAAATTTGATGATGGAACAGCAGCAGTCAACCATGGGCCATGCATGAGGTAATAGGGTATCTGCCAGAACTTGGAGCTTTGAATTTAAGTTTAAATTAAGATGAGGTGGGTGAGGGACCGGTGTAAGCCTGCTGTGCTTGGAGCTTTTTTTCTAGATTATAAAAGCCATTATGCTATTCGTACTTCATATATTTCATATTTGATATGCCTTAATGCAATTGAGTGCAACCATTTCTTTATTTGATACGTAAGCTGTTTTTTGGTATGCACTAGAGTTGAGCGAAACGGGTCGAAAAAATTGAAAAGTCGCCGACTTTCGCCAAAGTCGGGTTTCATGAAACGAAACCCGACCTTAGCGTGAGGTTGGCCACAAGGTCGGCGACTTTAGCGCCAAAGTCGCGTTTCAAAAGATGCTTGAGAGCCCTTTTTGCAGCCAATCAGGAAGAACGGACACTGTGGGCAACGTGATGACATAGGCAGGGGTCACCACCATCTTGGAGAAGGGCATGCAAGTGATTGGCTTGCTTTGTGGGGCTTCACAGGGGGTATAAAAGGGCGGGGACGCCGACCGCCATGTTACTCATGCTGATCTCAGAATAGGGAGAGCTGCTGCTGCTGATTCTGTAGGGAGAGTGTTAGGCAGGGAAGAAGATACCAAAAACTGATTCTGCTGCTAGCGATTTTGCCTGTACAACACACCAGTCACTGTGCAGTGCAAGGGGAGGCTATATTTTGGTGCATCAGCTCTGTTGGTTATTAGGCTGCCTTTTAAGGCTACCTGGTAGCTGCATTGCTGTGTGCCCACTGCTGAGCAAACTGCTTTTTTCAAAGCAATCCAGATTTTATTGTTTTGTCCTTGTGAGTTACTGAGCGTTCATTTTTCACACACCGTACAGCGGTGTACGCTCCTCACACAGTACCGTGTAACGGCTGTTATCACGGCCACAGTGAAGCTATCTGTGTGTGACTCTGTAAGGATAAGTTGAGGAGTTGTTCCGTTCTTACAGACCTCCACCTTATAGTTTTTTCTGGTTTTCAAACAGTTTAGTATATTTGCTGTTTGATTACATTCAAAACTATAGAGAGACAGCGTGTGTCAGTCCGTATACTAAAACACGGAGCTTGACAATTTTACATACACTGGACAGCGGTGTACGTGCACGCTCCTCTCTCAGTACCGTGTAACAGCTGTTATCATGGCCAAATTGATGCTAAGTGTGTGACTCTGTAAGGATAAGTCGAGGAGTTGTTCCGTTCTTACAGACCTCCACCTTATAGTTTTGTCTGGTTTTCAAACAGTTTAGTATATTTGCTGTTTGGTTACATTCAAAGCTATAGAGAGACAGCGTGTGTCAGTCCGTTTACTAAAACACGGAGCTTGACAATTTTACATACACTGGACAGCGGTGTACGTGCACGCTCCTCTCTCAGTACTGTGTAACGGCTGTTATCACGGCCAAATTGACGCTAAGTGTGTGACTCTGTAAGGATAAGTCGAGGAGTTGTTCCGTTCTTACAGACCTCCACCTTATAGTTTTGTCTGGTTTTCAAACAGTTTAGTATATTTGCTGTTTGATTACATTCAAAACTATAGAGAGACAGCGTGGGTCAGTCAGTATACTAAAACACGGAGCTTGACAATTTTACATACACTGGACAGTGGTGTACGTGCACGCTCCTCTCTCAGTACCGTGTAACGGCTGTTATCACGGCCACAGTGAAGCTATCTGTGTGTGACTCTGTAAGGATAAGTCGAGGAGTTGTTCCGTTCTTACAGACCTTAACCTTATAGTTTTGTCTGGTTTTCAAACAGTTTAGTATATTTGCTGTTTGATTACATTCATAACTATAGAGAGACGGCGTGTGTCAGTCCGTATACTAAAACACGGAGCTTGACAATTTTACATACACTGGACAGCGGTGTACGTGCACGCTCCTCTCTCAGTACCGTGTAACGGCTGTTATCACGGCCACAGTGAAGCTATCTGTGTGTGACTCTGTAAGGATAAGTCGAGGAGTTGTTCCGTTCTTACAGACCTCCACCTTATAGTTTTGTCTGGTTTTCAAACAGTTTAGTATATTTGCTGTTTGATTACATTCAAAACTATAGAGAGACAGCGTGTGTCAGTCAGTATACTAAAACACGGAGCTTGACAATTTTACATACACTGGACAGCGGTGTACGTGCACGCTCCTCTCTCAGTACCGTGTAACGGCTGTTATCACGGCCAAATTGACGCTAAGTGTGTGACTCTGTAAGGATAAGTCGAGGAGTTGTTCCGTTCTTACAGACCTACACTCTAGGGAGATTCCAGTTCAGCCCAATTCTATATACACCTTGTAGCTTGTTATACACTAGGCAATTTCTGCCGGTCACATTGCGGTGTTAAATAAACAGGGCCTGACTGAATCCCACAGTGTCCTGAAGTGTAGAGACATTCCAATTCTCCACAGTCCTCTATACACCTTTCTAACAGCATAGAGAATCTGCCTGTCACATTGCGATGTTAAATAAACAGGGCCTGACTGAATCCCACAGTGTCCTGAAGTGTAGAGACATTCCAATTCTCCACAGTCCCCTATACACCCTTCGAACAGCATAGAGAATCTGCCTGTCATATTGCGGTGTTAAATAAATAGGGCCTGACTGAATCCCACTGTGTCCTGAAGTGTAGAGACATTCCAATTCTCCACAGTCCTCTATACACCCTTCTAACAGCATAGAGAATTTGCCTGTCACATTGCGGTGTTAAATAAACCGGGCCTGACTGAATCCCACAGTGTCCTGAAGTGTAGAGACATTCCAATTCTCCACAGTCCTCTGTACACCTTTCTAACAGCATAGAGAATCTGCCTGTCATATTGCGGTGTTAAATAAATAGGGCCTGACTGAATCCCACAGTGTCCTGAAGTGTAGAGACGTTCCAATTCTCCACAGTCCTCTATACATCTTTCTAAGAGCATAGAGAATCTGCCTGTCACATTGCGGTGTTAAATAAACAGGGCCTGACTGAATCCCACAGTGTCCTGAAGCGTAGAGACATTCCAATTCTCCACAGTCCTCTATACACCCTTCTAACAGCATAGAGAATCTGCCTGTCATATTGCGGTGTTAAATAAACAGGGCCTGATTGAATTCCACTGTGTCCTGAAGTGTAGAGACATTCCAATTTTCCACAGTCCTCTATACACCCTTCTAACAGCATAGAGAATTTGCCTGTCACATTGTGGTGTTAAATAAACCGGGCCTGACTGAATCCCACAGTGTCCTGAAGTGTAGAGACATTCCAATTCTCCACAGTCCTCTATACACCTGTCATGGTTTGAACAGGGTTCTTGCCCTGCCCTCACAGGGTTAAGTGTTCGTGGCCTCTTTCTGGATCTGGGAGGGGTATTTATACTCACTCTTTACCAGGGTTCTCTGTCAGCTATACTGTTGTTCTGGTGTGTCTGACCCCTGGTGTGCGTGTATTCTGCATTGCTTGTTTGCTTCCCGTGTATGACCCAGCCTGTTCCCTCACTCTGTACTCCGTCTCTCGCTTTGGTACTTTTGTCTTCTCCGGTTCTGACCTCCTGGCTTGGCTATCGTTACTCCGTTACAGTTTGTCCCTATTGTGCCGTCTATTGCCCGTTCTGGTTTTCTGACCTATTGCTGCGTCCTGACTATCCTTTCTGTCTAAACCCTGTAGTACTGTATTTCTATCTTGTTCTTTGACCCTGGCTTCATCTGGTTTCTGTCTCTGTCTATGCCCCTTGGTAACATTGTCCCGTAGTTACCTTTCTAGGAGTTTCCCTGCAGCTCCTAGATCTGTGGAGCTTAGGCCACGCCCCCAGCAGTCATGTGCTTCAGGTCCTGATACTCTGAAGCACGCATCGTCACCGCTGCTGCCCTGCTCCACAGGTATCTTTGAGTACTGTCTTTGTACTCAGGACACCAGCACTGGCTCAGTGAGCAAGTGCAGTGCGGTGTTCCTGACATTATAGCTGACCATTTCAGTTTTTTTTTTCCCCCTCTGAGGAAAAAAAAAAAAAGTGTGTTATCCTCATGGATCCCATACAAGCTCTGGCTGATCAGGTCATGCACCTGACCCAAATGTTCCACAAACTTAATGTGGAACAGTGCACGATGGCCCAGACCCAGCAACAGTTGGTGGATACTGTGCAGGGGGCTGTCGCTGCAGGGGCTCCTAGTGCTGGGGATAGAGATGTGTTATTGGCATTCCCAGAATCTTCGGTCAAATTGCCAGACCTTTTCTCAGGGGATAAAAAGGAGTTCAGGTCTTTTAGAGAAGGATGCAAGCTTTTTTTTCTCTGAGGCCCCGCTCTTCCGGGGATGAGTTCCAGAGGGTGGGGGTCGTCATTTCCCTACTTCGGGGGGCTCCACAGGCATGGGCTTTCTCTCTCTCTTCCTCTGCTCCTGAACGCATGTCTGTGAATTTGTTTTTTGAAGCTCTGGGGCACATTTATGATGAGCCTGATAGAGTGCGTCTGGCAGAGGATATGGTGATGAGTGTGACACAGGGAAGGAACTCTGCTGAATGGTTCTGCTCTGAGTTCAGACGCTGGGCAGTGGAGGTCTCCTGGGATGATGCTGCCCTCCGGGGTTTGTTCTGTAGAGGCCTGTCCGAACGTTTGAAAGATGCCCTAGCCCTTCATCCTCCACCGGATTCTTTGGAGGACGCTATGATCCAGGCTGTCCGCATGGACCGTAGGCTGCGGGCAAGAGGGGTCATGCTGCAGGAGACCCCTTTATTCTCCAATCTGAGAGACTCTGCATCTAGTCCTGAGCCCATGGAGGTTGGTGCCACGTCATTGGAGGAAAAAGAGAGGAGACACCGAAGAAACAACCAATTGTGCTTTTACTGTGGATCCTCTGGACATTGGAGAAGGAACTGTCCTTCTTGCCCTTCTTCAGTGAAGCCGTCAGGAAAACGACTGAGTCTGGGTAACAATCGAGGAGGTTGCCCAGACTCCCAGGTACCCTTTTACTCACTTACTAAAATTCTGCTTCCGGTGGAACTGGAACTTACAGGCGGTCCGGTTGGGACTACTGCCTTTGTTGACTGTGGTTCTTCTATTAATCTGATCGATGCCAAAGTTGTGACTTTTCATAAGATAGGGACAGTCAGGTTAAAAAATCCTGTTAAAATCGTGGCAATTGATTCTTCTCCTATCACCCAGGAGGGAATTTGTTTCATGACTGATACCTTTTCGCTGAAAGTGGGTTCCACTCACATGGAAAAATTAAGATGTTTTGTCATAAATAATTTGCCGGCTGGACTGATACTGGGTATGCCTTGGCTTCAACGTCACAATTACAATAAACGTCACAATAAACCAGGGGAAGCGTCTTGAGGGGATCATTTGCATATTCCCAGTGCCTTCTGGGATAAGTGAAGAGTCTCCGCGAGCTCAACGATCACTGGGTTTTGGCCGTTGCAGCTGAAAAGAGGAAATCGGAAAACCAGGGGAAGAGTCTTGAGGGGATCATTTGCATATTCCCAGTGCCTTCTGGGATAAGTGAAGAGTCTCCGCGAGCTCAACGATCACTGGGTTTTGGCCATTGCAGCTGAAAAGAGGAAATCGGAAAACCAGGGGAAGAGTCTTGAGGGGATCATTTGCATATTCCCAGTGCCTTCTGGGATAAGTGAAGAGTCTCCGCGAGCTCAACGATCACTGGGTTTTGGCCGTTGCAGCTGAAAAGAGGAAATCGGAAAACCAGGGGAAGAGTCTTGAGGGGATCATTTGCATATTCCCAGTGCCTTCTGGGATAAGTGAAGAGTCTCCGCGAGCTCAACGATCACTGGGTTTTGGCCGTTGCAGCTGAAAAGAGGAAATCGGAAAACCAGGGGAAGAGTCTTGAGGGGATCATTTGCATATTCCCAGTGCCTTCTGGGATAAGTGAAGAGTCTCCGCGAGCTCAACGATCACTGGGTTTTGGCCATTGCAGCTGAAAAGAGGAAATCGGAGAAACCGCGCGCCTATAGGCGCGCGAATTTTGGCTCATCTTTCATCGTTTTTAAGAAATCTCAAGATGGAAGAGGCCAGGAGCCATTTGGTGAGCTGCATTTCTTGCTACATGTTCACAGATTTACCAGTGGAAAAGCCAAACTTCACATGCCACAAATGCAAGCTTGTGACCCTGTTGGAGGAAAAGTTGCAAAATCTCGAAGAGAGGTTAGCTACATTGAAGATCATTAAGGAAGGTGAAGAGTTCTTGGACAGAGCAGAATTATCTCTTCATGTTACAGAAAGAGAAGAAATTCGAAGTGCACCTGAAGAAACAGAGGAATGGAGACATGTGACCCAGAGAAGCAGGAGGATCAGGAGGCAGTCAGCACCCATACTGCTCAGAAACCAGTACCAGGCTCTCACGCAGGAAAACGATGAAGAAATACATCAGGATAAGACTTTGCCAACAAACAGCAACCTTGTACGTCCTCAGAGTCCTCCTGGATGGAGAAAGAAAAATGTTGTGAAGAAGAAACGGAGAGTGGTGGTCATGGGGGATTCCCTGTTGAGAGGAACAGAAGCCGCTATCTGCAGACCAGATATAACTTCAAGAGAAATGTGCTGTCTTCCAGGCGCAAAAATTAAAGATGTGTCTGACAGGATATCAGGACTCTTCAGACCTACAGATGACTACCCATTCCTGCTACTACATGTGGGGACAAATGACACAGCAAGAAACGACCTGGAAACCATCTGCAGAGACTTTGAAGACTTAGGCAAGAAAGTGAAAGAACTGGGAGCGCAGGTGGTCTTCTCTTCCATCCTCCCAGTGGATGGCCATGGAACAAGGAGGTGGAATAAGATTCTGCAGGTGAACAACTGGCTACGTCGATGGTGCCGTCAGCAACGATTTGGATTTCTGGATCACGGAGTGAACTACTTATACGATGGACTACTTGCTAGAGATGGGGTGCACCTTACGAAGACTGGAAAGCAGGTATTTGGAAGTCGCCTTGCTACACTTGTAAGGAGAGCTTTAAAGTAGAACAACATGGGAAGGGAAGCAAAAGACCAGAAAAAGCCATACACCTGACAAATGCTATTGAGAACTCTGCTATTAGAAGTGGAAAGGAAGAACAAAGATGAAAGAATCTAATTAATAAAAATATTGGAGAAAGAGAAACCAATCACAAACTAAAATGTTTCTATACTAATGCACAAAGCATGGGCAACAAACAAGGAGAATTGGAACTACTAACACAGGAAAAGAAATATGATGTCATTGGAATCACTGAAACTTGGTGGGACAATACACATGATTGGAATACAAGACTAGAAGGATACAACTTATTTGCAAGAAACAGACTTGATAAACGAGGAGGGGGTGTCGCATTGTATGTTAGAAATGCGTATATCTGCACAGAGATTGAAGCTTCAGAGACTGGGAGTTCTGTGGAAACTGTTTGGGTAAGAATACAAGGACAGAACAATGGAAAGGACACCATTGTAGGCATTTACTACAGGCCGCCTGTGCAAGCTGAAGATATGGATGAACTCTTTATGCATCAAATGGCCAAGTTCTCCAAAAAATATGACATAGTTGTCATGGGAGATTTCAACTATCCAGACATTTGTTGGGAATCTCTCTCAGGCAAAACTAACAGGTCAAGGAAATTCTTATCCTCTCTTGCTGACAACTTTATCTTCCAAAAGGTAAAGGAGAAAACAAGGGGAACTGCTACCTTGGATCTGATCCTTATAAACAGGGAGGAAATGGTTGAGGAGGTAAAAGTGGCTGGGACCCTAGGAGGTAGCGACCATGCTATTTTAGAATTTTGGATAACTAGAGGCGGAAGACCTGTGAAGACTCAGACGTCAAGGTTAGATTTCAGAAAGGCAGATTTTAAGGGATTCAGAAAGAGAATTGGAGGGATCCAATGGCTGGATATCCTTAAAGACAAAAATGTCCAGGAAGGATGGGAAATCTTGAAAAATGAAATTCTCAAAGCACAGTTGTTAACAATTCCGAAAAGAGGGAAGAATAGGAAACATTTAAGGAAACCAGGATGGATGAACACAGAACTTAAGCACATGCTAAAAAGGAAGAAAAAAAGTTTATAAAATGGAAAGAAGGAGGCATATCTAAAGAAGAATATAATGCTGTCTGCAGAACCTGCAGGGCACAAATCAGGTTAGCTAAAGCTGAAAATGAATTGAGGCTTGCAAGAGAGGTCAAAAGCAATAATAAAGGATTTTGGGGATATGTCAAAAGTAAAAGAAAAGTCAAAGATGCTATAGGATTTTTACAGGATGAAAATGATGAAATGGTAAGACAGGATGTTGAGAAGGCTGAACTTTTAAATTCCTATTTTGCATCTGTTTTCTCTCAGAAAGGAAATGTAACATCAACTGTTATTCACTGTCCTATTAAGGGAATAGAAGAAACCAGGATATCTATAAACAGAAAGATAGTGAGGAAACACTTAGCTAACCTAAATGAATTCAAGTCTCCAGGTCCAGATGAATTACACCCCAGAGTACTGAAGGAGATAGCAGAAGAAATTTTTGAACCCCTCTCCATAATCTTTGAAAATTCTTGGAGAACAGGAGAAGTGCCAGAAGACTGGAGAAGAGCAAATGTTGTTCCTATCTTCAAAAAGGGGAAGAAGGTGGACCCAGGCAACTATAGGCCGGTGAGTCTGACTTCTATACCAGGAAAGATCTTTGAACAAATTATTAAACAACATGTATGTCAATACCTGGATAAGAATGAAGTGATTAAACAGAGTCAGCATGGGTTTGTAACTAATAAGTCATGTCAGACTAATTTAATTTCCTTCTATGACGGTATTACTGATTGGGTGGATCAAGGAAACGCTGTAGATATAGTATATCTTGACTTCAGCAAAGCATTTGACAAAGTCTCTCATACAATCCTTATTGAAAAAATGACTAAGTATGGAATGGACAAGGCAACTGTTAGGTGGATTCATAACTGGCTTAGTGATCGGACCCAAAGAGTGGTCGTAAATGGCTGCACATCCAGTTGGAAGAATGTCTCAAGTGGGGTACCACAGGGCTCTGTCCTGGGCCCTGTATTGTTCAACATCTTTATCAACGATTTAGATGAAGGAATTGAGGGTAAACTGATTAAATTTGCTGATGACACAAAGCTAGGAGGGATAGCTAATACTAGAGAAGAGAGAGAGAGGATTCAAAAAGATTTAAATAAACTGGAGAAGTGGGCAGCAACTAACAGAATGGTTTTTAACAGGGAGAAATGCAAAGTACTACATCTGGGCAATAAAAATGAAAAAAGCATATACAGAATGGGAGGAATAGGGCTAAGTGACAGCACATGTGAAAAAGACTTGGGTATACTAATAGATCACAGACTGAATATGAGTCAACAGTGTGATGCAGCAGCAAAAAAGGCAAATGCAATTCTAGGATGTATTAACAGAAGCATACAGTCTAGATCACGTGAAGTAATTATTTCCCTCTACTCCTCTTTGGTCAGACCTCATCTGGAATATTGTGTCCAATTTTGGGCACCACATTTTAAAAAAGACATCAACAAACTGGAGCAAGTTCAGAAAAGAGCGACCAGAATGGTGACCGGTCTGCAAACCCTGTCTTATGAGGAAAGGTTGCAGGATTTGGGAATGTTTAGTTTGCAAAAGAGAAGACTGAGAGGAGACTTAATAGCTGTCTACAAATATCTAAAGGGCTGTCACATTGTAGAAGGATCAACTTTATTCTCATTTGCACAAGGAAAGACTAGAAGCAATGGGATGAAGCTGAATGGGAGGAGACACAGATTAGATATTAGAAAAAACTTTTTGACAGTTAGAGTGATCAATGAGTGGAACAGGCTGCCACGAGAAGTGATGAGTTCTCCTTCAATGGAGGTCTTCAAACAGAGGCTGGACAGACATCTGACTGGGATGATTTAGCAAATCCTGCTTTGAGCAGGGGGTTGGACCAGATGGCCCAGGAGGTCCCTTCCAACTCTACGATTCTATGATTCCTACTATTGACTGGGTCACAGGGGAGATCATTCAGTGGGGTTGTATGGCTAACGGTCTATGTTGTAACTTGACAACCCTTGTCACCCCAGTAAAATCTGTGTCAGTGTCGTCTGTCGATCTGGAAGGTATTCCGGAGTGCCTGAAAGATTTTGAAGACGTATTTTCTGAAAGTGAGGCTGAGGCGCTACCACCACATAGACCCGTTGATTGTGCCATTAATCTAGTCCCTGGAGCCAAGTTACCCAAGGCTCGCCTGTTCAATTTATCCGGGCCCGAACATCTAGCCATGAAGGAGTACATTACTGAGAGTCTCCGCAAAGGGCATATTAGGCCTTCTGTTTCACCCTTGGCAGCGGGCTTCTTTTTTGTTAAGAAAAAAGATGGTGGTTTGCGGCCGTGCCTCGACTTTCGGGAATTAAACAAAATTACTGTGAAAAATACATACCCTCTCCCCCTAATTCCTGATCTATGTAACCAACTCACCGGGGCCAAGTGGTTCTCTAAACTGGATGTACGTGGGGCATATAACCTTATAAGAGTCTGTGAAGAGGATGAATGGAAAACAGCATTCCTGACGACTGAAGGGCTGTTCGAAAACTTGGTTATGCCCTTTGGTCTCACCAACGCTCCTGATGTTTTTCAGAATTTTATTAATGTAATTTTCTCTGATTTAATCGGCCGTTTTGTGGTTATCTATTTGGATGACATTCTGGTGTGCTCGGTGGACAGTCAATCTCACTTGCACCATTTGCGGATGGTTCTCATGAGACTGAGGGAGAATCATTTGTATGCCAAGCTGGAAAAATGCTCATTTTTCATGCAAGAAGTATCCTTTCTGGGGTTGATTGTGTCAGGGGAGGGGTTCCGCATGGATCCTAAGAAATTCCAGGCTGTTACGGAGTGGGTGCAACCTCATGACTTGAAAGGGTTGCAACGATTTTTGGGCTTTGCCAACTTTTATAGGAAATTTATTAAGGGCTTCTCGCAGGTAGTAAAGCCGCTAACGGACCTCACTCTCAAGGGAGCTGATGTAAAAAATTGGTCTGTAGCTGCAAAAAACTCTTTCATGACATTAAAAAAGCGCTTTTCTTCAGCCCCTGTATTGGTACAACCCGACCCGTCAAGACCTTTTGTCGTGGAGGTTGACGCCTCGGAAGTGGGGGTGGGGGCAGTTTTGTCTCAGAGCCCTCCTACCCTTACTAACCTGAGGCCTTGCGCCTTCTTCTATAAAAAAAAAAAATTTCCTCTGCTGAGAGAAATTACGATGTCGGCAATAGAGAGTTGTTGGCGGTAAAGTTGGCTTTTGAAGAATGGAGGCATTTCCTGGAGGGGTCTGTTCATCCCATTACAGTCATCACTGATCACAAAAATTTGGCCTATATCGAGTCTGCCAAGAGATTGACCCCCAGACAGGCTCGGTGGGCGCTTTTTTTTCTCGATTTCAGTTTACCATCACATTCCGCCCGGGATCTAAAAACATCAAGGCTGATGCCTTATCCCGAAGCTTTGATTCGGTGTCCCCTCCAGAACCTCCCTCCTCCATTCTTCAGCCAGGAGTAGTGGTGGCCGAAATCTCATCTGAGTTACAGAGAGGGATTTTGGAGGCCCAGACTCGGGCTCCTGGTGGTAAACCCCCAGGTAAATTGTTTGTACCGGAACGTTTCCGTCTCGGACTTATGCAAGAATTTCACGATTCGGTGTTGAGTGCTCATCCTGGGATTGCAGCTACCCGGGGGGCAATTGCGAGGGATTTCTGGTGGCCCTCTATGGTAACAGATATTAAAAAGTTTGTGACTGCATGTGGGGCGTGCGCTCGTTCTAAAAGTTCTCAGGTCCGGCCGGCCGGGGAATTGGTGCCTTTGCCAATTCCGGATAGACCATGGACACATTTGTCCATGGATTTTATCACAAATCTTCCTCCTTCCAGGGGCAACTCGGTGATATGGGTGGTGGTGGATAGGTTTTCAAAACAAGCTCACTTTGTACCTCTCCCCGCGTTACCATCTGCTGAAACCCTGGCCCGCTTATTTATGCAGCATATAATTAGGTTACATGGAGTGCCTATGAATGTGGTGTCAGACAGATGGGTACAGTTTGTTGCCAGGTTCTGGAGGGCTTTTTGCAAAAAGCTGAGGATTTCGTTGTCCTTCTCCTCTGCCTACCACCCAGAGTCTAATGGACAGACGAGCGCACGAACCAATCGTTGGAGCAGATTCTGAGATGCTTGGCCTCTTCCAGGCAGGAGGACTGGTGTGAGGTATTGCCCATGGCAGAGTTTGCATTCAACGGTCGTGTGAGTCAGTCTACTGGGAAGTCTCCTTTTCAGGTCAACTATGGGTTTAACCCACATTTTGGAGAGTTTTCCCGTATGGATTCAGGTTGTCCTGGTGCTGAGGATGTGACACAACGTCTTAGAATTCTTTGGAGGGAGGTTCAGAGGAATATTTCCAAGGCCCAGGAAAACTATAAGCGGTTTGCTGACAGGAGGAGGGGGCCAGGTCCAGCATTTACAGTAGGGGAGAAGGTGTGGCTATCCACCCGCAATATCAAGCTTAAGATACAGTGGGGAAAAAAAGTATTTAGTCAGTCAGCAATAGTGCAAGTTCCACCACTTAAAAAGATGAGAGGCGTCTGTAATTTACATCATAGGTAGACCTCAACTATGGGAGACAAACTGAGAAAAAAAAATCCAGAAAATCACATTGTCTGTTTTTTTTTCATTTTATTTGCATATTATGGTGGAAAATAAGTATTTGGTCAGAAACAAAATTTCATCTCAATACTTTGTGATATATCCTTTGTTGGCAATGACAGAGGTCAAACGTTTTCTGTAAGTCTTCACAAGGTTGCCACACACTGTTGTTGGTATGTTGGCCCATTCCTCCATGCAGATCTCCTCTAGAGCAGTGATGTTTTTGGCTTTTCGCTTGGCAACACGGACTTTCAACTCCCTCCAAAGGTTTTCTATAGGGTTGAGATCTGGAGACTGGCTAGGCCACTCCTGGACCTTGAAATGCTTCTTACGAAGCCACTCCTTCATTGCCCTGGCGGTGTGCTTTGGATCATTGTCATGTTGAAAGACCCAGCCACGTTTCATCTTCAATGCCCTTGCTGATGGAAGGAGGTTTGCACTCAAAATCTCACGATACATGGCCCCATTCATTCTTTCATGTACCCGGATCAGTTGTCCTGGCCCCTTTGCAGAGAAACAGCCCCAAAGCATGATGTTTCCATCACCATGCTTTACAGTAGGTATGGTGTTTGATGGATGCAACTCAGTATTCTTTTTCCTCCAAACACGACAAGTTGTGTTTCTACCAAACAGTTCCAGTTTGGTTTCATCAGACCATAGGACATTCTCCCAAAACTCCTCTGGATCATCCAAATGCTCTCTAGCAAACTTCAGACGGGCCCGGACATGTACAGGCTTAAGCAGTGGGACACGTCTGGCACTGCAGGATCTGAGTCCATGGTGGCGTAGTGTGTTACTTATGGTAGGCCTTGTTACATTGGTCCCAGCTCTCTGCAGTTCATTCACTAGGTCCCCCCGCGTGGTTCTGGGATTTTTGCTCACCGTTCTTGTGATCATTCTGACCCCACGGGGTGGGATTTTGCGTGGAGCACCAGATCGAGGGAGATTATCAGTGGTCTTGTATGTCTTCCATTTTCTAATTATTGCTCCCACAGTTGATTTCTTCACTCCAAGCTGGTTGGCTATTGCAGATTCAGTCTTCCCAGCCTGGTGCAGGGCTACAATTTTTTTTTCTGGTGTCCTTTGACAGCTCTTTGGTCTTCACCATAGTGGAGTTTGGAGTCAGACTGTTTGAGGGTATGCACAGGTGTCTTTTTATACTGATAACAAGTTTAAACAGGTGCCATTATTACAGGTAATGAGTGGAGGAAAGAGGAGACTCTTAAAGAAGAAGTTACAGGTCTGTGAGAGCCAGAAATCTTGATTGCTTGTTTCTGACCAAATACTTATTTTCCACCATAATATGCAAATAAAATGAAAAAAAAACAGACAATGTGATTTTCAGGATTTTTTTTTCTCAGTTTGTCTCCCATAGTTGAGGTCTACCTATGATGTAAATTACAGACGCCTCTCATCTTTTTAAGTGGTGGAACTTGCACTATTGCTGACTGACTAAATACTTTTTTTCCCCACTGTACCTTCTATAAAGCTGGGCCCCAAGTTTATTGGCCCATACAAAGTTGTGGAGGTTGTTAACCCAGTAGCCTACCGACTGCAGCTGCCCACCTCCTTTAAAATTTCTAATGTCTTCCACAGGTCCCTGTTAAAGCCTGTGGGGACGGTGAGAGAGGATCCCTCATCAAATGCTCCGCCAGTGCTGGTAGAGGGGCAGCTGGAGTATGAAGTAGGGCGCATTGTTGACTCCCGTTGGGTGCGCCGGAGACTCCAGTATCTGATACACTGGAAGGGGTACTCTCTGGAGGATCGGTCATGGGTTCCGGCCAGTTCGGTGCATGCCGATCGTCTGGTGCGGGCTTTCCACGCCAGATACCCAGACAAGCCTGGGGGTCCAGTGGCCCCCCATTAAGAGGGGGGTACTGTCATGGTTTGAACAGGGTTCTTGCCCTGCACTCACAGGGTTAAGTGTTCGTGGCCTCTTTCTGGATCTGGGAGGGGTATTTATACTCACTCTTTACCAGGGTTCTCTGTCAGCTATACTGTTGTTCTGGTGTGTCTGACCCCTGGTGTGCGTGTATTCTGCATTGCTTGTTTGCTTCCCGTGTATGACCCGGCCTGTTCCCTCACTCTGTACTCCGTCTCTCGCTTTGGTACATTTGTCTTCTCCGGTTCTGACCTCCTGGCTTGGCTATCGTTACTCCGTTACAGTTTGTCCCTATTGTACCGTCTATTGCCCGTTCTGGTTTTCTGACCTATTGCTACGTCCTGACTATCCTTTCTGTCTAAACCCTGTGGTACTGTATTTCTATCTTGTTCTTTGACGCTGGCTTCATCTGGTTTCTGTCTCTGTCTATGCCCCTTGGTAACATTGTCCCGTAGTTACCTTTCTAGGAGTTTCCCTGCAGCTCCTAGATCTGTGGAGCTTAGGCCATGCCCCCAGCAGTCATGTGCTTCAGGTCCTGATACTCTGAAGCACGCATCGTCACCGCTGCTGCCTTGCTCCACAGGTATCTTTGAGTACTGTCTTTGTGCTCAGGACACCCGCACTGGCTCAGTGAGCAAGTGCAGTGCGGTGTTCCTGACAACACCTTTCTAACAGCATAGAGAATTTGCTGGTCATATTGCGGTATTAAATAATCCGGGCCTGACTGAATCCCACAGTGTCCTGAAGTGTAGAGACATTCCAATTCTCCACAGTCCTCTATACACCCTTCTAACAGCATAGAGAATCTGCCTGTCATATTGTGGTGTTAAATAAACCGGGCCTGACTGAATCCCACAGTGTCCTGAAGTGTAGAGACATTCCAATTCTCCACAGTCCTCTATACACCTTTCTAACAGCATAGAGAATCTGCCTGTCATATTGCGGTGTTAAATAAACAGGGCCTGACTGAATCCCACAGTGTCCTGAAGTGTAGAGACATTCCAATTCTCCCCAGTACTATATACACCTTGTACCTTGTTTTACAGTACCAGAGAGTTGGTGTAAATTTGGGTAAAATTTTCCAAAAAATGAGGAAGTGTGGTGGAAGAGTCCGTGGAAGTGGGCGGGGGTTGGCAGCTGGTAATGATGGTGTTGGTGTTGGTGGTGGATCTGCTGGTAGTGGCAAAAGCAAAATAGCACCTAATACTGGAGGTGTTGAGGCTGCGTCATCGTCTGGCTCCACAAGGCCTCGAAGGCTCCCTTTTCTGGGAGTAGGTAAACTGCTTCTAAAGCCGGAACTTCAAGAACAAGTTTTGGCTTACATTGCTGACTCAGCCTCCAGCTCTATCGCCTCCTCTTCTGAAGTTTTAAACAATAAAAGCACTGAGTCGTCATTGGAGGCTCATGGTCATGAACCACACCTTTCCTTGTGTCCTTCACCCCTACCAAAATTGAAGGATGCAGTAGGCCACACTACGGATTACTCCATGGAGCTGTTTTCACATACCATGCCTGGGTTATCAAGTCAAATCGTGAATTATCCAGGCAAAGATGAATCTGACATGGAGTGCACTGATGCACAGCCACTGATAGATGATTCTGCTGGTACATTCACTCAGAGCACTACATTGTCCTCACTGTGTACTGAGCCAGAATCTGATCCAGATGAAACTCAGGTGCCCCTTCCCGCATACTATAGCTCCATACACGGTGACACAGAGGAAGGTGCACATGACATTGAAGAGGAGGTGATGGATGACCCAGTTGTTGACCCAGATTGGCATCCATTGGGGGTAGAGTGTGCCACTGCCAATAGCTCAGAAGAGGAGGAGCATCCGCAGTGGGCATCGACATCGCAACTTTTGTTATCTGGCAGGCCCGGAGCAGTCCAAAAACGGGTTACAAAAACCCAAAAAATTGCAGGACAGCTTGGCCAGACGGTCAAAAAAGCACAGCGTGCAAGGCCTCAAACTATCTTCCCTAGTAGTAAGAGTGCAGTGTGGCACTTTTCTGAACAAAATCCTAATGATCAGGCAAAGGTAATCTGTAAGAAGTGCGCAAAGACCTTTAGCCGAGGGAAAAATCTGAGAAATTTGAATACCAGTTGCATGCTAAGACATTTAACCACCATGCACTTGCAAGCGTGGATGGACTACCAAAACTCACGTACCACATGTGCTACTGCTCCCAAAGAAGGTAGTCAGCAACGCAACATTGTTTCCCCCACTGTAAGTCCACCGGTAAGCACACCACCAGCAGCAAATGTTGAGTTGTCGTCGCAAGGGCAAATCATTCAGGGAATCACACTATTATTGCAATGCAAGACTGAATCTAGGCCATCAGAAAGAACACCAACTCCATCACCATCATCAACCCTCTCTCAGTCCGCCATGTCCACCGCTACTTCCACCATATCCAGCTCTCAAGTCCAGCTCACCCTACCAGAGACTATGAGTAGGACAAAAAAGCACTCATCCTCTCATCCGCGTACACTGGGTTTGAACACCCACATTGCCAAACTAATCTTGTTAGAGATGATGCCCTAACGGTTGGTTGAAAGCGCAGCTTTCCGCGAACTAATGGCCTACGCAGTACCACGCTATGAACTACCCAGTTGACCACTTCTTTTCTCGCAAAGCCATCCCAGCCCTCCACCTTCGTGTGAAAGACCGCATTGTCCATGCACTCAAGCTGTCAGTGAGTGGAAAGGTGCACCTCACAACTGATGCATGGTCCAGTAGGCATGGCCAGGGCCGTTACATGTCCATCACTGCGCACTGGGTTAATGTGGTGGATTCAGGTTCCACAGGGGACAGCGGTGGTGGCACAGTGCTGGCTAGCCCATGGTATAGGAAACAGTTGGCTGTAGGCGTTCGACCCTCCTCCTCCTCCAGAAGTGAAAGCTGGTCCACAGAGCGCAGTCGCACGAGCACTGCATCCGCAGTTGACAGTGTTGCAAACGAGGTGTCCCCCTATCGATCAGCTAGTGGAAAGCATCAGCAGGCTGTGTTGCAGATGATGTGTTTGGGCGACAGGCACAGCGCAGAGGTACTGGCCGACTACTTTCAGCGACAAACTGAGTCATGGGGGGGCAGTCTACATCTTGAGGCAGGCAAGGTAGTTAGTGATAACGGCTGGAAATTTGTGGCAGCCATAGCCCTTTCAAAACTCAGACACATACCTTGCTTGGCTCACACCTTGAACCTGGTGGTGCAGTGCTTCCTCACTAATTATCCGGATTTAACAGGCCTGCTCCTTAAGGTTCGAAGACTGTGTTTGCACATCCGCCGGTCGCCGGTACTCTCCAGTCGTATGCAGAAGCTGCAGCGATTGCTCCACCTTCACAAGCACCGCCTAATTATCGACGTTGCAACAAGGTGGAACTCCACCCTGCACATGGTTGAGCAGCTGTGCGATCAAAGGCAGGCCGTAATGCATTTGTGGGATGATACACGGGCAGGCGCTTTGAGGGCAGACATGGAGTTGACAGGTGTGCAGTGGTCGAAGCTGAAAGACCTCTGTAAAGTCCTTCAGTGTTTTGAGGAATGTACACGACTGGTAAGCGCAGACGACGCCATCATAAGCATGAACATCCCACTTATGCGTCTGCTCATGCAAACTTTGACGCACATTAAGGAGCAGGCGTCTGCAGCCGAGGTTGAGGAGGAAGAGGAGGAGGGAAGCCTTGATGACAGTCAGCCATTGTCTGGTCAGGGAACTGTCGTGGACGAGGTGGAGGAAGAAGAGGAAGAAGAGGAGGATGATGCTGGGGATGATTATTTAGGGGAGGAGGATGCTTCTCATGGGGCAAGAGAAAATGTTGGCTTTGCAAGGTCTGGTACAGGGTTTGTGCGTGACTGGAGGGATGTGGATTAGCCAGAAAGTGCTCCTCCACCCAGCACTCGCAGTGCATCATTGACACCGGAAACATTGGCCCACATGTCAGATTATGCCTTGCAGATCCTAATAAGGGACTCCCGCATTGCCAAAATGATGAACGATGATGACTACTGGCTGGCCAGCATCCTGGATCCATGCTATAAAGGCAAATTCCAAAACATCATGCCTGAGGAGAACCTTGACCTAATATTGGCTAACAAACAAGCTACTCTGGTAAACCGGTTGGTTGAGGCATTCCCAGCACACAGCAGCGGTGATGGTTCTAACACGAGCCATAGGGGCCGGGGGCAGCTTGGAAGCAGTGTTGGTGGTGGACACATCAGAAGTGGTGTTTGGAGACAGGGGTTTCATGACCATGTTGTGGACTGATTTTTCAAGTCCCGCTCACACGACTGGTAATACTGCATCGATTGAAAGTGACAGGAGACAGCACTTGTCAAGTATGGTTACAAACTACTTTTCCTCCCATATCGATGTTCTCCCTCACAGGTCATTCCCATTTGACTACTGGGCAGCTAAACTGGACACCTGGCCTGAATTGGCACAATATGCCTTACAGGAGCTCGCATGCCCAGCTGCAAGTGTGCTATCGGAAAGAGTCTTCAGTAGAGTTGAGCGATACCGTCCGATACTTCAAAATATCGGATCGGAATGGATCGGCCGATCTTTAAAAAAAGTATCGGTATCGCCGATGCCGATACCGGAAGTCCCATTCAAGTCTATGAGACTTCCGTATTGGAATTGGAAAAACCCTTTCCTGCCCTTGTACAGCCTCTCGGGGGTCTGTACGGGCCTTCCGGGGGTCTCTGCCGGCCTGCCGGGGGTCTGTACCGGCCTGCCGGGGGGCTGTGCCGGCCTGCCGGTGGTCTGTGCACCCTGTGGGGGTCTGTACCAGCCTGCCGGGGGGCTGTGCCGGCCTGCCGGGGGGCTGTGCTGATGTCCGGGAGTCTTTGCAGGCATCGTCCGATGGGACTACAAGTCCCATCGGGCGATGCCTGCTACCATGACAGTGATTGACACATTAGCCAATGATGGGACAGTAGTAGTCCCATCATCCGGCTAATGTGTTAAATGTAAAAAAAAAAATACTACATACATACATACTACATGCATGCTACATACATACTACATGCTACATACATAATACATATATACTACATATATACTACATGCATGCTACATACATGCTACATGCTACATACATACTACATATATACTACATACATGCTACATGCTACATACATACTACATACATACTACATACATACTACATATATGCATCATACATACTACATGCTACATACATACTACATACATACTACATATATACTACATGCATGCTACATACATACTGCATGCATGCTACATACATACTACATGCATTCTACATACATACTACATGCATGCTACATACATACTACATGCTACATACATACTACATACATACTACATGCATGCTACATACATACTACATACATACTACATATATACTACATGCATGCTACATACATGCTACATGCTACATACATACTACATACATACTACATGCTACTTACATACCACATATATACTACATGCATGCTACATACATGCTACATACATACTACATACATACTACATGTATGCTACATACATACTACATGCTACATACATACCACATATATACTACATACATACTACATACATGCTACATACATACTACATGCATGCTACATACAATACATTCATACAATACATACATAGACATACAGTACATATAACATAGAGTAACATACTTACCAATACTTGTCACATTGTTCCCCAAAGCCATTGTCTTTTACGGAATAAATATTAACATAACAAACCACAAAAATACTCACCCATGATCCGAAGCAGTCCACGAGTGTGTCCCACGACGATCTTGGGTAGAGAACTGCAACATCAGCTGATGCTGCCGCTCTCTACGGGCTGCAGGAATCCAATGACGGAAGGTAGGTATCCTTCCGCACTGTATTCCTCCGCCACTTAAAAAAAAAAAATCCCTAGTCTCACTTTATGGTAAAAGCTGTGTGGGAAATTCATCATGATGACGTCATTTCGGCTGTCAATCAACTTTGAACTTCCGATTCCGATTCCGGAATCCGATATGACAAAAGTATCGGAAGTCAGTATCGGAATTCCGATACCGCTAATATCGGCCGATACCCGATACTTGCGGTATCGGAATGCTCAACACTAGTCTTCAGTGCTGCTGGATCAATCCTGACAGAAAAAAGGACCCGTCTGTCGACCCAAAATGTGGATGATTTAACCTTCATTAAAATAAACCATGCATGGGTTTCCAAGGATTTTGTCCCACCTTACCCTGATGACACATAGGTTGCCAGAAAAATTGTTTTCTTTGGTTCGCCTGTTCCTGGGACTTGACCAATTTCGCCTTTAGCAGCAGGTGAATGTCCCACATCAACATATGGCATTTTGTAAACCTCCCTAACTGGGCAGCATCCTCCCCCCCATGTCCGGGGTCACCACCGAGCGCATGCAACCGTGCGAGTGCCATTGCCCTGGACAGGTGGGTGGGCCGACTCGTGGACGCGGGCACTGGCACAGGGTCCCTCATAGTGCAATCAAGTGTCTCTGACGGTGGTGGTGCACACCTGCCATCAGACACACCGCCGTACTATGAGGGGCCCAGTGCCAGTGCCGACGCCCACGAGTGGGCCCCCCTTGCTTGGGCAGGGCCCCAGCATTTGCAATGTTTACCTCTCCCTGCTCCTCCGCTGTGTGTCTGGGCTGTCAAATCCATCACTGGGACTGGCACTTCAAATTTGGTGAACTGATAGAAGATGATGGTTAAGACATAGCTATGCCATGTCCTGCTGGCCGGGATCCAGCTTCAGATGATCAATGGCTTCCATTTCTTATGGACGTCGACTCACAATGAGATGCAGTGGTGGTTTCTCATCAGCTTTACCAGTTTTCCTACCCACAGACGTGTGACAATCCAGCGTACATTTTTAAATGTGCCCTCCCTCTCATGCCAATCCAATTGAATTGCCTACGGCCTGTGGCTTCTGTGTTTTGCACTCCAAAGTTACGTGACAGATCATGATAGGCAGTGAGCACCATGATTACATCTCTCCCTGTGATCAAAATTGGATGGATGTGAGTAACGGCGATGGGATCAACGGTACTGCGATACAGCAACACTTTATTCACAAAGAAAGGTTTTTGCTGTGTCCACACACTAATTAATTGAGGGTCAGCATCGCCTCTGAGAATTGTGACAGAAGTTGTTCCCGTGAATAGTAATTCGTAGATTTCTGCAATCACTAGACTTTAGGTAAATAATTGTACGTATGCATCTAATTTCCTATTGCAGAGAGTCTGGGCTGTCTTACTGAGACAGAAATATAAATGAAGATTTAAAAATACCACCAAAAGTGTATCATAGTGTACGCTTGAAATACATTTCCTTTTTTCTAGTTTTTAGATTGTTGTGTAATCCATGCAGAGAACACGGAGATTTTAAATGTTTAAACTATGCTCTATATACCTGCTATCCAGTGATAATGTACCCTATCTCAACTTTGTACAATCTGGTCTAATCCATACTGGGCCTGAGACCGTCTGAGCCTGCCTCCTGATCGATACACATAGGTTTTTAATGTGCAAACTATGCAACATATATACGTGTTATCCGGTGAAACTGTACCCTTTATCAACTTTCTCGAATCTTGTAGAATCCATACTGGGCCTGAGAACGGCTGCAGAGCTGTTAAGCAAGCTACAGCACCAGTGGTTTGGACACGTAATGTTTTGCATTTCTTCTGGAATGGCGGTTAGGCCGAAATCAGGAATTGCTGTTGACCTGCACTTACTGGGAAATCATCGTTCACGGCGAATAATTGGAATCCCAGATCGCCATCACTAACGGTGTTCAGCGGGTTATCTGCACCTGTAAGCTACAAAAGATGGTCCTTTCAGTGTAGCGTGCATGTAGCCCCGGACATGGAAGGCCATGATAGCCCTGTTATTGCTCGATTGCGCGTGCCAGAGCCTCGCGTATCCCTCTAGTAAGCTTTACGCGTACCGCAGGGGCATTCCGAAGTCTCGTTCGTTAACGAAATAAAGCTGACAAATCACTAGCACAACTACAAACGGACATGCCACACCACACACACACAATCGGCAAAGCTTTCAATGTGTGCATTTTTTTGAGGTGGCATGGTTGTGGTTTCCAAGGTGGAGTCCAATTAAGCTGTAGGGTCCACTCCTGGTGGTGCCCTTTTGGACATTCCTTTAAGGTTCAGCTTTGCAATCATACTGCCCCCGAAAAGCAAACACTTTGGCTTCATGGACGCTGTTTGGAGGTTCATGGGAAGAACGCCGCCCGATCGCCAGTTGCCATAATTTATTGGTGGGAAGTACGAAGGTATATGATCGTGTTCGTTTTCAGATTTTGGTTTTTACATTTTTAGTCCAGACTTTCTTGACTTCATAAGGGCATGACAAGCCTAGATCTGTGTCTCCTCCACCTCCTCCTTTTACTCCTCCACCTCTTTTGTAAATGTAGTTGCCCTTTTCCTTATGTTATTTTTGTCTTCTGAGCATTTTGTCGGCTTTGAGACACTTTGAATAGGTTCCTTAAATATAAGCTTTATACATTGCCCTAAAATAATGAAAAATAGCTACTAAACTTGTAAACTTTCTACCAAAATGAAAGGATGTTTGAAAAATTATGCTGCAGTAGGAGGAAAAAATGGTTAGCACTTGACTTTTTGTGAAATGGTGCCAGTGAAGGTAACCCGAGGTCCCATAAGCATAAGTTGGGTCCAGTTTAGAGTCAATGCCCAGTGTATGCAATGGGTTCAGGAGGAGCTGGTCTCCAGGGAGTAGGGGTTTGATTCATTGGTGGCACAGTGGAGGGTGCAGACCCTTCTGTGTCACCGCAATAGGCTTTATGTCATATTTTATTGCGGTGACGCTGCTTACCTGGTTTTCCCATGATGCTTTTTTGAAAAGGCGACTATATGATAAAGGCCAATGATTTGCCGAAACGTCGTTTAAATTGTCGCTTCACCTATCAGCAATAAATACTCACCTGAAGCATTATTTTTCTTGTACGTGTGCAGTGATTTTCTCTGAACTTATGAAAAATTATGCTGACATAGAGAAGAAGACTAATAGAAGAAGACTAGTAGAAGACTAAGGTAAATGTTTTAACGTTTTTATGTAATAACTATACAGTTTAAAGATATAAACGTTCAAAGTTAGAGTATTGCAAATGTTTATTAAATTTATTGCTAAAATAAAAGATAACATGTCAGGAAAAAAATATTCACAGAATAACTGGGATATGGGACATTCCATCGTTATTACCACATAAAGTAACCCATGTCAGATTTGAAAACTAGGGCTTGGTCACTAAAGGGTAAAAATGCATTCTTCCTAATATGAATTCTCTGATATCTAACAAGTTGAGATTTAGATGAAAAAAAATCCCACATTCTGAACATGCAAATGTTATCTCTCCTGTGTGAATTATTTCATGTCTAACAGGATTTGATTAGTATGTAAAACATTTTTCACATTCTGAACATGAAAATGGCTTCTCTCATATGTGTATTGTCTCATGTGTAGCGAGAGTTGATTTCTCTGTAAAACAGTTCCCACATTCTGAACATGAAAATGGCTTCTCTCCTGTGTGAATTCTCTCATGTCTAACAAGGCTACATTTTTCTGTAAAACATTTTCCACATTCTGAACATGCAAATGGCTTCTCTCCTGTGTGAATTCTCTCATGTGTAACAAGATTTGATTTGTTTGTAAAGCATTTTCCACATTCTGAACATGAAAATGGCTTCTCCCCTGTGTGAATTCTCTCATGGGTAACAAGATGTGATTTGTCTGTAAAACATTTCCCACATTCTGAACATGAAAATGGCTTCTCTCCTGTGTGAATTCTCTTGTGTGTAACAAGAAATGTTTTTCGACTAAAACATTTTCCACATTCTGAACATGAAAATGGCTTCTCTCCTGTGTGAATTCTCTCATGTCTAACAAGAGTTGATTTATCTGTAAAACAGTTCCCACATTCTGAACATGAAAATGGCTTCTCTCCTGTGTGAATTCTCTCATGTGTAACAAGAAATGATTTCTGCCTAAAACATTTTCCACATTCTGAGCATGAAAATGGCTTCTCTCCTGTGTGAATTCTCTCATGTCTAACAAGATGACTTTTCTTTGTAAAACATTTCCTGCATTCTGAGCATGAAAATGGCTTCTCTCCTGTGTGAATTCTCTCATGTGTAACAAGAAGAGATTTGTCTGTAAAACATTTTCCACATTCTGAACATGAACATAGCTTCTCTCCTGTGTGAATTCTCTCATGTCTAACAAGATGTGATTTCTTTGTAAAGCATTTTCCACATTCTGAACATGAAAATGGCTTATCTCCTGTATGAATTCTCTCGTGTCCAACAAGGTGAGATTTAAAAATGAAACATTTTCCACATTTTGAACATGAAAATGGCTTCTCTCCTGTGTGAATTCTCATGTGTGTAACAAGAAAGGATTTTTGACTAAAACATTTTCCACATTCTGAACATGAAAATGGCTTCTCTCCTGTGTGAATTCTCTCATGTGTAATGAGATTGGATTTCTTTGTAAAACATTTTCCACATTCTGAACATGAAAATGACTTCTCTCCTGTGTGACTTCTCTCATGAGTAAGAATTGATTTCTCTGTAAAACATTTCTCATATTCTAAACATGAAAATGGCTTCTTCCTTATTTTGTGTCTTTTATTTTGCTCAACAGTCTGTGATGAATTAGGACATTGTACTTTAAAAGGATCCACGTCTGAGATGTTGGTATGTTCTTCATATGGGTCTTGTGCAATACTATAATCATCTGCTTTAATATCCAAACATATAAGATGTCTTTCGGAGCTCCTGGTACGGCCATCTGCCAAGAATAAATCTGATTTGATTTTTGAGCAAAATAACCTTAATAGTTATATTTATCTAAATCTAAAAATATTAAGAAAAGTAAACAAAAAATTACATACAAATTGCAAGGTGTGTAGCAAAGTTCTATTTTTAACTCACTAAAGTGTAATTTGCATGATGTGATGATTCCACAAAGAATCAATTGTGCTAATGTTCATTCTCAATCATTGGCCAGTGCAAACATCAAATAATAAAACATTTGTGATTGGTCACATATTTTATATGAGAATAAAAATGATCATTGTCAGCAGCACAGACATCATCCCTTCTGAGTAAATTGAGGATGTTCTGCATTAAGAAAAAAGCTGTGAGGTAAGGAAACAAACCATTATTGCTACATCAAAATGAAAACTAATAATCCCAAATCAATTTTCTGTATCATCAATCACTGCTCATTGATGAAATTCTATTCTCCTTGCAGCACATCCCCACACTCACTTCTATCACCCTGTCACGATCCTCTACACGTTTTCGCAACCATGATAACCTCATACCCATTCATCCAGCCCCCACTCCCCCGATCCCCCTACCTGGGCCACTATGGAATGCATGCTCTGTCTGCAATAAACTGTCGTTTATCCATGACCTCTTCATCACCAACAAACTCTCCTTCTTTTGCATTACCGAAACCTGGCTCACCCCCTCTGACTCAGCCTCTCCAGCTGCACTGTCTTACGGCAGATTCCATCTATCTCACACACCTCACCCCAGTAACAAACGTGGTGGAGGAGTTGGCTTGCTCCTCTCAGATACCTGCTCCTTTACCCCAATTCTTCTACCACCCTCCACTACTCTTCCCTCATTAGAGGTGCACTCTGTCCGCATCTACTCCCCCTCCAACCTCCAGCTAGCTGTCATCTACCGCCCCCCAGAAATAGCCATCTCAACCTTTCTTGACCACTTCACCACCTGGCTACTTCATTTCCTCTCTGCTGACATCCCCACTATCATCATGGGTGACTTCAACATCCCCATTGACGCTTCCACCCCAGCTGCCTCTAAACTTTTATCGCTCACTGCCTTCTTTGGCCTCACTCAATGGTCCTCCATGGCCATTCACAAAGACAGTCACACTCTGAACCTTATCTTCACCTGCCTCTGTTCCCTTACTAATCTCACTAACTCCCACCTCCCCCTGTCTGAGCACAACCTACTAACAGTCTCTTCCCTCTCCTCTTCTAGTGCACAACCTCCACTCCACAAACTTGCTCACCCTCGCAGAAATCTCTAACACCTCAATTTACAATCGCTTTCTGAGTCCCTCCTCCCTCTTACAGACATAGCTACCCTTCATGACACAGATGCTGCTGCCACCTTTTATAACACCACAATAACAGCAGCACTTGATTCGGCCACCCCCTCACGCATAGCAAAACTCATACAATCAACAGACATCCCTGGCTGACGAGCCTCACCAAAGAACTGAGACGGGCTTCCAAGGTTGCTGAGCGGAGAAGGAAGAAATCCCACTCTGCCGAGCACTTTACCGCATACAAGCAGCAGTCCCTCACCAGCTTCAAGTCCACGCTCTGTGACGCAAAACAAACTTACTTCTCATCTCTCATATCCTCCGTCTCACAACCCTAAACAGCTTTTCAACTATGTCAATTCTCTACTCCGTCCCGCAGCACCTCCTCCTTCTCCTCTCATCACCGCTGAAGACTTTGCCTCTTTCTTTAACCCCTTCATGACCCAGCCTATTTTGACCTTAATGACCTGGCCATTTTTTGCAATTCTGACCAGTGTCCCTTTATGAGGTAATAACTCTGGAACGCTTCAACGCATCCTAGCGATTCTGAGATTGTTTTTTCGTGACATATTGGGCTTCATGTTAGTGGTAAATTTAGGTCGATAATTTTTGCGTTTATTTGTGAAAAAATCAGAAATTTGGTGAAAATTTTGAAAATTTCGCAATTTTCAAATTTTGAATTTTTATTCTGTTAAACTAGAGAGTTATGTGACACAAAATAGTTACTAAATAACATTTACCACATGTCTACTTTACATCAGCACAATTTTGGAAGCAAAATATTTTTTTGTTAGGAAGTTATAAGGGTTAAAAGTTGACCAGTGATTTCTCATTTTTACAACAAAATTTGCAAAACCATTTTTTTTAGGGACCACCTCACATTTGAAGTCACTTTGAGGGGTCTATATGGCAGAAAATACCCAAAAGTGACACCATTCTAAAAACTGAACCCCTCAAGCTACTCAAAACCATATTCAAGAAGATTATTAACCCTTCAGGTGTTTCACAGCAGCTAAAGCAATGTGGAAGGAAAAAATGGACATTTTAATTTTTCCAACACAAATTTTCTTTCAGCATCAATTTTTTCATTTTCACATGGGCAACAGGATAAAATGGATCGTAAACTTTGTTGGGCAATTTCCCCTGAGTACACCGATACCTCATATGTGGTCATAAACCACTGTTTGGGCGCATGGCAGGGCTCAGAAGGGAAGGAGCGCCATTTGACTTTTTGAATGGAAAATATGCTGGAATATTTAGCGCTTGCCATGTCGTGTTTGGAGAGCCCCTGTGCGCCTAAACACTGGAGCTCCCCCACAAGTGACCCCATTTTGGAAACTAGACCCCCCAAGGAACTTATCTAGATGCATAGTGATCACTTTGAACTCCCAGGTGCTTCTCAAATTGATCCGTAAAAAAAAAAGTACTTTTTTTTCACAAAAATTATCTTTTAGCCTCAGTTTTTTCATTTTCACATGGGCAACAGGATAAAATGGATCCTAAAATTTGTTGGGCAATTTCTCCTGAGTACACCGATACCTCATATGTGGTCATAAACCACTGTTTGGGTGCACGGCAGGGCCTGGAAGGGAAGGAGCGCCATTTGACTTTTTGAATGGAAAATTAGCTCCAATCGTTATCGGACACCATGTCACGTTTGGAGAGCCCCTGTGTGCCTAAACATTGGAGCTCCCCCACAAGTGATACCATTTTGGAAACTAGACCCCTTAAGGAACTTATCTAGATGTGTAGTTAGCACTTTGAACCCCCAAGTGCTTCACAAAAGTTTATAACATAGAGCAGTGAAAGTAAAAAAATCATTTTTTTCCTCAAAAATGATTTTTTAGCACGCTATTTTTTATTTTCACAAGGGTAACAGGAGAAATTGGACCAAAAAAGTTGTTGTCCAGATTGTCCTGAGTACGCTGGTACCCCATATGTGGGGGGGGCACTGTTTGGGTGCACGGCAGGGTGCAGAAGGGAATGAGCGCCATTTGACTTTTTGAAATGAAAATTAGCTCCAATCGTTAGCGGACACCATGTCATGTTTGGAGAGCCCCAGTGTGCCTAAACTTTGGAGCTCCCCCATAAATGACCCCATTTTGGAAACTAGACCCCCTAAGGAACTTATCTAGATGCATAGTGAGCACTTTGAACCCCCAGGTGATTCACAGAAGTTTATAATGCAGAGCAGTGAAAATAAAAAATCTTTTTTTTCCTAAAAAAAAAATTTTTTAGTTGGCAATTTTTTATTTTCACAAGGGTACTAGGATAAATTGGACCCCAAAGGTTGTTGTCCAGTTTATCCTGAGTACGCTGGTACCCCATATGTGGGGGGAACCACTGTTTGGGCACACGTTGGGGCTCAGCAGGGAAGTAGTGACATTTTGAAATGCTGACTTTGATGGAATGGTCTGCGGGTGTCGTTACATTTGCTGAGCCCCTGTGTGCCTAAACAGTAGAAACCCCCCACAAGTGACCCCATTTTGGAAACTAGACCCCCCAAGGAACTTATCTAGTTGTGTGGTGAGCACCTTGAACCCCCAAGTGCTTCACAGAAGTTTATAACGCAGAGCCATGAAAATAAAAAATCATTTTTTTCCCTCAAAAAAAAATGATTTTTAGCACGCAATTTTTTTTCACAAGGCTAACAGGATAAATTGGACCCCAAAAGTTGTTGTCCAGTTTGTCCTGAGTACGCTGATACCCCATATGTGGGGGATGACCACTGTATGGGCACACGTCAGGGCTCGAAAGAGAAGTAGTGACGTTTTGGAATGCAGACTTTGATGGAATGGTCTGCGGGCATCATGTTACATTTGCAGAGCCCTTGATGTACCTAAACTGTGGAAACCCCCCACAAGTGACCCCATTTTGGAAACTAGACCCCATAAGGAACTTGCCTAGATGTGTGGTGAGCACCTTGAACCCCGAAGTGCTTCACAGAAGATTGTAACGCAGAGCCATGAAAATAAAAAATCCTTTTTTTTCCTCAAAAAATGAATTTTTAGCTCGCAATTTTTTATTTTCACAACGGTAACAGGAGAAATTGGACCCCAAAAGTTGTTGTCCAGTTTGTCCTGAGTACGCTGATACCCCATATGTGGGGAGGGACCACTGTTTGGGCACACGTCAGGGCTTGGAAGGGAAGTAGTGACGTTTTGAAATACCGACTTGATCGAATGGTCTGCGGGCATCATGTTACGTTTGCAGAGCCTCTGATGTGCCTAAACAGTGGAAACCCCCCACAAGTGACCCCATTTTGGAAACTAGACCACCCAAGGAATTTATCTAGATGTGTGGTGAGCAGCACTTTGAACCCCCAAGTGCTTCACAGAAGTTTATAACGCAGAACCGTGAAAATAAAAAATCTTTTTTTTCCTCAAAAAATGATTTTTTAGCCTGCAATTTTTTTCTTCACAAGGGTAGCAGGATAAATTGGACCCCAAAAGCTGTTGTCCAGTTTGTCCTGAGTACGCTGGTACCCAATATGTGGGGAGGGACCATTGTTTGGGCACACGTCGGGGCTCGGAATGGAAGTAGTGACGTTTTGAAATGCAGACTTTGATGGAATAGTCTGCGGTCGCCATTACGTTTGCAGAGCCCCTGATGTGCCTAATCAGTGGAAACCCCCACAAGTAGTGTTGAGCATTCCGATACCGCAAGTATCGGGTATCGGCCGATACTTGCTGTATCGGAATTCCGATACCGACTTCCGATATTTTTTCAATATCGGAATTCGGCATCGGAATCGGAAGTTCAGTTGATTGACGGCCTGACGTCATCATGATGCGCGGTGTGTGCGCATCATGATGCGCCGTCATTTCGGGCCTTCCGGGGGTCTCTGCCGGCCTGCCGGGGGGGCTGTGCCGGCCTGCCGGGGGGCTGTGTGGACTGCCCGGGGTCTGTACCGGCCTGCCGGGGGGCTGTGCCGGCCTGCCGGTGGTCTGTGCACCCTGTGGGGGTCTGTACCGGCCTGCCGGGGGGCTGTGCCGGCCTGCCGGGGGGCTGTGCTGATGTCCGGGGGTCTGTGCAAGCATCGTCCGATGGGACTACAAGTCCCATCGGGCGATGCCTGCTACCATGACAGTGATTGACACATTAGCCAATGATGGGACAGTAGTAGTCCCATCATCCGGCTAATGTGTTAAATGTAAAAAAAAAAAAAAAAAAAAAATTACATGCTACATACATACAACATGCATACTACATACATGCTACATTCATACTACATACTACATACATGCTACATTCATACTACATAAATACTACATGCAACATACATACTACATATATACTACATGCATGCTACATACATACTGCATGCTACATACATACCACATATATACTACATACATACTACATGCATGCTACATGCTACATACATAACACATATATACTACATGCATGCTACATACATACTACATGCATGCTACATACATACTGCATGCTACATGCATGCTACATACATACTACATACATACTACATATATACTACATGCATGCTACATACATACTACATGCTACATACATACTACATATATACTACATGCATGCTACATACATACTACATGCTACATACATACTACATATATACTACATGCATGCTACATACTACATGCTACATACATACTACATATATACTACATGCATGCTACATACTACATGCTACATACATACCACATATATACTACATACATACTACATGCATGCTACATGCTACATACATAACACATATATACTACATGCATGCTACATACATACTACATGCATGCTACATACATACTGCATGCTACATGCATACTACATACATACTACATACATACTACATATATACTACATGCATGCTACATACATACTACATGCATGCTACATACATACTGCATGCTACATGCATACTACATACATACTACATACATACTACATATATACTACATGCATGCTACATACATACTACATGCTACATACATACTACATATATACTACATGCATGCTACATACTACATGCTACATACATACTACATATATACTACATGCATGCTACATACTACATGCTACATACATACTACATATATACTACATGCATGCTACATACATACTACATGCATGCTACATACATACTACATGCTACATACATACCACATATATACTACATACATACAATACATTCATACAATACATACATAGACATACAGTACATATAACATAGAGTAACATACTTACCAATACTTGTCACATTGTTCCCCGAAGCCATTGTCTTTTCCGGGATAAATATTAACATAACAAACCACAAAAATACTCACCCACGATCCGAAGCAGTCCACGAGTGTGTCCCACGACGATCTTGGGTAGAGAACTGCAGCATCAGATGATGCTGCCGTTCTCTACGGGCTGCAGGAATCCAATGACGGAAGGTAGGTATCCTTCCGCACTGTATTCCTCCGCCACTTAAAAAAAAAAAGTCCCTAGTCTCACTTTATGCCATTGCTGTGTGGGAATTTCCCACACAGCAATGGCATAAAGTGAGACTAGGGACTTTTTTTTTTTAAGTGGCGGAGGAATACAGTGCGGAAGGATACCTACCTTCCGTCATTGGATTCCTGCAGCCCGTAGAGAACGGCAGCATCATCTGATGCTGCAGTTCTCTACCCAAGATCGTCGTGGGACACACTCGTGGACTGCTTCGGATCGTGGGTGAGTATTTTTGTGGTTTGTTATGTTAATATTTATCCCGGAAAAGACAATGGCTTCGGGGAACAATGTGACAAGTATTGGTAAGTATGTTACTCTATGTTATATGTACTGTATGTCTATGTATGTATTGTATGAATGTATTGTATGTATGTAGTATATATGTGGTATGTATGTAGCATGTAGTATGTATGTAGCATGCATGTAGTATGTATGTAGCATGCATGTAGTATATATGTAGTATGTATGTAGCATGTAGTATGTAGCATGCATGTAGTATATATGTAGTATGTATGTAGCATGTAGTATGTAGCATGCATGTAGTATATATGTAGTATGTATGTAGCATGTAGTATGTATGTAGCATGCATGTAGTATATATGTAGTATGTATGTAGCATGTAGTATGTAGCATGCATGTAGTATATATGTAGTATGTATGTAGCATGTAGTATGTAGCATGCATGTAGTATATATGTAGTATGTATGTAGCATGTAGTATGTATGTAGCATGCATGTAGTATATATGTAGTATGTATGTAGCATGTAGTATGTATGTAGCATGCATGTAGTATATATGTAGTATGTATGTAGTATGTATGTAGCATGCATGTAGCATGCAGTATGTATGTAGCATGCATGTAGTATGTATGTAGCATGCATGTAGTATATATGTGTTATGTATGTAGCATGTAGCATGCATGTAGTATGTATGTAGTATATATGTGGTATGTATGTAGCATGCAGTATGTATGTAGCATGCATGTAGTATATATGTAGTATGTATGTTGCATGTAGTATTTATGTAGTATGAATGTAGCATGTATGTAGTATGTAGTATGAATGTAGCATGTATGTAGTATGCATGTTGTATGTATGTAGCATGTAATTTTTTTTTTTTTTTTTACATTTAACACATTAGCCGGATGATGGGACTACTACTGTCCCATCATTGGCTAATGTGTCAATCACTGTCATGGTAGCAGGCATCGCCCGATGGGACTTGTAGTCCCATCGGACGATGCCTGCACAGACCCCCGGAGCCTGCACAGACCACCGGCAGGCCGGCACAGCCCCCCGGCAGGCCGGCACAGCCCCCCGGCAGGCCGGCACAGCCCCCCGGAGCCTGCACAGCCCCCCGGCAGGCCGGCACAGCCCCCCGGCAGGCCGGCACAGCCCCCCGGAGCCTGCACAGACCACCGGCAGGCCGGCACAGACCACCGGAGCCTGCACAGACCCCCTGGCAGGCCGGCACAGCCCCCCGAAAGGCCCGTACAGACCCCAGAGAGGCTGTACAAGGGCAGGAAAGGGTTTTTCTTATTCCGATACCGGAAGTCCCATAGACTTGAATGGGACTTCCGGTATCGGAATCGGCGATACCGATACTTTTTTTAAAGATCGGCCGATACCATCCGATACGATACTTTGAAGTATCGGACGGTATCGCTCAACTCTACCCACAAGTGACCCCATTTTGGAAACTAGACCTTCCAAGGAACTTATGTAGATGTATGGTGAGCACTTTCAACCCCCAAGTGCTTCACAGAAGTTTATAATGCAGAGACGTGAAAATGACAAAAACATTTTTTTTCCACAAAAATAATTTTTTAGCCCCCAATTTTTTTATTTTCCCAAGGGTAATAGGAGAAATTAGTCCCCAAAAGTTGTTGTGCAATTTTTCCTGAGTACGCTGACACCCCATATGTGGGGGTAAACCACTGTTTGGGCACACGTTGGGGCTTGGAAGGGAGGGATCACCGTTTGACTTTTTGAACGCAAAATTGGCTGGAATCAATGGTTGCACCATGTCGCGTTTGGAGACCCCCTGATGTGCCTAAACAGTGGAAACCCCTCAATTCTAACTCCAACCCTAACCCCAACACACCCCTAACCACAACTCTAACCCCAACACATCCCTAACCCTAATCCCAACCCTAACCATAAACCTAACCCCAACACACCCCTCACCCCAACACTAACCATAACACTAACCACAAGCCTAACCCTAATTCTAACCCTAACCCTAATTCCAACCTTAACCCTAATTCTAACCCTAATTCCAACCCTAACCCTAATTCCAACCCTAACCCTCTTTCCAACCCTAACCCTCTTTCCAACCCTAACCCTCTTTCCAACCCTAACCCTAACCCTCTTTCCAACCCTAACCCTCTTTCCAACCCTAACCCTCTTTCCAACCCTAAAACTTTTTCTAACCCTAACCCTCTTTCTAACCCTAACCCTAATGGAAAAAAAAAATAAAAATATTTTCTTTATTTTATTGGTTATGCCTACCTATGGGGGTGATAATCGGGGGGTTCATTTACTTTTTATTTCATTTTGATCACTGTGAGAGTGATCAAAATGAAATAATGGAATCTGCAGCCGGCAGATTCGGGCGGGCGCACTGCGCATGCGCCCGCCATTCTCTAAGATGGCGGCGCCCATGAACCGGACCCGCCGGACACCGGGAGCGACGGGGGGACTTAGAAGGTGCCGGGGGCGGTGAGAGTGGGTGAGGGGGTTATCGGAAGATGGCGGGGAGCGGAGGGAATGGGAGGGAGGGCAGATGATGACAGCGGCGGCAGATCGCCGCTGTCATTCAGTTGCGGGGGGGCGATCGCCGGTGGGGGGGTGGAATCGGTGTCTCCAGCCATGTCCGATGCTACTACAGCATCAGCCATGGCTGGATTGTAATATTTCATCAATTTTCATTGATGAAATATTACTATCGCTCTGATTGGCTGTTTCACTTTTAACAGCCAATCAGAGCGATCGTAGCCATGTGGGGGCGAAGCCACGCCCCCTGTGGTGTATTACAAAGCATGACACAGGGTATGCGTCATAGGTCGGATTGGCACCAACTTTCATGACGCATACGCTGTGTCACAGGTCGGGAAGGGGTTAAGCAGAAGATTGATACATTCAGAGAAAGCTTTGGCCCACAACCCCCAATGCCCCGATAGCTGCTCAGCCCTATTCCTCGAAAACCAACTTCTCCACCATGACAGAAGATCAGCTCTCCACCCTCCTATCAAAATCACACTTCACCACTTGCATGCTTAACCCGCTCCTGTCCCACCTCATCCCTAATCTCGCCACAGTCTTCATCCCTACTCTAACACACCTCTTCAACCTCTCACTTACAAATGGTGTGTTCCCCTCATCCTTCAAACATGCTTCGATCACACCTATCCTCAAAAAGACCTCCCTTGACCCATCCTCTTTGTCTAGCTATCGCCCAATATCTCTTCTCCCTTATGCCTCAAAACTACTGGAACAGCATGCTCATCTTGACCTGTCCTCCCACCTCTCCTCCTGCTCCCTCTTTGACCACTTACAATCAGGCTTCCGACTGCATCACTCAACTGAAACTGCCCTAACTAAAGTCACCAATGACCTGCTAACTGCCAAGAGCAAGCGACACTACTCTGTCCTCCTTCTCCTAGACCTGTTTTCTGCCTTCGACACTGTGGACCATTCTCTCCTGCTACAGATTCTCTCATAACTTGGCGTCACAGGCTTGGCCCTATCCTGGATCTCATCATATCTAACAAACCAAACATTTAGTGTCTCCGTCTCCCAAACCACCTCCTTACCTCACCCTCTCACTATCGGTGTTCCTCAAGGCTCAGTTCTAGAACCTCTACACTTCTCCAGCTACACCTTCGGCCTGGGACAGCTCATAGAATCCCACGGATTGCAGTATCATCTCTATGCCGATGACACGCAGATCTACCTATCTGGACCTGACCTCACCTCATTACTTACCAAAATCCCACAATGTCTGTCTGCTATTTCAGCTTTCTTCTCTGCTCGCTTTCTAAAACTGAACATGGACAAAACAGAATTCATAATCTTTCCCCATCTCATTCTACCCCTCCACCAGACCTATCCATCAATGTCAATGACTGCTCACTTTCCCCAGTCCCCCATACTCAGTGCCTCGGGGTGATCCTCGACTCTGCCCTCTCTTTCAAGCCACATATCCAAACCCTTGCCTCCTCCTGCAGTCTCAAACTCAAAAATATTTCCCGGATCCGTGCATTCCTTGACCACGAAACCACAAAAACACTAGTGTACATGAGATGGTGTGATAGGCTATGTGGATATCATTTTGTGTATATTTCTATTTCACTTATTTTCATAGTGTTTTTCTTGTTGCCTTGTATGTATATAGGTACTGTCACACTTAGCGATGTACCAGCGATCCCGACCAGCGATATGACGTGGTCAGGATCGCTGGTACATCGCTAAGTGGTCGCTAGTGTGCTGCCACACAGGCAGATCTCACCAGCGACATCGTAGGGGTCGGGGGTCGCTACTTACCTGTCAGACACAGCGATCCTGATGTCCTCCCGCCCGCGTCTATGTGTCGCTCGTTGTCACAGCAGGAAGCCCAGCAGGAAGCTGACGACGAGAAACAGTCCAGGACGTTCTCGCGCGATCAGCGATAACAAGCGGGGGAGCGGTCGGAGGTAAGTATCAGACATAGCGATATCGCTATAACGTCACAAAAACCAGTGACGTTATAGCGATATTGCTAGCGTTATCGCTTAGTGTGACAGACCCTTATAGCCTGACTGTATCTGTCTCTTGATGACCCCCTGAAGTTCCTTAATCTCCAAGGCTCCTTTGATCTCCTCTGGGAGGCCTGCAAACCGCCACAACCTGTTTGACTACCTCTGGACACAAGGAAGAGGGTGGGGAGGACAGGAGCTAGACAGGTCAGTTCCTGTGTGGAGAGGATCGTGTAAAGACTGCACCTCAGAGAGAAGGACCCATTTTATCCTCTGGTGCTAGAGTTTTGGAATCTCATCTCCCTGGACATTTTATCCTGTTACTGGACTGCATCCTTGTTCTGGACTATTGCATCCTCAGTGTGGTGGATTGTTTATGGACCTTCTAATTTTGCCTGTAATAAAGGTCTTGGGATTGTTCACCCTTCCCTCGCTCTGTTGATTGTGTGGTATCGGAGAAGGACCCCGTGACAGCACGCCCTTATCATCTCCCGCTTAGACTACTGCAACCTCCTACTCTCTGGCCTCCCCTCTAGCACTCTGGCACCACTCCAATCCATCCTACACTCTGCTACCCAACTAATCCATCTGTCTCCCCATTATTCCCCAGCCTCTCCCCTCTGCCAAGACCATCACTGGCTTCCTATCATCCAGAAGCTCCAGTTCAAAACACTAACTACGACATACAAAGCCATCCACAACCTGTCTCCTCCATATATCTGTGACATGGTCTCCCACTGCTTACCCACATGCAACCTTCGATCCTCTCAAGATCTCCTTCTCTACTCTCCTCATCTCTTCTTCCCACAACCGCATTCAAGACTTCTCCCGTGCTTCCCCTATTCTCTGGAACTCTCTACCCCAACACATCAGACTCTCACCTACCATGGAAACCTTCAAAATGAACCTGAAGACCCACCTCTTCCGACAAGCTTACAACCTGCAGTGTTCCCCAGTCTACTGAGCTGCTGCATGACCATCCCTACCCTCTCCTAGTGTATCCTCACCCATCCCCTGTAGACTCTGAGCCCTTGCGGGTAGGGTCCTCTCTCCTTCTGTACTTGTGTGTGTCTTGTATTGCTCATGTTTATTGTACTTGTCTATATTTGCCCCTTTTCACATGTAAAGTGCCATGGAATAAATGGTGCTGTATAAATGTATAATAGTAATAATACATTTCCACAGGCAGATATTGCCATGTAACAAGCACTGATTCATGATATGGGAACATTTTTTCTCTCTCCCCATTTTGGGAATAATAAAAAATAATTGGATTCCATATTGTATCTTTTAGTATGTGCAGTGGAAATTATATCTATTCTTCAGTGAACACTACACATCGACCACTGGCGCTCCATCTTCCATGTTGTGCAGGACTTGTTCATATTGTGTCACTTGTAGCGATGACCGCTACATGCACAACAGAGGAGCCGTATGGTCGTGTATTAGGAAGTCACGGCCATGGAGAAATATAAAGCTGGATAAGCCCAGGCAATTCTCTGCTTTCTCTTATAATCTACTCCTGGCTGTGACTATGAGACGATTGTGTTAAAACAGTTTTTTTAAGCTCCATCTAGTTCAGTAAATCAAATAGGTTACTTAGGACACATATTAATCCTGGAACCAGAGCCATGATGGATATGATGTTAAACACTAAACTAGATGCTTTGCCTATAAAATTTGATACGTACTGTATATTTGATAATCTATCATTTCAGTCTATTCTTAAATCCATATTATAGATACACAACCGGTTATTACATATTGCACAATTACATTGTCAGCCATATATAACCTGTATTTTAGCTGAATGGAGGAATCTATGGACAAAACAGCTGAGAAACACTTAACAAAAAATTGTCAAGCCTAAAATTCTCCGGTCTGGTGAATGAGGAGAATGTGACTCTTCTCTGCTTTATATAGCGGTGACTCCTCACTGGGGCAGTTACCTGTAGGAACGTCCTCTTTGCACCACTCCTCATCCCGCACATCACTTTCTCCTTTCTCCATTATGGCTTCAGTATTGATGTTCTTCAGATATTTTCCTGGATGTCAAAGCGGTGAAAGAAATAATGTAAAAGTCACGGACAGAAGGAAAACTCACATGGAATGTTCTAGATGGAGGCTTTTACTACAAGCTCATGGGGCACCTGAGCCACCAAAAGATGCTGACATCTCCACCTCCTATATCACTGGGGCTGCCCTCAGTCAGTACGGCGGGGTGTAGTGATAGAAGCAAAGTGATTTCCTTCATTATTTTGTCATCACATTTCAGATGCACTAGCATTTTCAGTTTTCCATAATTTGAGCAATATTTTGTCTGGAAATGTTGAAATTTTGGAGTACATGGTGTTTTATTGGGAGGTTGGAAGCAATTTAGCTGTTTTTATGACATTCACTTATGATATAAATGTCATGTTAGAAAAGTTAATAATATCAATATCATTCAAACTACAAGCATCATATGGCGACACTAAAGTATCTCATAACCATATGTCAGTAAATGACCAATATATATATATATAGATATATATATCTATATATATATATGTATATACACATGTATATATATATACACACAATAGGCACTTGCAAACATATATATACCCTATAAGAAACTTGGAGTATGAAGACCAAAATATCATAAAAAGGCAAAAGTTTATTGACATTACCACAAGAATTAATACAATAAATGGAAAAAATGGAAAAATAATAAAATGAAAGCAGAAAAGATTTTAAAGGCAATGGCACACAGTGTCAAGAGATTGCACATACAGAAATTAGTAACAGGTATGGTAACTGGGACATATCAAAAGTGCAAAGGGGATGTAAAAATGGCATATACCCCCAATGACTAACAAAATACACAAGTTCAAAAAGATTATTATCAAAGGAAGGATGCCAACTGTAAAAAAGGAATCCTAAGTGATCGAGTGAGGTTTCACCAAAAATAACGGGACAACCTTTCAATATAAATGTCATCCAAGTGAATACAGAATTAGGGAAACAAAAAACACATGATTACGAGGCGAGTAATGTCTCACACATGGTAGCCTGTATGTAAATGTGCAGAGCAGCATCCTGGATGCCAATGCAGTTGAAAGCAATGAAGATTGGAGTGTCATCTATAATTCTTCCTCTGTGTCTGACATCTCAACGGAGCAGTTGCAATAACATCACTATTTCACTTCCACTGTGAAGACCAGTGAAGAGCTTCACAGCACTCGCTGCCGAGATCGGAGCAGTGGGGCAACGAGGAGCGCTGAGTATTTTTTTATGTAGGGCCCATTATACTGTATGGAGGACTATGTGGGGCCATTTTACTGCATGGAGGGCTATGTTTGGGACTTTATAATATATAGATGACTATGTGGGGCAAATTATACTGTATGGAAATATATGTGAAGTCATTATAAGGTATGGAGGACTATCTGGGGCCATTATATTGCATGGAATACTATGTGGGGCCCATTATTCTCTATGGAGGAGTATGGGGGGCATTATATTGTATGGAGGACAATGTGGGGACATTATATTGTATGGATGACTATTTAGGGCCCGTTATACTGTATTTAGGACTATGTGGAGCCATTACACTGTATGGAAGACTATTTGGGTCCCATTCTACTGTATGCAGGGCTATTTGGAGCCATTCTACTATATGGAGGACTATGTTGGGCCATTCTACTTTAAGATGAACTATGTGTTGCCATTATACTGTATGGAGGACTATGAGGAGTCATTACACAGCATGGAAGACTATTTTCTACCCATTATATTGTATGCAGGACTATGTGGGACCCATTATACTGTATGGAGGACTATGTAGGTCCATTGTACTGTGTAGAGGACTGTATAGAGTCATCATACTGTTTTGAAGACTATTTGATTCCCATTATATTAAATGTAGGACTATGTGCGCCCTCTACAGCATTTTCTATGGAGGACTACGGGGGTTCCATTATAATGCATGGAGGACTATATGCTCACATTATATTGTGTGGATTGCTTCGTGGGGATCACAGTTGTGGCATCATTCTGTGATGGGATCACCATACTTTGCTGGTGGGGACTGTAGGGTCATCATACCGTGCTTGTGTAGGGTACTGTGGAAGAATTCACTGTGGGAGTATCTTACTGTGTTTGGGTGGCATTTTTGTTGGCATAATACTTTTATTATCTGTATTACGGTATTTATGAATTCAATTTTTCATCCTTTGTTATTACATATTTAAATTAGGCCATTGGGCTATATGCTTCTTACTACTCTCACATAACATATTATTCCAGTATGTCCCATTTGTGATTATGTGATTATTTTATTTTACAATCTATTAAATAAAATTATTTTTTTTCATGGGGCAACCCCTTTAAGTTTGTTTCCATTTGAAAAGGTTCATTGTAATATTTCATAAGAAAAAACTTTCTCAATTGTAGACGCTTGTTTAATAAATATTAAGGTTGGCCTGCGACTTTGTCCAAGTTTCTCCAACGTACATCTCAAATTCATGACTAATCACTCAAAACTGCCATTACTAAGGTTTAGTTCAACAGCTGGCACTCTTCCGGAAACCCTCAGTCACTCCCTCACTTCCCCACATAATCAAGCTCAGCACTAGGAATCATTTAAGAACACAAGACAGAACTTATTACATGTACTTTAATAAGGCGAAGACAGTCACAATGCTTAACTAATTATGTACTGGTACGTCATATGATGACTCCTTCACTTTGATGCGGTCTCAATAACTGAGCCCGCATCTCTGCCAGCAGATGATGGATGTGATATTTAGACATCATCTGCCTCTAAAATGGTGAAAATGTAAACAACTAGCTCAACCATGCTATATGACTGTGATCCTAGGCACGGAGGAAGCCACTCCTGCCAGACTCAGCGCTGTATAGCTCCTATAGAATAAAAATGTCTCCAGCCAAAACATCCAGGTAGAAATAGACTTCATTCCAGTGCGGATAAAAAGTGAATAACATCTTCAATTACATCCTGCAATATAGTATGAATTTCCTATGCGTCTCTGACTATTATCTAGTCCTTATGGATAGCAAAAATGAAATACAAAACTCTGTTTAAATAGGAATCACTGGAACCATTATTATTATTTAAAAAAATGAATTAAAAATTACATAATTTTTTCATTATCAACTGTTCTTATTGGGGTGGGGGGCTGATGATGATGATGGTACAATCGCAGGTCCTCTATGGGGACTACCAAATACAATAAAAACTAAAGAAAGTTCACATCACCCTCCTTTTTTCCCCAATGAAAAGAAAAAAAAATACAGATATGTGGTATCGCTACATTCATAAAAGTCCGATCTATCAAAATATAAAATGAAATAACCAGATCAGTAAATGGTATACTGAGAAAAAAAATAAAATCCCCAGAATTGTGTTTCTTCGAACACAGCAACAAAATGTAATAAGTGATAATAAAAACATCGTATCTACTCTAAAATTGTATATATAAAAATATTGGCTTAGGGCACAAAAAGCAAAGTCTCACATAGCTATGGTGAGGGAAAAAATAAAAAAGTTGTGGTTCTTGGAAAATGGTGGGAAAAAAACAAAGGTGTTAATGAATACAAGAGGAAGATAATAAATGACATACAGTAAAAAGATGCATACAGATTTCTTAATATAAAAGGAAATAAAAGGAAATAAACCAGAAACCGATCACTTACATTTTGTGTTTAGGATCCAGTGGAGGCCGAAACTGGGACAAGTCTTCAATGCGACTGACTCCAAGAAATGACCAACATCCAAAACTCTTACACATATTATTAACACCTTGTCTGTTTGATCCCATCCCCCATCCTGTGATGTCACCTCCAGGCAGGGTCAGGATATTTGCATTCTATGGCTCGTTATGTTGCTGTATCCTCCCACCTGTGGGTTGTGAGGTCAAAGAAAAGCAATTCCCAGACCCAATGTGAATAACAACCAGTCCACATAGGAATCCTCCACAATAAACCATATTCCTATAATTAGATGACATTGTCCATGAAACTTCATGGCATATTAAATGTTCACAGACAAAAGTCAAACAAGAGAGCTGAGGTCCAGTTTTTCCCCTTGCAATATTTACATATTCCACTTACAATAGGGACTTTTATATATTAAGTGTTTGGTGTTTGTCCTATTAACATATCAAAAGCCCATGGAATATCCCCCACAAAGGTCCCACATGTATAGGTACTATTGTCAGGTCTGTGCTGGACACCCTGGGGATTTGTGGCTTTGTGTTGCAGGAGGCCTAGAATCAGTGTCTTCTCCCCACTTACTGAAATAATGTGTGAATGCTTTACCTGTTACAGTTCAATCCATTCAATGTAGGACTGCTGCACCCAGCCACTGACATCTCATGCCCATGTCAATCACTAAGGAATGTATCAGACAATGGTTTCATGGAGTCATCTGGCACATTGGATTTTGGGAGTTCATTCAGATATCAGATATAGTAGATTGTGGCCGAGTGTCCGGCTTATACTCTCAAAATTGATGCACATCAGAGAACACGTTGGTTCTGTCGGCTACATTATAGTCTATGGTCCAATCAGCGACCACATCCGAATACAATTTTGAGGGGGGTTCGGACGAAATCCCCAATGGGATCCCTGAAAGTGAGCAAGAACACAATGTGAAAGGGACCTAGAATCTTTATCAGTAGATGATCATATGGAATTAGCTTAGGAAAAACTTATTAAAGAGGTTACCTTGGATAGAATGTTGTGCCTCTTTTCCTTATTACCAGTAGATAACTTGAGGGTCTTGCTGCTAGATTTGATCCCCAAAAACGAGGTCCGAAAATTTTATTTGATCCACTATTTTTCATATCCTAAAGGGTTATCAGTAGAGTTGAGCGATACCATCCGATACTTCAAAGTATCGTATCGGATGGTATCGGCCGATCTTTAAAAAAAGTATCGGTATCGCCGATTCCGATACCGGAAGTCCCATTCAAGTCTATGGGACTTCCGGTATCGGAATAAGAAAAACCCTTTCCTGCCCTTGTACAGCCTCTCTGGGGTCTGTACGGGCCTTTCGGGGGGCTGTGCCGGCCTGCCAGGGGGTCTGTGCAGGCTCCGGTGGTCTGTGCCGGCCTGCCGGTGGTCTGTGCAGGCTCCGGGGGGCTGTGCCGGCCTGCCGGGGGGCTGTGCCGGCCTGCCAGGGGGTCTGTGCAGGCTCCGGTGGTCTGTGCCGGCCTGCCGGTGGTCTGTGCAGGCTCCGGGGGGCTGTGCCGGCCTGCCGGGGGGCTGTGCCGGCCTGCCGGGGGGCTGTGCCGGCCTGCCGGTGGTCTGTGCAGGCTCCGGGGGTCTGTGCAGGCATCGTCCGATGGGACTACAAGTCCCATCTGGCGATGCCTGCTACCATGACAGTGATTGACACATTAGCCAATGATGGGACAGTAGTAGTCCCATCATCCGGCTAATGTGTTAAATGTAAAAAAAAAAAAAAAAAAAAAAAAAAATTACATGCTACATTCATACTACATACTACATACATGCTACATTCATACTACATACTACATACATGCTACATTCATACTACATGCAACATACATACTACATATATACTACATGCATGCTACATATATACTACATGCATGCTACATACATACTACATGATACATACTACATATATACTACATGCATGCTACATACATACTACATATATACTACATGCATGCTACATACATACTACATGCTACATGCATGCTACATACATACTACATACATGCTACATATATACTACATACATACTACATATATACTACATGCATGCTACATATATACTACATGCATGCTACATACATACTACATATATACTACATGCATGCTACATACATACTACATGCTACATGCATGCTACATATATACTACATACATGCTACATATATACTACATACATACTACATATATACTACATGCATGCTACATACATACTACATATATACTACATGCATGCTACATACATACTACATGCTACATGCATGCTACATACATACTACATACATGCTACATATATACTACATACATACTACATATATACTACATACATACCACATACATACTACATGCATGCTACATATATACTACATGCATGCTACATACATACTACATATATACTACATGCATGCTACATACATACTACATGCTACATGCATGCTACATACATACTACATGCTACATACATACCACATATATACTACATACATACAATACATTCATACAATACATACATAGACATACAGTACATATAACATAGAGTAACATACTTACCAATACTTGTCACATTGTTCCCCGAAGCCATTGTCGTCTACGGAATAAATATTAACATAACAAACCACAAAAATACTCACCCACGATCCGAAGCAGTCCACGAGTGTGTCCCACGACGATCTTGGGTAGAGAACTGCAGCATCAGCTGATGCTGCCGTTCTCTACGGGCTGCAGGAATCCAATGACGGAAGGTAGGTATCCTTCCGCACTGTATTCCTCCGCCACTTAAAAAAAAAAAAAGTCCCTAGTCTCACTTTATGCCATTGCTGTGTGGGAATTTCCCACACAGCAATGGCATAAAGTGAGACTAGGGACTTTTTTTTTTTTAAGTGGCGGAGGAATACAGTGCGGAAGGATACCTACCTTCCGTCATTGGATTCCTGCAGCCCGTAGAGAACGGCAGCATCATCTGATGCTGCAGTTCTCTACCCAAGATCGTCGTGGGACACACTCGTGGACTGCTTCGGATCGTGGGTGAGTATTTTTGTGGTTTGTTATGTTAATATTTATTCCGGAAAGACAATGGCTTCGGGGAACAATGTGACAAGTATTGGTAAGTATGTTACTCTATGTTATATGTACTGTATGTCTATGTATGTATTGTATGAATGTATTGTATGTATGTAGTATATATGTGGTATGTATGTAGCATGTAGTATGTATGTAGTATGTATGTAGCATGCATGTAGCATGTAGTATGTATGTAGCATGCATGTAGTATATATGTAGTATGTATGTAGCATGCATGTAGTATATATGTAGCATGTATGTAGTATGTATGTGGTATGTATGTAGCATGTAGTATATATGTAGCATGCATGTAGTATATATGTAGTATGTATGTAGTATGTATGTAGCATGTATGTAGTATATATGTAGTATGTATGTAGTATATATGTAGCATGTATGTAGTATATATGTAGTATGTATGTAGTATATATGTAGCATGCATGTAGTATATATGTAGTATGTATGTAGTATATATGTAGCATGCATGTAGTATATATGTAGTATGTATGTAGTATATATGTAGCATGTATGTAGTATGTATGTAGCATGCATGTAGCATGTAGTATGTATGTAGCATGCATGTAGTATATATGTAGTATGTATGTAGCATGCATGTAGTATATATGTAGCATGCATGTAGTATGTATGTGGTATGTATGTAGCATGTAGTATATATGTAGCATGCATGTAGTATGTATGTAGTATGTATGTAGTATGTATGTAGCATGCAGTATGTATGTAGTATGTATGTAGTATATATGTAGTATGTATGTAGCATGCATGTAGTATGTATGTAGTATGTATGTAGTATGTATGTAGTATATATGTAGTATGTATGTAGCATGTAGTATGTATGTAGTATTTTTTTTTTTTTTTTTTTTTTTAACATTTAACACATTAGCCGGATGATGGGACTACTACTGTCCCATCATTGGCTAATGTGTCAATCACTGTCATGGTAGCAGGCATCGCCCGATGGGACTTGTAGTCCCATCGGACGATGCTTGCACAGACCCCCGGACATCAGCACAGCCCCCCGGCAGGCCGGCACAGCCCCCCGGCAGGCCGGTACAGACCCCCACAGGGTGCACAGCCCCCCGGCAGGCCGGCACAGCCCCCCGGCAGGCCGGCAGAGACCCCGGGCAGTCCACACAGCCCCCCGGCAGGCCGGCACAGCCCCCCGGCAGGCCGGCAGAGACCCCCGGAAGGCCCGAAATGACGGCGCATCATGATGCGCACACACCGCGCATCATGATGACGTCAGGCCGTCAATCAACTGAACTTCCGATTCCGATGCCGAATTCCGATATTGAAAAAATATCGGAAGTCGGTATCGGAATTCCGATACAGCAAGTATCGGCCGATACCCGATACTTGCGGTATCGGAATGCTCAACACTAGTTATCAGTAAATGATGATATTGATGAATCCTTGTCAAGTGTTTCTTACACATCTCATGATGAGGCAGTAAAACTGGATCAGCAGGCAGGTCAGGGTGATTTATTGTCAAAGGCGGATGTTGGCTCTGCAGTTTGCCTCCTGCCAGTACATCCCGGATTATATTGAATCCTTACAGGTTGCTCAATGTCATGTGCTTATTTTGAGGCTTTTAAAACATTTTTCCTTCTTTTGGGGTCCAGCTCATCGTTTCACATGTGGTATTAACTTGTGTTGGGGTCAGAGTTGGGGCATCATCAGGCTCAGACTGGCCCACAGGGTAATAGGGGAATCCCACGGTGGGCCCTTGGTGCAGATCTGGGCCCCCAACCCCACTGTATGGGCAGTACTTGGCATAATTGATTTGATTCACTCTGTACAGAAAAAAGCAGCATCTCATCATTTATTAACCAAACTGCCCAGTTTATTATATAGAGCGATTTATTATATAGAGGTACAGGTAAATTTGTGAACGAGGGCAATGGAATATGTGTATGCAGGTGAAAAGTGGGCCCCCAAAGTCAATGTTACTGGTGGGCCCTTGGCATCCCAGTCCGACATTGGGCGTCATACTAGGTTGGGTTCAGCACACTTAGGTGTGTACAATAGTGTTATCATAGTGCGCCTGTCAAGGGTACTGTGTAAAAATTCACTGTGTGGGTATCATACTGTGTTTTGGTGGGGCACTTTTTTGGGCATCATATTTTATAGAGGCAATGAATTGGGAATCTAGGGCTTGAGTAGGATGAAAATTACACTGTAAGGACAGCAAAGTTGTGAGGTATGCTCTTCTATGACCCCACCAAATATTATTCTTTAATTTTTTGTCGGGGGGGGAGAGGTCCAACGAGAACTTCTGACATGGGGTTCATGATTTCTATGTACACCCCTGAGCTCAGCTTCTGAACTCGCTCCATACAAGCAAATCCTTCTAGTGAGATAGTTACATCAAGGTGCATGAAGGGGTTACATTCACTTGTCTGTTCATAAAAGACAAATGAAAGTTCCTAGCCCAGATGTGAACGAGCCCTTATAAATTTAATAAGTGTACACCAAACAAATGAATGTTTTACACATCACAATACACAATTACATACATATATCTTTACAAAAAAACAAATTCCAGACACATGCAGAAATGCACATACAGTACATAGTCAGAGATGCACACAGTATACAGATATGTACACATTCATGCAGACATGCAGTATGCAGATGTGTGCTGTAGGGATTCACTCTGGTAGGTAATGGCAGGGCTGCAGTAAGGAGGCAACACACAGGCATAAAGTCCAATTTCAGTGGTTTAATGTCCCGTTGCAAACAGCAGGTTAACAGAAAGTAAGGAAAAATAAATATACTCCAGCTTGGAGAACCACTGGTCCCAGACTCACCCTGGGACGGGCTTAACTAAGCGGCTGCCAGGTCCATGGCATCCGCCAGGTGCCATTCCCAGGGTTGTTGAGAGTCCTGCTGCTATAGTCCTGCAGCACGGGGATCCTGTATACAAGTTCAGCCAAGTTGCTGTAACTTCCAGACACACTCACCCTGTGCCAAACACCAACCTCCATTACATAGCCCCTAACCCCTCCTACAATTGAGGTAAACATCACATGGGCTGATCACGTGACCATGACATCATCGCAGGTCCTGTCTTTAGGGAAAAATACGGCCAAACATTAACCTGCTGGGAGAAATGTATCTCCCATTCAGTAAAACACCCTTTACTGTACCACATACCTCCCTTCTATGTTCAACCCTAAGGGGGTGGACACATGACATACAGTGATAGGGAAACCATGATTCTATGGGGTCCTTTCATACACTCTTAGGGTCTCATACTTCATATTACTATAATATTAGCTGACTGCAGGAATCAACTCTCACCTTAATCTTGTTATTCTGTGCTCTTACCTCTATGACACTTATGATTCATGTAGCTTAAGGATTTATCAGTAATTCCACGTACCTCTAATGGGTACAGAGTCTTAGAACTACAGATAAAGGGGCTATGAACACTTAGTAAGACAGGTTAATGAGGCTAATGAGGGTAATATTAGAGTATTGTATAACAACCAACCTGTATTAACCTTTTTCTGGAAATTCCCGAATGTATCTAATAATTAACGGCCGAATACAATCTGATTGGTTAACGAATACTGATTGATTGAAACCATTTATGCTTACTGTTGAATAATCAATTGTCCAATGGAATACGATGATGTAATGTTACCGCCTACTCAAATGAGCATATAAGCTACCTAATTAAATTAGGAGTTGTGACATCCTACAGATACATACCCTGTCTCTGTGTGTGTTTGTTCACCACTACTCGAGTAGGCCTCAAACCAAAATCTGGCAACCCTCCAGCATATCGATCTCCCACTGAGAGATAAAGATCAAATCACAGACTCTTCAGTTGGCGTCCCATTGGGGTGGCCTGGTCACAACAGAAGACCCCAGTATCCTGAAATCCGGCACCCGCAGACTGAGGCCTAGAGGACACACAGACCAAAATCACCGGTGATGGTAAGAGCCATTGTTTCTTACAAAATTCTGTGTCTCCCCTTTGCTACATGTTCTGAGCCGGCTGTTGGGGTACAGTATAGTCCGTCTTCTTACATACCAGCGCTAAGAACCGTAGAATATCCTTGTGATACACAAAACGTATACTGGAGGGAGAAACCTAAAAGCTGCTACGTATGATTGCAACATGAATGAATGACCCAACCTTGAGGGTACTAAGAATTCTTTACTGTATTTTTGCCCCTTGGGAGCGTCCCTCCATGATAACTGGCTTTCCAGGATTCATGTGAAGACACGTCTCTAGCGGCATATGCATAAAGAAGGCTGCGTACGTCCTCTTGGAGAGTGCTAGAGGTACTATTACGGTGTTATAACGCCGGATAAGACAGGATAGGTCTATCTACCTTCTATCCTGTCTTATAGCTGATAGCTCTAGTCTTCTGGTTGATAAATAAGATCTCTGAGTATACAAGGTCTAGCAGGTCTAGCTGAAGGAAAAGTTTCTTACTGGGCTAATGTGAAAATTTGGGTCATATTAGTCTGCCTATAGTTAATTGGATTTTGCTCTTTGGTATATATATATATAGTTCTATTGCAGATACTAGGAATAACTGCAGAGAAGTGCCATCTCATACTGAGCACGTAGAGATTTAGTGGCAAAATGACCGGGTGGGTCACGTTGGCCAGACCACTAAATAATTGAACCTTCTTATCAGGATTCCTATGGGTCTGATGCCTAGCAACTGACGTCACGTCAGTTTAGGACGTAAGTTCAGACACTGAGCAGGAACCCCTTATAGAAACGGCTCGCAGCCTATGCATCGAATTAGCGAAGTGCAGTCGGCATAGGTCAAGAAATTGCTAGCAAAGTGATAAAGAAGCAGGAAGTAGGGAGGTGGGCACAAAATAACAGCGCATATTAAGAGAATAGTGAATAGCAACCAGAGAAAGAGGCAGACAGAGAGGGAAAGAGATAGAGAGATACGGTCTAGGTGCGGCCTGTACATTGAGTTAGCGAAGTGCAGTCAGTACGGGTCCGCAAGCCACAGACATTTAGGCATTTTAGGACAGGCCAGGAGAATTTTTAGCCCCCAATACATCAAGTATCAACCAGAAAACAAAGATAGGATTTTAAGCAAGCACCAGGAGATAGAAAGTAGGGGCTGCAGTGACTAAAGCAGAAGACAGATATAACAAGCTTAAAGAGTTAAAAGTTTACTGAATCTGTGTAAAAGAATGTGAATGACCTTTGAGATTCTCTGCTGATAAAGTGAAGGTGCCTAATTTTGGACTGGAGATTCTCTTGCAATCCTCTCCTTATAACCCTGGATGAACCCTCTCTTGGAGATGAAGGTCTCTATGCATTGGGACTGTATATCCCAGGTAGACAGGTTCAGTAGGGAACATTTTGGTTAAAAGCTGTTCCTGCACAGGACAAGGAACAAGAGGAGGACAAACCCCAAAGGTCAGGAGAAATGTTGGATGTTGATGGAATTGGGGAATTAGGCTATGAGGAGAAGTTAGCCATAGAAACAGGCTACACAGAGAGGAATGAATGGTTGCTATGGATGAAGTATACTACAGAGCAAAATAACAAAACTGATTGTACTGCATGTGCAACTGCTTGGCCCCATTTAGGGACTATTCCCCTCAGATATTCAGAACAGGACCAAGTAGATTTACAGTGTATTCTAGCTTTGTATAATGCCACATATGACCCTAGTGATAATGTTTTGTGTCAATCTCTATCAGTCCGGTATCCAATAGCAAAAATTGATCAAGTGCCACCTAGAGTTTATGCATATCCAGGTGACTACACTTGTTTCCTGAGGACAGGACCAGGGAGATGGGTAGGAAATCTAACTTCAGAGTTATGTCACATCACCATCCCCATAAATACAGATACAGGAGGTTTCAAAGCCAGTTGGTTTCAGAACCAAACTATAGCAAGGAGTGACATATGGTGGTTATGTGGAGATATGAAACTAAGGCCTAGGTTGCCACCTAGTTGGGTTGGCAGCTGTGCTCTAGTTCAGGTGCTCATGCCATTTAAAATAATTTCATCAGAAGAGATTAAAGGAGGTGGAATGAATGTTGAAACCCTGCACAGAAATAGAAGATCAGTACCTGCTGGGTCCTTTGATCCTAGAGTTTATATAGACAATATAGGAGTACCCAGAGGGGTACCTGATGAGTACAAGGCCAGAAACCAGATAGCAGCAGGTTTTGAATCAATTTTCTTCTGGTGGGTGACAGTTAATAAAAATGTGGATTGGATAAATTATATTTATTATAATCAGCAAAGGTTTATAAATTATACAAGGGATGCAGTAAAAGGGATAGCTGAACAATTAGGCCCAACTTCTTTAATGACGCACCAAAATAGAATGGCTTTGGATATGTTGCTAGCGGAAAAGGGGGGCGTGTGTAAGATGCTTGGAACGTTTTGCTGCACGTTTATTCCCAATAATACTTCGCCACATGGCAGTATCACAAAGGCGTTGGAGGGTCTTACATCCCTCTCCGAACAACTGGCAGAAAATTCTGGTATCAACAATCCCTTCATGGACTGGTTGAAATCCTGGTTCGGTAGATGGAGTCATCTTGTGTCCAGCCTTCTCATCTCTCTCGCAGTAGTAGCAGCAGTACTTGTGACCTGTGGATGCTGCTGCATACCGTGCATCAGAGGACTACTTCAAAGATTGATTGATGTGTCTATTACAAAAACTATGTACATTACATTGAAACCCAATAGTGATGAATATGAGCAAATGGTATGAGGTTGAGAATTAGATATGATCTCCCTTTCCATATGGGGAATTCGGCAGAAGAAGGGTTAGGAAGTCCGACACTGGCATTAGGCCTTTGAATGTACCTATATGTGAGTGGTAGAGTCATATCTGTTCTCAAAAGGGGGGATTGATAGGGAAACCATGATTCTATGGGGTCCTTTCATACACTCTTAGGGTCTCATACTTCATATTCCTATAATATTAGCTGACTGCAGGAATCAACTCTAACCTTAATCTTGTTATTCTGTGCTCTTACCTCTATGACACTTATGATTCATGTAGCTTAAGGATTTATCAGTAATTCCACGTACCTCTAATGGGTACAGAGTCTTAGAACTACAGATAAAGGGGCTATGAACACTTAGTAAGACAGGTTAATGAGGCTAATGAGGGTAATATTAGACTATTGTATAACAACCAACCTGTATTAACCTTTTTCTGGAAATTCCCGAATGTATGTAATAATTAACGGCCGAATACAATCTGATTGGTTAACGAATATGAATATGATTGGTTGAAACCATTTATGCTTACTGTTGAATAATCAATTGTCCAATGGAATACGATGATGTAATGTTACCGCCTACTCAAATGAGCATATAAGCTACCTAATTAAATTAGGAGTTGTGACATCCTACAGATACATACCCTGTCTCTGTGTGGTTGTTCACCACTAGTGTTGAGCATTCCGATACCGCAAGTATCGGGTATCGGCCGATACTTGCTGTATCGGAATTCCGATACCGACTTCCGATATTTTTTCAATATCGGAATTCGGCATCAGAATCGGAAGTTCAGTTGATTGACGGCCTGACGTCATCATGATGCGCGGTGTGTGCGCATCATGATGCGCCGTCATTTCGGGCCTTCCGGGGGTCTCTGCCGGCCTGCCGGGGGGCTGTGCCGGCCTGCCGGGGGGCTGTGTGGACTGCCCGGGGTCTGTACCGGCCTGCCGGGGGGCTGTGCCGGCCTGCCGGTGGTCTGTGCACCCTGTGGGGGTCTGTACCGGCCTGCCGGGGGGCTGTGCCGGCCTGCCGGGGGGCTGTGCTGATGTCCGGGGGTCTGTGCAAGCATCGTCCGATGGGACTACAAGTCCCATCGGGCGATGCCTGCTACCATGACAGTGATTGACACATTAGCCAATGATGGGACAGTAGTAGTCCCATCATCCGGCTAATGTGTTAAATGTTAAAAAAAAAAAAAAAATACTACATACATACTACATGCATGCTACATACATACTACATGCTACATACATACTACATACATACTACATACATGCTACATACATACTACATGCATGCTACATACATACTACATGCTACATACATACTACATGCATGCTACATACATACTACATACATGCTACATACATACTGCATGCTACATACATACTACATACATACTACATACATACTACATGCATACTACATGCTACATACATACTACATATATACTACAAACATACTACATACATGCTACATACATACTGCATGCTACATGCATGCTACATACATACTACATGCATGCTACATACATACTACATGCATGCTACATACATACTACATGCATGCTACATACATACTACATGCTACATACATACCACATACATACTACATACATACTACATACTACATATATACTACATGCATGCTACATACATACTACATGCTACATACATACCACATACATACTACATACATACTACATACATACTACATGCTACATACATACTACATATATACTACATGTATGCTACATACATACTACATGCTACATACATACCACATACATACTACATACATACTACATACATACTACATGCTACATACATACTACATATATACTACATGCATGCTACATACATACTACATGCTACATACATACCACATACATACTACATACATACTACATACTACATATATACTACATGCATGCTACATACATACTACATGCTACATACATACCACATACATACTACATACATACTACATACATACTACATGCTACATACATACTACATATATACTACATGCATGCTACATACATACTACATGCTACATACATACCACATACATACTACATACATACTACATACATACTACATGCTACATACATACTACATATATACTACATGCATGCTACATACATACTACATGCTACATACATACCACATACATACTACATACATACTACATACATACTACATGCTACATACATACTACATATATACTACATGCATGCTACATACATACTACATGCTACATACATACCACATACATACTACATACATGCTACATATATACTACATGCATGCTACATACATACTACATATATACTACATGCATGCTACATACATACTACATGCTACATGCATGCTACATACATACTACATACATACTACATGCTACATACATACCACATATATACTACATACATACAATACATTCATACAATACATACATAGACATACAGTACATATAACATAGAGTAACATACTTACCAATACTTGTCACATTGTTCCCCGAAGCCATTGTCTTTTCCGGGATAAATATTAACATAACAAACCACAAAAATACTCACCCACGATCCGAAGCAGTCCACGAGTGTGTCCCACGACGATCTTGGGTAGAGAACTGCAGCATCAGATGATGCTGCCGTTCTCTACGGGCTGCAGGAATCCAATGACGGAAGGTAGGTATCCTTCCGCACTGTATTCCTCCGCCACTTAAAAAAAAAAAAGTCCCTAGTCTCACTTTATGCCATTGCTGCGTGGGAATTTCCCACACAGCAATGGCATAAAGTGAGACTAGGGACTTTTTTTTTTTTTAAGTGGCGGAGGAATACAGTGCGGAAGGATACCTACCTTCCGTCATTGGATTCCTGCAGCCCGTAGAGAACGGCAGCAACAGCTGATGCTGCAGTTCTCTACCCAAGATCGTCGTGGGACACACTCGTGGACTGCTTCGGATCGTGGGTGAGTATTTTTGTGGTTTGTTATGTTAATATTTATTCCGGAAAAGACAATGGCTTCGGGGAACAATGTGACAAGTATTGGTAAGTATGTTACTCTATGTTATATGTACTGTATGTCTATGTATGTATTGTATGAATGTATTGTATGTATGTAGTATATATGTGGTATGTATGTAGCATGTAGTATGTATGTAGTATGTATGTAGCATGTAGTATGTAGCATGCATGTAGTATATATGTAGCATGTATGTAGCATGTAGTATGTATGTAGCATGCATGTAGTATATATGTAGTATGTATGTAGCATGTAGTATGTATGTAGCATGCATGTAGTATGTATGTAGCATGCATGTAGTATGTATATGGTATGTATGTAGCATGCATGTAGTATATATGTGTTATGTATGTGGTATGTATGTAGCATGCATGTAGTATGTATGTAGTATGTATGTAGTATATATGTAGTATGTATGTAGCATGTAGTATGTATGTAGTATGTATGTAGCATGCATGTAGCATGCAGTATGTATGTAGCATGCATGTAGTATATATGTAGTATGTATGTAGCATGTAGTATGTAGCATGCATGTAGTATATATGTGTTATGTATGTAGCATGTAGCATGTATGTAGCATGCATGTAGTATATATGTAGTATATACAGTATGTGGTATGTATGTAGCATGCAGTATGTATGTAGCATGCATGTAGTATATATGTAGTATGTATGTTGCATGTAGTATTTATGTAGTATGAATGTAGCATGTATGTAGTATGTAGTATGAATGTAGCATGTATGTAGTATGCATGTTGTATGTATGTAGCATGTAATTTTTTTTTTTACATTTAACACATTAGCCGGATGATGGGACTACTACTGTCCCATCATTGGCTAATGTGTCAATCACTGTCATGGTAGCAGGCATCGCCCGATGGGACTTGTAGTCCCATCGGACGATGCCTGCACAGACCCCCGGAGCCTGCACAGCCCCCCGGCAGGCCGGCACAGCCCCCCGGCAGGCCGGCACAGCCCCACGGCAGGCCGGCACAGCCCCCCGGCAGGCCGGCACAGCCCCCCGGAGCCTGCACAGACCACTGGCAGGCCGGCACAGACCACCGGAGCCTGCACAGACCCCCTGGCAGGCCGGCACAGCCCCCCGAAAGGCCCGTACAGACCCCAGAGAGGCTGTACAAGGGCAGGAAAGGGTTTTTCTTATTCCGATACCGGAAGTCCCATAGACTTGAATGGGACTTCCGGTATCGGAATCGGCGATACCGATACTTTTTTTAAAGATCGGCCGATACCATCCGATACGATACTTTGAAGTATCGGACGGTATCGCTCAACTCTATTCACCACTACTCGAGTAGGCCTCAAACCAAAATCTGGCAACCCTCCAGCATATCGATCTCCCATTGAGAGATAAAGATCAAATCACAGACTCTTCAACAGTGAACTCTGGACAGGGCATCTGCACTCCCCTGTAGTCTGCCTGCCCGATGTTCTACTGAAAATTTAAAATTTTGCAGGGACAGGAACCACCCGGTGACTCGGGCATTCCTCTCCTTAGCTTGACTCATCCATGTAAGAGGGGAAAGACCTGTCACCAACCAAAATGTTCTCCCCAGCAAATAGTAGTGCAATGACTCCAGTGCCCTCTTGATGGCCAGGCACTCTCTCTCCACAATACTGTATCTGGTTTCAGCTGGGGTAAGCATCCGGCTTAGGAAACTAACGGGATGCTCTTCCCCATTAACCTCCTGAGACAGCACGGCCCCGAGCCCTATCTCAGAGGCATCTGTCTGCACAACAAACTCTTTTTTGAAATTTGGAGTTATCAGGATTGGTGTACCACACAGTACCCCTTTTAACTTTGTAAAGGCCTCCTCTAATTGATCATTCCAGTGGACCATCACAGATTTCCTCCCTTTTAACCCCTTCATGACCAAGCCTATTTTGACCTTAATGACCAGGCCATTTTTTGCAATTCTGACCAGTGTCCCTTTATGAGGTAATAACTCAGGAACACTTCAATGGATCCTAGCGATTCTGAGATTGTTTTTTCGTGACATATTAGCCTTCATGATAGTGGTAAATTTAGGTCGATAATATTTGCGTTTTATTTGTGAAAAAATCAGAAATTTGGCGAAAATTTCGCAATTTTCAAATTTTGAATTTTTATTCTGTTCAACCAGAGAGCTATGTGACACAAAATAGTTACTAAATAACATTTCCCACATGTCTACTTTACATCAGCACAATTTTTCCTGAGTACGCTGATACCCCATATGTTGGGGTAAACCACTGTTTGGGCACACGTTGGGGCTTGGAAGGGAGGGAGCACCGTTTAACTTTTTGAACGCAAAATTGGCTGGAATAAATGGTTGCACCATGTCGCGTTTGGAGACCCCCTGATGTGCCTAAACAGTGGAAACCCCACAATTCTAACTTCAACCCTAACCCCAACACACCCCTAACCCCAACACATCCCTAACCCTAATCCCAACCCTAACCATAACCATAACCCCAACACACCCCTAACCCTAAACCCCAACCCTAACCATAACCCTAATCCCAACCCTAACCATAAGCCTAACCCTAATTCCAACCCTAACCCTAATTCCAACCCTAACCCTAATTCCAACCCTAACCCTCTTTCCAACCCTAATCCTCTTTCCAACCCTAACCCTAATCCTCTTTCCAACCCTAACCCTCTTTCCAACCCTAACCCTAACCCTCTTTCCAACCCTAACCCTAATGGAAAAATAAAAATAAAAATAATTTCTTTATTTTATTGATCCTGCCTATGGGGGTGATAAATGGGGGGTTTATTTACTTTTCATTCTATTCTGATCACTGTGAGTTTATCACAGTGATCAAAATGAATGAATGGAAATTACAGCCTGCAGGCACACTGCGCATGAGCCTGCCATTTTCCAATATGGCGGCGCCCATGGTCCGGGACCGCGGGACACCGGGAGCCATAATGGCAGGGAAGGCGGGGGGGAGATGATGACAGCGACAGCACATCGCCGCTGTCATTCACCGCTGTTTCGCCGCTGTTTCACTTTTAACAGCCAATCAGAGTGATCATAGCCATGTGGGGGTGAAGCCACGCCCCCCGTGGTGAAGTTCAAAGCCCCCTGTATCTTGCGGGTCGGGTGACCTTTCAGTGACCTAGGTCACCCGACCCGCAGGGGGCTTTAAAGTCATGACGCCACATAGGCATCACTGGTCAGATTAGCACCAGTTTTCATGATGCCTATGTGGCGTCATTGGTCGTGAAGGGGTTAAGCAGTCTGTTAAAGGCGCGGACAGGGTTGCAAAGTTGGGAATGAACCGCCTGTAATATCCCACCAAACCTAAAAAGGCTTTTACCTGTTTTGTTGTGAGGGGATGGGGCCAGTTCTGAATTGCCTCCACTTTGTTTACTTGAGGCTTGAGAACTACTCTCCCAATGACATAACCCAAGTACTGAGCTTCATCCAACCCTATGGAACACTTCTTTTTGTTGGCAGTTAGCCCTGCTTGTCGCAGAGAGTCAATCACTGCCTGTACTTTTGCTAAGTGACTTTTCCAGTCGGTGCTGTACACAATAATATTGTCTTGATAGGCTGAGGCATAGCGGCGATGGGGATGGAGAACAATATCCATTAATCGCTGGAACGTTGCTGGTGCGCCATGCAACCCAAAGGGTAACACCTTATACTGGAACAGCCCTTCGGGTGTTACAAAAACCTTATTTTCCTTCGCCGCCTCTGTTAGGGTACCTGCCAATAACCTTTTTGTGAGGTCCAGAGTTGTAAAATACCGTGCCTGCCCAAATCGCTCTATCAACTCGTCAACCCGGGCATAGGGTAGGCGTCAAACTTTGAAATGTCATTAAGTTTTCTAAAATCATTACAGAATCTTAGAGACCCATCAGGCTTGGGTATTAGGACTATTGGGCTGCCCTACTCACTTTGGGACTCTTCTATGACCCCTAACTGTAGCATAGTTTTACCTCTTCTGACATGGCTTGTCGCCGGGCCTCAGGCACCCGATATGGCTTTAGTAGGACTTTGGCCTGTGGCTGTGTGACAATGTCATGTTGGATTAGGGAGGTGCGTCCGGGGAGTTCTGAAAAAAACATCTGTATTTCGGTTAATGAACTCCCGGACCTCCTGAACCTGTCTAGGAGACAAAGTGTCTGCAATTTTGACTGCGGGTTGGGCTTCTCCTGCCTCACCCCGAGGTAATGGAGCCTTCTCCATCTGAAACACAGGCAGCGGACTATCCCCACCAAGATTTTCTGTATCTTTCCATGGTTTAAGCAAATTAACATGGTAAACCTGTTCTGGCTTTCTCCGTCCTGGCTGGTGTACCTTGTAGTCTACTGGCCCGACCTTTTCCATGATCTAGTAGGGTCCCTGCCTCCTTGCAAGAAATTTGCTATCTACGGTAGGCACAAGTACCAACACCCGATCTCTAGGGCTAAAGGTTCTTACCCGAGCCCCCCCCCCGGTTATAGACCAGACTCTGTGACTGTTATGCTGCCTCCATATGTTCCTGGACTAAGGGTAGGACTGTCTCCATTCTTTCTTGCATTTTTGCAACATGTTCTATCACACTTTTGTGGGGGGTAGGTTGGTTCTCCCAGGCCTCTTTGGCTATATCGAGTAAGCCCCGTGGATGTCTGCCGTACAATACTTCAAAGGGCGAGAACCTCGTAGATGCCTGAGGTACCTCCCGCACTGCAAACAGCAAATATGGCAATAAGAAATCCCAGTCCATCCCATCTTTGGAAACTGCCTTTTTAACATGTTCTTCAGCGTCTTATTGAATCTTTCTACCAGACCATCTGTTTGGGGATATTATACCGATGTGCGCAACTGTTTAACATTTAGCAAACGGCAGAGTTCCTTCATAATGTTTGACATAAAGGGGGTTCCCTGGTCTGTTAAAATTTCTTGAGGAATTCCCACCCGCGAAAACATACCCATGAGTTCCTTTGCTATAAGCTTAGCTGATGTGTGGCACAGAGGAATGGCCTCAGGATATCGGTTAGCATAATCTAGAACTACCAAGATGTGCTGGTGTCCCCTTGCCAAATTATTGAGAGGCCCAACCAGATCCATTGCCACTCTCTCGAAGGGTACCTCTATGATTGGTAAAGACACCAAGGGACACTGAAAGTGAGGCTGGGGTCTGGTTACCTGGCACACTGGACAGGAATTACCGCACCGTTTAAGTTCTTCATGGACCCCTAGCCAGTAGAACCGCTGCAGAATTCGGTCTAGGGTTTTCTTTTGGCCCAAATGCCCCCAAGTACATACGCATGCGCTAAGTCCATTACCAGCCTACGATATGTCTGAGGTACCATTAACTGTTCTACCATTTCCCCACGTATTTTGTCCACTCGGTACAACAAATCTTGGTTCAGCTCAAAGCGTGGCAACACTGTAGCTGCCCCAGGTTGTTGGGGTTCCCCATTAACAAACAGTATATTTTCTATGGCCCAGGCCAAAGTAGGGTCTCGGAGTTGTGCCGTACCAAAATTGTCACCTGCTACATTCAAGTCTGACAACTCGGGTCCCGGCGGCAAGTCTTCCACCTCTCCAGCCAATACTTCTATGGGAGAATTCTTCCCCTCCTCCACCGAAGGGAAGGTTATCCCTACCGCCAGCACTTCTTCCTCCGGGCCACCAGGTTCATGCCCTACTTCTGGAGATTGTAACCTGGTTGCCTCTGGTGCCGGCAGTTGCTCCGTGGGTGGGACAACAGATGGCCACAGGACAGAAAATAAAGGAAAGTCTCTTCCAATTATCACTTCATAACGCAGATTAGTCACAACACCCACCTCGTGGCACTGCCTTCCCGCTGGCATGTTTATCACCACTAGTGCGGTGGGATAGTCTTTTAAGCCCCTATGTATACACAACACCCCTATTTTCCGACCCGTATACTCGCTGGTTTGTATCCAGCTGGCTCGTACCAGGGTTACAAGACTCCCTGAGTCCAACAGAACCACAGCCGGGGTGCCTTCCACTTCAACCCAACACAAATGTTCCATATTGGGACCTTTCCCAAAGTTTGTGTCCATGGGCTCAGCCAGGTGGGGGCAATCAGCTCTCATATGACCTGGTTCCTGGCACTGCCAGCAGATTTTAGGGTTCCTTATTTCCCCAGATAAATCCTGAGCAGCCTTCCTCGGCTCCGCTCGCCGAACCAGGGGTGGAGACTTAGGGAACCTTCCTGTTACCTTCTGGGGAGTCCCTCCCTGTAGCTCTTTGGTAGCCCCATACCTTTCTATGAGATCTATCATCTGCATTGCATTAGTAAGGGATGCCTGTCCGACCCATGTCTGGAGGGAGTGGGGCAAAGCCCTCCAAAACTTATCAGTCACTATGCGGTCCAGCATGTCTGTGGGGGACAACACCTCAGGCTGCAACCACTTTCGTAACAGGTGCATCAGGTCATAATACTGTGACCGAGCTGGCTTGGAGGGGGTAAACTCCCACTGGTGTACCCGCTGGGCCCGAACTAACACATTTATCCCAAGACGTGCCAGTATCTCACCCTTGACGACTGTGTAGTCTGCCCTTTGCACCATAGGTAGGTCCTGATAGGCTTTCAAAGGTCCTGGGGCCATAAACGGAGCGATGATTTCTGCCCAATGGTCCCTGGGTAGCTTCTCTCTCTCAGCGACTCCTTCGAACATCTCCAGGTACGCCTCCACATCGTCCGACTTCTCCATTTTGGGAACCACTGTACGAATCGCTTTTCGGACATCATGGATTCCCCGGTTAGTTCCTTTTGTCTGCGCTGTTGTGATATGCTGTATCAACAGCTGATTGGTTTACTGCTGCTGCTGCATAGCCTGCTGCTGCATAGCCTGTTGTCGCATGGCCTCCTGCTGCTGCTGCATAGCCTGTATGAGCGTTTTTACCGTGGCCTCCATTTCTGGAAAGTTCCCCTTCTGGGTCTGTGCCACTCGTTTCACCCAGGACATAGGCTGGGGTACAAATCAAAAAATAATAAAAACAGCCTGGCCTCACTGCGTTTGCCAGCATTCAGTCCACCAATTGTAGGGATTCGCTCTGGTAGGTAATGGCAGTGCTGCAGTAGGAGGCAAAACATAGGCATAAAGTCCAATCTCAGTGGTTTAATGTCAGGTTGCAAACAGCAGATTAACAGAAAGTGAGGAAAAACATAAATATACTCCAGCTTGGAGAACCACTGGTCCTAGACTCACCCCTTGCACGGGGCGGGCTTAACTAAGCATCTGCTAGGTCTGCGGCATCTGCCAGGTGCCATTCCCAGGGTTGTTGAGAGTCTTGCTGCTATAGTCCTGCAGCACAGGGATCCTGTATACAAGTTCAGGCTAAGTCCAGCCAAGTTCCTATAACTTACAGACACACACTCACCATGTGCCATACACCAACCTCCATTACATAGCTCCTAACCCCTTTTACAAGTGAGGTAAACATCACATGGGCTGATCACGTGACCATGACATCATCGCAGGTCCTGTCTTTAGGGAAAAACCCGGGCAAACATTAACCTGCTGGGAGAAATGTATCTCCCATGCAGTAAAACACCCTTTACTGTACCACAGTGCACACATATATGAACATGCACATATACAGTACGCAGACATATACACACAGTGGTGGACTGGGATGCTAATGGCCCACTAGTAACATTGACTTTGGGGGCCCACTTTTCACCTGCATACAAATATTACATTGTAAGCCACACCCCTAACCACACCCATTTCAGTAGTCACTCCCATATCCACGCCCCCAACCACACACATTTAGCACTGCTGATCACATGTGGACAGCTGCATATAGCTGGTACACGAGTATACAGTGTGTGGATGGCTGTATATTGCCGGTACACATGAATACAAATATCTCTCTGAGGATCTGTTTATACCAAGGAAGGTGACGGTCACAAGGGGGCATTCTCTGCGTCTGGAGGAGAAAAGGTTTTTCCACCAACATAGAAGAGGATTCTTTACAGTTAGGGCAGTGAGAATCTGGAATTCCCTACCTGAGGAGGTGGTGATGGCGAACTCAGTCAAAGGGTTCAAGAGAGGCCTGGATGTCTTCCTGGAGCGTAACAATATTGTGTCTTAGGCCTCTTTCACACATCAGGTTTTCGCCGTCAGGCGCGATCCGGCGCTTTTGACAGAAACCGGATCCGGCGAAATGCAATGCCGGATCCGGTTCCCCCCCATTGACTTGCATTTGCGCCGGATCGAGCCGGATGGCCATGCGTTTCATCCGGTTTTCGCCGGATCCGGCAATGTGTCGCGATCCGGCGTCTGGAAAAAACGTCTACTGTAACGTTTTTTGTCTCCGGCGAAAAAGCCGGACACGCCGGATCCGTTTTTTTTGGTCTGAGCATGCTCAGTAGCTCTGCCCACAAGACATATATAAAAGCAAGACAGTGGGACCCACAGCCACACCCAACATGCCACCCAAGCCAAGAACCAGGAGAAGGCAGCAGACATCTGCAGCACCATCAGCACCACCACCACCCCAAATGGAGCAGCAAATGGAACATGCTGAGGAGGGGAGTCCAGAAGCAGATGAGAGACGGTAATTATCAAATCCCCCATTCCTCCAAACTAGGGCCATGGAATATCAAGATATTCATTGGCCCTTTGTTTCTCTTTATTCAACAGCCGCCAAAGAGATGCAGCAGCAGCAGCAGCAGCAGAAATGGCATCACTGGCAGCAGCAACAGCAGCAGCAATACCCACAGCCATGGAGTCTGGCCATCAACAGGACAGCACATCTTCTTCTGGGAGCCCTCCCTCGCATCGTCAGCGTTTGACGGTAAGTTTTTATTTCCAAAATCCATCATCTCTGTAATATATGTCTATTCATTGACTTTTATTTCAAAACAGGAATCACAAGATGAAGAGGAGCTCCCAGAAGAAGAAGGAAGGGGTGGACAGACACCTGGAGTGGGCTCACAATTGGTAAGTTTTTTGCATCAAACGCAGAAACACAACATCACACTACACACAACACATAGAAAACAATGTTCTGCAGACCACACACAGCAAACAAATGCCTACATCCAAAGACATAACATTTTTTGTTTTCTTCTCTAGTATTCCCAATCTGGTGCTCGGCCAAGAGGTCCTCGCAGTGCCTCCCAGGGTCGTCGGCGACAGCAACGCGGCGGTCACCAGCGTGTAAGTATAAATATTTTTGCTTTGTTTTTTTGCACTTTTTATTTCATTTCTTTTGTGGAGGCTAATTATGTTATTTTTGTCTTTTTCTTTAACAGCCTTCACAGCGTGCTCCCGACTCTGACGGTGAGGATGGAGGGATTGATGTGGACCGCCTCATCGATCTCGTCAGAGAAAGGGAGCCGCTCTGGAATATGGCTGACCGCCGCCACGCTGACCTGATCGTTACCCGACGACTCTGGGAGGAAATCTGTTCTCTCCTTGTGGGCCGCTGGGAGGACCTCGAAGCTCGGGCCCAGATTAAAGAGCGTAAGTATATACAGTACCGGTTGCTTGATGTAAACCAGTGTTTCCTGAACTCCAGTCCTCGTGGTCCCCACGGATCATGTGTTCAGGATTTCTATTTACTATGGAAATCCTGAAAACATGACCCCTGGGGACCATGAGGACTGGAGTTTGTGAAACACTGATGTTGTATACTAACCACTCCTTTCTCGTTTCAGGGAACAGAATTGTGAATCGGTGGCGGTCTGTGAGGGATCGTTTCAAGAAGGAGTTCATAAAGAGATGCGGGCCCCGAGTGGATCTGGAGGACGCAGGAGCAAGTACAAGTACGCACAAGCCCTGTCGTTCCTCCGGGATACAATGGTCACTAGAAGGTAAATATTACACACCACATGTGAAAAAAATGTTAGATGTAACTTTTTTTTTTCAGCCAGGGCCATACCATGTCAGTATTTTAATTGTTTTTTTTTCTCTTTACACAGCACGGTGAGCAGCACTCGGGAGCCTGCACAATTGGACCCTTCTGAGGCGATCCCTGAGGAGACCGGCACCGAGGGACACTTCGACCGCCCCGGTACATCTGCACCTTCCCAGCCTTCCCACACATTTGACCCATCTGTCCCATCCACCAGCACAGGAGCATCGTGGCCGCCTACATTACATGAAGCTGCTGGTGAGGAGATCGCTTTCCCTTTACCCCACCCTTCTGCCCCTGCCACCTCTAGTACACCTGCGGGTACTGGGCGGCAGCGGCAGAGGGGTCAGGAAAAGACTTATGCGCCAGAGTTCTTGCATCTGAATGCATCTTTCCAGAACTGTCTCAAAGTCTTGTCAGAGCAAATCTCCGCAGGCTTTCAGCAGATCAACTCCAGCATTCTGGAGGTGAAGACACTTCTGCAAACCATGCATTCAGAAGCAAGATCTTCGCCAAACCACACCTTTTTCAGGTCTGTTGTGGAGCGCATGGAAACGCTATCTCCTACCCAGCAGATGCATGTAATGCATTCGTGCCACGGTGCTCTACAGCAGGCTACCTCCCAACCTCCACCTCCCACCACTGTAGTTCCTCCACCTGCACCCCCTCCAGCCACTTTCCATCCTCCCCCTCCTATTACATCTGCACCCCCTCCAGCCACTTTCCATCCTCCCCCTCCTATTACATACCAGCAACCTCACCAGTACCAGCAACCTCCCCAGTACCAGACATCTCCCCACTTCCAGCAACCTGCCCCGTACCAAACTCCTTCCCCGTACCAAACTCCTTCCCCGTACCAAACTCCTTCCCCATACAACTTTCCATCAACATCATCTGCTCCTACAGTCCCTGCCCAACCCTCCACTCCACCGCCCACCACCTCTTCTGCCTCCCACATGTCCACCCATTCTGTATCTTTTTCCACACCTTCACCTCTAACTGTTCCTTCCCCACCACGATCCCAGTCCTCTCTCCACACACCCAGTGTCGAAGTGTCCCGCAGCCCCTCCAGCAGTATTTCCACCCCACAGTACACAGATTTGTAATGTGTGTTTTTTGTAATAAAAATGCCCATTGGGTTTAAAACCTTTATTAAAAAAGTTTTTTGCACTTTAAAAACATTTTACAAAAAAAAAAAAAATTTAAATAAAAGTTAAATTATCGTTTCACAATGGTTGTCTGTCATTTCTTTCTGCGGCGAACTATGTTTTAAAAAAAGGTTAAATACAGGGTATTTCAAAGGTAAAAAGGTATTCAAAACCAGGTATATAACTGTGGGTAAATTTTAGCTTTTTGCCACAGTTGTGTTCCTGGTTGTGTTTGAAGCAAAGTATTTCACCTAAAAAGTTGTGTTTATTGTTGGTGATTTCCTACCAATGTACACAACTTTTGTTAAAAGGTGAAATACTTTGCATAAAACACAACCAGGTACACACCTGTGGCCTAAAGGTAAAAATAGTAAGACCATGACAAGATAGCCAACTTTAGTTGGCAAAGGTATATACTGTTGGTCCAGAAGGTACACAAGTTTGGTTAGGGCACAAATCTTTCACACTCTGTCATCCTGCCAGTGTACTCTGCCTTGAGGTGACATAAAGTATAGTGCAAAATTGTCCCTCATTACTGAAACCGTCACAGAACTTCTAGTGGTAATATTTCCAATGACAACATCCATCTTCGCCAGTAACTTGCTCTTCTCTCCAACCTGCACTTTCTTCTCTACAACCTGTCAAAGAAGGGCTGTAGGAACATGCTATATCTAGTTTTCCAGTAGCCAATCCCGTTCGGAAGGCTACAAGGGTAAATTTTAAAAACCGGATCCGGCGTAATCCGTCGAAAAACGGATATAAAAACGGATAGAAAAACGGATGAACCGGATGAGACGGATCCGGTTTTGTCTGTCAAGAACAAGACGGATCCGGCAGAAAACCGGGTCCGGCACTTCAGGTTTTACAAAACATTTGCCGGATCCGGCATTCCGGCACGACGCCGGATCGCGCCTGACGCCGAAAACCTGATGTGTGAAAGTAGCCTAACAGTTATTGTTAGGTTCTTTAGAAGGACGTAGATCTGGGGATTTATTCTGACAGAATTTTATAGGCTGAACTGGATGGACTAATGTCTTTTTTCGGCCTTACTAACTATGTTACTATGCATGTTACTATGTAATACATTTTGTGGACGGTTGTATAAAGCTGACAGTGCGTGGACGGTTGTATATAGCTGCCACAGTGCGTGGACGGTCGTATATAGGTGGACAGTGTGTGGACGGGTCCTATATAGCTGGACAGTGTGTGGACGGTTCGTATATAGCTGGCACAGTGCGTGGACGGTTGTATATAGCTGCCACAGTGCGTGGACGGTCGTATATAGGTGGACAGTGTGTGGATGGGTCCTATATAGCTGGACAGTGTGTGGACGGTTCGTATATAGCTGGCACAGTGTGTGGACGGTCGTATATAGCTCGACAGTGTGTGGACGGTCATATATAGCTGGACAGTGTGTGGACGGTTCGTATATAGCTGGACAGTGTGTGGACGGTTCGTATATAGCTGGCACAGTGTGTGGACGGTTCGTATATAGCTGGCACAGTGCGTGGACGGTTCATATATAGCTGGACAGTGTGTGGACGGTTCGTATATAGCTGGCACAGTGCGTGGACGGTTCATATATAGCTGGACAGTGTGTGGACGGTTCGTATATAGCTGGCACAGTGTGTGGACGGTTCATATATAGCTGGCACAGTGTGTGGACGGTTCGTATATAGCTGGCACAGTGTGTGGATGGTCATATATAGCTGGCACAGTGCGTGAACGGTTCGTATATAGCTGGCACAGTGCGTGGACGGTCGTATATAGCTGGCACAGTGCGTTGACGGTTCCTATATAGCTGGCACAGTGCGTGGACGGTTGTATATAGCTGGCACAGTGCATGGACAGTCGTATATAATAATAATAATAAATTTTATTTTTATAGCGCCGACATATTCCGCAGCACTTTACATTTCAGAGGGGATTTGTACAGACAATAGACATTACAGCATAACAATAATCACATACAGTAGATTATAACAAATACCAAGAGGAGTGAGGGCCCTGCTCGCAAGCTTACAGTCTATGAGGAAAGAGGTAGACACGAAAGGTGGGTGGTAACAGTTGCTCTGATTGTATGGACCAGCCATAATGTTAAGTGTGTAACAGTACAGACACAGAGGGCTAATGGATGCATAAAGCATGTGGGAACATGATGCTGGGAACCTGGTTATGGTAAAACTTTTGGCTCTGCCACACAGGGATAGGTTAGGTTAATGTGTTGAGGCGATAGGCCAGTCTGAATAAATGCATTTTCAGGACACGCTTAAAATTGTGGGGATTGGGGACTAATCGTATTGACCTGGGAAGTGCATTCCAAAGAATTGGCGCGGCACGTGTAAAGTCTTGGAGATGGGAGTGGGAGGTTCTGACTATTGAGGATACTAACCTCAGGTCATCAGCAGAACGGAGGGCGCGGGTAGGGTGGTATACTGAAACAAGGGAGGAGATGTAGGGTGGTGCTGAGCCATGGAGGGCTTTGTGGGTGAGGGTAATAAGTTTATACTGAATTCTGAAGTGGATGGGTAGCCAGTGTAATGACTGGCACAAGGTAGAGGCATCGGTGTAACGATTGGTGAGGAATATGATCCTGGCTGCAGCATTCAAGACAGATTGGAGAGGGGAGAGTTTGGTAAGAGGGAGACCGATTAGAAGAGAGTTACAATAGTCAAGACGAGAATGAATAAGAGAAACAGTAAGAGTTTTTGCAGAGTCAAAAGTAAGAAAAGGTCGAATTCTAGAAATGTTTTTGAGGTGCAGATGACAAGAGCGAGCCAGTGATCGAATGTGGGGGGCAAAGGAAAGCTCGGAATCAAGTATGACCCCAAGACAGCGGGCATGTTGCTGGGGAGTAATAGTGGAACCACACACGGAAATGGCAATGTCGGTTGTAGGTACATTAGTAGCGGGAGGAAACACAAGGAGTTCAGTCTTTGACAGGTTCAGTTTCAGATATAGTGAGGACATGATATTAGACACAGCGTTTAGACAATCGCCAGTGTTTTCTAGAAAGGCTGGCGTGATGTCAGGAGAAGAAGCGTATAATTGGGTGTCATCAGCATAGAGATGGTACTGGAAACCAAATCTACTGATTGTTTGACCAATAGGGGCAGTGTACAAGGAGAAGAGGAGGGGGCCTAGAACCGATCCTTGAGGAACCCCGACAGTAAGGGGAAGGTGAGAGGAGGAGGAACCGGCAAAAGAAACAGTAAAGGAGCGGTCGGAGAGATAGGAGGAGAACCAGGAGAGAACGGTGTCCTTGAGGCCAATGGAATGGAGCATAGTGAGGAGGAGCTGATGATCCACAGTGTCGAATGCTGCAGAGAGATCCAAGAGAATTAGCATGGAGTAATGACTAGAGTTGAGCGAAACGGGTCGAAAAAATTCAAAAGTCGCCGACTTTTGGCAAAGTCAGGTTTCATGAAACGAAACCCGACCCTAGGATGAGGTCGGCCACGAGGTCGGCGACTTACGTGCCAAAGTCGCGTTTCAAAAGTTTGTTTTGCGCTCTTTTTCAGCCAATCAGGATCCACGGACACTGTGGGCAACGTGATGACATAGGCACGGGTCACCACCATCTTTCAGAAGGGCATGCAAGTGATTGGCTTGCTTTGGTGGGCGTCACAGGGGGTATAAAAGGGCGTGCACGCCGACCGCCATCTTACTTCTGCCGATCTTAGTATAGGGAGAGGTTGCTGCTGATTCTGTAGGGAGAGCATTAGGCAGGGAAGAAGACAAAAAAACTGCTTCTGCTGCTAGCGATTTGGCCTGCACAACACACAAGTCACTGTGTGTGCAGTGCAAGGGGAGGCTATATTTTGGTGTATCAGTGGTGTTGGTTGTTGGGCTGCCTTCTAAGGCTTCCTGACACGCTGGCATTGCTGTTTACCCACTGCTCCGCAAACTGCTTTTTTAAAAGCAATCCAATCTCCCTTATCCTCTCGTCACTTTGGTCACAGGCAGCTGTGCCATCGAGCGTGTCACATAGCGCTCAGATATCAGTGGGCCGCACACAATCCACAAGTGTCCAGTGTCCAAAAGTGTACGCAGAGATTCAAAATCTCCATTATCCTCTCGTCACTTTGGTCACAGGCAGCTGTGCCATCGAGCGTGTCACATAGCGCTCAGATATCAGTGGGCCGCACACAATCCACAAGTGTCCAGTGTCCAAAAGTGTACGCAGAGATTCAAAATCTCCATTATCCTCTCGTCACTTTGGTCACAGGCAGCTGTGCCATCGAGCGTGTCACATAGCGCTCAGATATCAGTGGGCCGCACACAATCCACAAGTGTCCACTGTCCACAAGTGTACGCAGAGATTCAAAATCTCCATTATCCTCTCGTCACTTTGGTCACAGGCAGCTGTGCCATCGAGCGTGTCACATAGCGCTCAGATATCAGTGGGCCGCACACAATCCACAAGTGTCCACTGTCCACAAGTGTACGCAGAGATTCAAAATCTCCATTATCCTCTCGTCACTTTGGTCACAGGCAGCTGTGCCATCGAGCGTGTCACATAGCGCTCAGATATCAGTGGGCCGCACACAATCCACAAGTGTCCAGTGTCCAAAAGTATACGCAGAGATTCAAAATCTCCATTATCCTCTCGTCACTTTGGTCACAGGCAGCTGTGCCATCGAGCGTGTCACATAGCGCTCAGATATCAGTGGGCCGCACACAATCCACAAGTGTCCAGTGTCCAAAAGTGTACGCAGAGATTCAAAATCTCCATTATCCTCTCGTCACTTTGGTCACAGGCAGCTGTGCCATCGAGCGTGTCACATAGCGCTCAGATATCAGTGGGCCGCACACAATCCACAAGTGTCCACTGTCCACAAGTGTACGCAGAGATTCAAAATCTCCATTATCCTCTCGTCACTTTGGTCACAGGCAGCTGTGCCATCGAGCGTGTCACATAGCGCTCAGATATCAGTGGGCCGCACACAATCCACAAGTGTCCACTGTCCACAAGTGTACGCAGAGATTCAAAATCTCCATTATCCTCTCGTCACTTTGGTCACAGGCAGCTGTGCCATCGAGCGTGTCACATAGCGCTCAGATATCAGTGGGCCGCACACAATCCACAAGTGTCCAGTGTCCAAAAGTGTACGCAGAGATTCAAAATCTCCATTATCCTCTCGTCACTTTGGTCACAGGCAGCTGTGCCATCGAGCGTGTCACATAGCGCTCAGATATCAGTGGGCCGCACACAATCCACAAGTGTCCAGTGTCCAAAAGTGTACGCAGAGATTCAAAATCTCCATTATCCTCTCGTCACTTTGGTCACAGGCAGCTGTGCCATCGAGCGTGTCACATAGCGCTCAGATATCAGTGGGCCGCACACAATCCACAAGAGTCCACTGTCCAAAAGTGTACGCAGAGATTCAAAATCTCCATTATCCTCTCGTCACTTTGGTCACAGGCAGCTGTGCCATCGAGCGTGTCACATAGCGCTCAGATATCAGTGGGCCGCACACAATCCACAAGTGTCCACTGTCCACAAGTGTACGCAGAGATTCAAAATCTCCATTATCCTCTCGTCACTTTGGTCACAGGCAGCTGTGCCATCGAGCGTGTCACATAGCGCTCAGATATCAGTGGGCCGCACACAATCCACAAGTGTCCAGTGTCCAAAAGTGTACGCAGAGATTCAAAATCTCCATTATCCTCTCGTCACTTTGGTCACAGGCAGCTGTGCCATCGAGCGTGTCACATAGCGCTCAGATATCAGTGGGCCGCACACAATCCACAAGTGTCCAGTGTCCAAAAGTGTACGCAGAGATTCAAAATCTCCATTATCCTCTCCTCACTTTGGTCACAGGCAGCTGTGCCATCGAGCATGTCACATAGCGCTCAGATATCAGTGGGCCGCACACAATCCACAAGTGTCCACTGTCCACAAGTGTACGCAGAGATTCAAAATCTCCATTATCCTCTCGTCACTTTGGTCACAGGCAGCTGTGCCATCGAGCGTGTCACATAGCGCTCAGATATCAGTGGGCCGCACACAATCCACAAGTGTCCACTGTCCACAAGTGTACGCAGAGATTCAAAATCTCCATTATCCTCTCGTCACTTTGGTCACAGGCAGCTGTGCCATCGAGCGTGTCACATAGCGCTCAGATATCAGTGGGCCGCACACAATCCACAAGTGTCCACTGTCCACAAGTGTACGCAGAGATTCAAAATCTCCATTATCCTCTCGTCACTTTGGTCACAGGCAGCTGTGCCATCGAGCGTGTCATATAGCGCTCAGATATCAGTGGGCCGCACACAATCCACAAGTGTCCACTGTCCACAAGTGTACGCAGAGATTCAAAATCTCCATTATCCTCTCGTCACTTTGGTCACAGGCAGCTGTGCCATCGAGCGTGTCACATAGCGCTCAGATATCAGTGGGCCGCACACAATCCACAAGTGTCCAGTGTCCACAAGTGTACGCAGAGATTCAAAATCTCCATTATCCTCTCGTCACTTTGGTCACAGGCAGCTGTGCCATCGAGCGTGTCACATAGCGCTCAGATATCAGTGGGCCGCACACAATCCACAAGTGTCCACTGTCCACAAGTGTACGCAGAGATTCAAAATCTCCATTATCCTCTCGTCACTTTGGTCACAGGCAGCTGTGCCATCTAGCGTGTCACATAGCGCTCAGATATCAGAGGGCCGCACACAATCCACAAGTGTCCAGTGTCCAAAAGTGTACGCAGAGATTCAAAATCTCCATTATCCTCTCGTCACTTTGGTCACAGGCAGCTGTGCCATCGAGCGTGTCACATAGCGCTCAGATATCAGTGGGCCGCACACAATCCACAAGTGTCCAGTGTCCAAAAGTGTACGCAGAGATTCAAAATCTCCATTATCCTCTCGTCACTTTGGTCACAGGCAGCTGTGCCATCGAGCGTGTCACATAGCGCTCAGATATCAGTGGGCCGCACACAATCCACAAGTGTCCACTGTCCACAAGTGTACGCAGAGATTCAAAATCTCCATTATCCTCTCGTCACTTTGGTCACAGGCAGCTGTGCCATCGAGCGTGTCACATAGCGCTCAGATATCAGTGGGCCACACACAATCCACAAGTGTCCAGTGTCCAAAAGTGTACGCAGAGATTCAAAATCTCCATTATCCTCTCGTCACTTTGGTCACAGGCAGCTGTGCCATCGAGCGTGTCACATAGCGCTCAGATATCAGTGGGCCGCACACAATCCACAAGTGTCCAGTGTCCAAAAGTGTACGCAGAGATTCAAAATCTCCATACAGTCTTTAAAAACCAACAAAGAAATCATCATTAAACCTGCTGACAAGGGAGGTGCAATAGTCATGATGAATACGTCAGACTACATGAAGGAAGCAAACAGGCAACTTATGGACACATGCTACTATAGAAAATTGGAGTCGGATCCTACACAGGACTATTACAAGGAACTAAACAAGTTGGTTTCTTGTCTGCCTGACCAGTCCATAAGAGCTGGCGATGACCTGATACCAGAGACTCCAAGAATAGGGACATTCTACATGCTTCCCAAAATCCACAAATCTGGAAATCCAGGAAGACCAATTATTTCATGTGTGGGCACCCTCACTGAGCAGGTATCTGGATGGGTAGAGGGTATTCTTAAACCACTGGTGAAGGATACATCCAGCTACATTCAGGACACAACTGACCTATTGAATAAACTAGCAGCAATAGGTCCTCTACCAGAAGGAACCATCCTGGCCACCATGGATGTGGAATCTTTGTACTCTAATATCCCACACCAAGATGGTTTACATGCCTGCAAATTCTTCATGGAAAACACAGGGACTGATGCTGATGCCGTGGTGAAACTTATAAAATTCATCCTCACCCACAATTACTTTGAATTTGACAACAGGATCTATCTACAGGAGACTGGCACAGCTATGGGAAGTAAAATGGCTCCACAGTATGCAAATCTTTTCATGGCCAAGCTTGAAAGCGATTTTTTGTCCTCATGCCCCATCAGGCCCCTGGCCTACTACCGCTTCATTGATGATATTTTAATCATCTGGACGGAGTCTGAGCAACAGCTAAAGACGTTCCACGAACAGTTTAATCAATTTCATCCCACCATCAATTTAACACTCAACTACTCCAGTACCGAGATTAATTTTTTGGACACCATCATTAAGCTAAAAAACAATGAAATAGAGACATCCCTGTATCAGAAGCCAATCGACCGTCCAACATACCTTAAATGGGACAGTTTCCATCCAAAACACATAAAGAACTCTATTATCTATAGCCAAGCCATCAGATACAATCGTATATGTTCCAACCCCATGGATAGAGACAAACACCTTGGTCGCCTCAAAAAAACCTTTTTGAATCAGGGTTACCATCCAAGAACAATTGAAAACCAAATTACAAGAGCCACCAGATTGTCAAGGAATCACCTGCTACATTACAAAGCTAAAGAAGAAAATAACCGAGTGCCTCTAGTAGTCACCTACAACCCAAATCTGGAGGTGCTAAGGGGAGCTGCACGGAAATTACAACCTTTACTACAAAAAGATGCCCGATTAAAATCAATTTTTCCAGACCCCCCACTGCTGTGTTTTAGGCAGCCCCCAAATTTAAGAAGCATCATTGTCAGAAGCTCCCTGTCCTCTCCAACAGCTGCAGGAACCTTTCCTTGCAACCAGAAAAAATGTAAAACCTGTCCATTTATAATGACCACGGACAAGATAAAGATCCCCAACTCACATCAGGACTACAAGATCCCAGGTACTTTCACCTGCATTACATCTAATGTGGTGTACTTAATTATTTGTACTAAATGTCCAACTGGGGGTCTGTATGTGGGGGAGACAGGGCAAAAGCTTAGAACAAGGATGAATGCTCATCGTCACACAATAAGAGAAAAAAGAATGGATCTACCTGTGGCAAAACATTTCTGTATCCCTGATCACAGCAGCATGGATATGAAATTACTGGTATTGAAAGGTAACTTCACATCTCAGAGAGAGAGACGAGTTTGGGAGTACAAATTTATGACGAACTTTGACACTCTCAGTGCTGGAATGAATGTGTCGCATGGATTTATGTCTTTTTACATCAATTAAGGAATTTCCTTTTAAAACCTTGCAGGGCAACACAGAACTAGACCCCAATCAGAGGACCATAAAACATCCAGACTCCTTATCTATGAACTGGTCCAATGTTTATATTTATGTTTCTCCCTCTCCCATATTGATAGTTCTGCTTCACGTCACTTGTCTTATCTATTGCATTTTTTCTAGGCTGTATTGTGCATAAATATGTGACTTCAGATTTTGTATTAGTCTAGCCTGATGAAGAGACCTGAGTAGTCTCGAAAGCTTGCAATGTATTACCATCTTTTCAGTTAGCCATTAAAAGGTATCAACTACTGAGGACTCTCAATCCTGAATATTTTTCTATCTACTGGCTAACACGGTACAAAGATATACATCTTTCCTGTATCATTATCCTCTCGTCACTTTGGTCACAGGCAGCTGTGCCATCGAGCGTGTCACAAAGCGCTCAGATATCAGTGGGCCGCACACAATCCACAAGTGTCCACTGTCCACAAGTGTACGCAGAGATTCAAAATCTCCATTATCCTCTCGTCACTTTGGTCACAGGCAGCTGTGCCATCGAGCGTGTCACATAGCGCTCAGATATCAGTGGGCCGCACACAATCCACAAGTGTCCACTGTCCACAAGTGTGTGCAGAAATTCTAAAACTCCCCTGTCCTATAGACACCTTGTACCTTGTTTTACATTACTATATAGTTTGTTGGATTTTGTCTACATTTCTACCAAAAATGAGGAAGGCTGGTGGAAGAGGCCGTGGAATTGGGCGGGGGTTGGCAGCTGGTAATGATGGTGTTGGTGGTGGATCTGATGGTAGTGGCAAGAGCAAAATAGGACCAAATGCAGGAGGTGCTGACCCTCCGTCATCGTCTGTCTACATAAGGCCTCGAACTCTTAGTTTTCTAGGAGTTGGCAAACCGCTTTTAAAGGCAGAGCATCAGGAAAAAGTTTTGTCTTACATTGCTGACTCAGCCTCCAGCTCTATCGCCTCCTCTTCTTCAGTTGTAAAAAGTAAAAGCACTGAGTCGTCATTGGAGGCTCATGTTCATGAACCACACCTTTCCTTGTGTCCTTCACCCCAACCAAGATTGAAGGATGACGCAGGCCATACTACTGATTACTCCATGGAGCTGTTTTCACATACCATGCCTGGATTATCAAGTCAAATGGTGAATTACCCAGGCCAAGATGAATCTGACATGGAGTGCACTGATGCACAGCCGCTGATGGATGATTCTGCTGGTACATTCACTCAGAGCACTACATTGTCCTCGCAGTGTACAGAGCCAGATTTTGACCCTGATGAGACTCAGGTGCCCCTTCCCGCACACTATACCACCATACACGGTGACACAGAGAAAGGTGCACATGACATAGAAGAGGAGGTGATGGATGACCCAGTTGTTGACCCAGATTGGCATCCATTGGGGGAAGAGGGTGCTGCTTCCAATAGCTCAGATGAGGAGCATCCACAGCAGACATCGACATCGCAACAGCTGTTATCTGGCAGGCCCGGAGCACTCCAAAGACAGGTTCCAAACATCAAAAGAGTTGCTGGACAGCTTGTCCAGAGGGTCAAAAGATCACAGCGTGCTAGGCCGCAAAATGTCTGCCAAAGTAGGAAGAGTAAGAATGAAAGACAGCAAAATGTGCTGGAGTGGGTTATCAAAATCATAGTGATTTAGATGTGTTGGTAATCACAACCAAGATTCCAGCACATGAATGGATAGTGCAGAACACACTGCATATAACCATAGCAACTGACGAAAAGCAGTGAAAAAGTCCTCATATCACAAGGTAAAGTGCAAAGTAGGTTTTTATTGAAAGGTGAAACAAACAGAACATGGCTAAAAAGTGACATTGGTAGGAAAAGAAAGGCCGGGTGACCATGGCAGCTCCAAATAAATAGTCATGAGAAATACATGAACATTGTGAAGTGTCTAACTGTCTAAACATAAATAATGTTTGCATGGGCCTTTGTCAGCAGTTACACATGCCCCCTGAGGAAGGCATTATCGCCGAAACGCCGCGCGTTGGGGTACGGCTGTGGTCTCCCTTGCTGCTCCTTCTTGTGTAAGTGCCTCCTTTATTACCATATTGTATGTTTTTGCCTGTCATCATTCATGTAGGAATTTTTTCCCTGTAGTTATGGTCACGACCATGGGCAAACATTATTTATGTTTAGACAGTTAGACACTTCACAATGTTCATGTATTTCTCATGACTATTTATTTGGAGCTGCCATGGTCACCCGGCCTTTCTTTTCCTACCAATGTCACTTTTTAGCCATGTTCTGTTTGTTTCACCTTTCAATAAAAACCTACTTTGCACTTTACCTTGTGATATGAGGACTTTTTCACTGCTTTTCGTCAGTTGCTAAAGTAGGAAGAGTGCAGTGTGGCAGTTTTTTGAACAAAATCCTCATGATCAGGCCAAGGTTATCTGTAAGAAGTGCGCAAAGACCTTTAGCCGAGGGAAAAATCTGAAAAATTTGAATACCAGTTGCATGCTTAGACATTTAACCAGCATGCACTTGCAAGCGTGGACACAACACCAAACCTCAAGTGCCACATGTGCAACTGATCACAACGAAGGTAGTCAGCAACGCTACATTGTTTCCCCCACTGTAAGCACACCGGTTAGCACAGCAGCAAATGTTGAGGTGTCGTTGCAAGGCCACAGCAGTCAGGGAATCCCACTGTTATATCAACGAAAGACTGATTCTAGGCCATCAGAAAGAACACCAACTCCATCACCATCATCAACCCTCTCTCAGTCCGCCCTGTCCACCGCTACTTCCACCATATGCAGCTCTCAAGTCCAGCTCACCCTCCCAGACACTATGAGTAGGTCAAGAAAGTACTCAGTCTCTCATCCGCGTACACTGGGTTTGAACGCCCACATTGCCAAACTAATCTCGTTTGAGATGATGCCCTTTCGGTTGGTGGAAAGCACAGCTTTCCGCGAACTCATGGCCTATGCAGTACCACGCTATGACCTACCCAGTCGCCACTTCTTCTCTCGCAAAGCCATCCCAGCCCTCCACCATCATGTGAAAGACCGCATTGTCCATGCACTCAAGCAGTCAGTGAGCGGAAAGGTGCACCTCACAACTGATGCATGGTCCAGTCGGCATGGCCAGGGCCGTTACGTGTCCATCACTGCGCACTGGGTTAATGTGGTGGATGCAGGGTCCACAGGGGACAGCGGTGGTGGGACAGTGCTGCCTAGCCCACGGTCTAGGAAACAGTTGGCTGTAGGCGTTCGACCCTCCTCCTCCTCCTCCAGAAGCGACAGCTCGTCCACAGAGCGCAGTCGTACGAGCACTCCATCTGCAGCTGCCACTGTTGCACACGATGTGCCCCCCTATCGAGCAGCTAGTGGAAAGCGTCAGCAGGCTGTGTTGCAGATGATGTGTTTGGGCGACAGACACACCGCCGAGGTGCTGGCCGAGTACTTGAAGCGACAAACTGAGTCATGGCTGGGCAGTGTACATCTTGAGGCAGGCAAGGTAGTTAGTGATAACGGCCATAATTTTGTGGCAGCCATAGCCCTTTCAAAACTCAGCCACATACCTTGCTTGGCTCACACCTTGAACCTGGTGGTGCAGTGCTTCCTCAAAAATTATCCGGAGTTAACAGCCCTGCTCCAGAAGGTGCGAAGACTGTGCGCGCACATCCGCCGGTCGCCTGTACACTCCGTTCGTATGCAGAAGCTGCAGCGATTGCTCCACCTTCCCAACCACCGCCTCATTATCGACATTGCAACAAGGTGGAACTCCACCCTGCACATGGTGGAGCGGCTGTGCGAGCAGAGGCAGGCCATAATGCATTTGTGGGAGGATACACGGCCAGGCACTTTGAGAGCAGACATGGAGTTGACAGGCGTGCAGTGGTCGAAGCTGAAAGACCTTTGTAAAGTCCTTCAGTGTTTTGAGGAATGCACACGGCTGGTAAGCGCAGACGACGCCATCCTAAGCATGAGCATCCCACTTATGAGTCTGCTCATGCAAACTTTGACGCACCTTAAGGAGCAGGCGTCTGCAGCCAATGTTGATGAGGAGGAAGAGGAGGAGGGAATCCTTGATGACATTCAGCCATTGTCTGCTCAGGGACCTCTCCTGGACGAGGTGGAGGAAGAAGAGGAGGAGGAGGAGGAGGATGATGGGGATGATTACTTAGGGGAGGAGGATGCATCTCGTGGGGCAAGTGAAAATGTTGGCGTGGCAAGGTCTGGTACAGGGTTTGTGCGTGACTGGAGGGATGTGGATTTGCCAGAAAGTGCTCCTCCACCCAGCACTCGCAGTGCATCATTGACACCGGGAACATTGGCCCACATGTCAGATTATGCCTTGCGGATCCTAAAAAGGGACCCCCGCATTGCCAAAATGATGAACGATGACGACTACTGGTTGGCCAGCATCCTGGATCCACGCTATAAAGGCAAATTACAAAACATCATGCCACAGGAGAACCTTGACCTAATATTGGCTAATAAACAAGCAACTCTGGTAAATCGGTTGCTTGAGGCATTCCCAGCACACAGCAGCGGTGATGGTTCTCACACGAGCCGTACGGGCTGGGGGCAGCTTGGCAGAGGTGTTCGTGGTGCACACAGCAGAAGTGGCGTTGGAGACAGGGGTTTCATGACAATGTTGTGGACTGATTTTTCAAATACCGCTCACACAACTGGTAATACTGCATCGATGGAAAGTGACAGGAGACAGCAGTTGTCAACTATGGTTACAAACTACTTTTCCTCCCATATCGATGTTCTCCCACACAGGTCATTCCCCTTTGACTATTGGGCCGCTAAACTGGACACCTGGCCTGAATTGGCCCAATATGCCTTACAGGAGCTCGCTTGCCCAGCTGCAAGTGTGCTATCGGAAAGAGTCTTCAGTGCAGCTGGATCAATCCTGACAGAAAAAAGGACCCGTCTGTCAACCCAAAATGTGGATGATCTAACCTTCATTAAAATGAACCACGCATGGGTTTCCAAGGATTTTGTCCCACCTTCCCCTGATGACACATAGGGTGACAGAAAAATGGCTTGCTTTGGTCCACCTCTTCCTGGTACTTCACCTATTTCGCCTTTTGCATCAGTTGAATGTCCAACATCAACATATGCCACTTTCTAAAACTCCCTAACTGTGCTGCCTCCCCCCCATGGCCGGGGTCACCACCTAGCGCACGACACCGTGCGAGTGCCGTTGCCCTGGACAGGTGGGTAGGCCGACTCTTGGGCGCGGGCACTGGCACAGGGTCCCTCATAGTGCAATCAAGTGTCTCTGACGGTGGTGGTGCACACCCGCCGTCAGACACACCGCTGTACTATGAGGGGCCCAGTGCCAGTACCGAAGCCCACGAGTGGGCCCCCCTTGCTTGGCCAGGGCCCCAGCATTTGCAATCTTTACCTCTCCCTGCTCCTCCGCTGTGTAATCTGGGCCGTCAAATCCATACTGTGCCTGACACCGTCTGAGCCTGCCTCCTGATGTATAGACATATATTTTGAATGTGTACGCTATCCATACATGTTATCCGGGGATACGTTACCCCTTCTAAACTTTGTGCAATGACGTGCAATCCATACTGGGCCTAACACCGTCTGAGCCTGCCTCATGCTGTATAGACATATATTTTGAATGTGTACGCTATCCATACATGTTATCCGGGGTTACGGTACCCCTTCTAACCTTTGTGCAATGACGTGCAATCCATACTGGGCCTAACACCGTCTGAGCCTGCCTCATGCTGTATAGACATATATTTTGAATGTGTACGCTATCCATACATGTTATCCAGGGATACGGTACCCTTTCTAACCTTTGTGCAATGACGTGCAATCCATACTGGGCCTAACACCGTCTGAGCCTGCCTCATGCTGTATAGACATATATTTTGAATGTGTACGCTATCCATACATGTTATCCGGGGATACGGTACCCCTTCTAACCTTTGTGCAATGACGTGCAATCCATACTGGGCCTAACACCGTCTGAGCCTGCCTCATGCTGTATAGACATATATTTTGAATGTGTACGCTATCCATACATGTTATCCGGGGATACGGTACCCCTTCTAACCTTTGTGCAATGACGTGCAATCCATACTGGGCCTAACACCGTCTGAGCCTGCCTCATGCTGTATAGACATATATTTTGAATGTGTATGCTATCCATACATGTTATCCAGGGATACGGTACCCTTTCTAACCTTTGTGCAATGACGTGCAATCCATACTGGGCCTAACACCGTCTGAGCCTGCCTCATGCTGTATAGACATATATTTTGAATGTGTACGCTATCCATACATGTTATCCGGGGATACGGTACCCCTTCTAACCTTTGTGCAATGACGTGCAATCCATACTGGGCCTAACACCGTCTGAGCCTGCCTCATGCTGTATAGACATATATTTTGAATGTGTACTCTATCCATACATGTTATCCGGGGATACGGTACCCCTTCTAACCTTTGTGCAATGACGTGGAATCCATACTGGGCCTAACACCGTCTGAGCCTGCCTCATGCTGTATAGACATATATTTTGAATGTGTACGCTATCCATACATGTTATCCAGGGATACGGTACCCTTTCTAACCTTTGTGCAATGACGTGCAATCCATACTGGGCCTAACACCGTCTGAGCCTGCCTCATGCTGTATAGACATATATTTTGAATGTGTACGCTATCCATACATGTTATCCAGGGATATGGTACCCCTTCTAACCTTTGTGCAATGACGTGCAATCCATACTGGGCCTAACACCGTCTGAGCCTGCCTCATGCTGTATAGACATATATTTTGAATGTGTACGCTATCCATACATGTTATCCGGGGATACGGTACCCCTTCTAACCTTTGTGCAATGACGTGCAATCCATACTGGGCCTAACACCGTCTGAGCCTGCCTCATGCTGTATAGACATATATTTTGAATGTGTACGCTATCCATACATGTTATCCGGGGATACGGTACCCCTTCTAACCTTTGTGCAATGACGTGCAATCCATACTGGGCCTAACACCGTCTGAGCCTGCCTCATGCTGTATAGACATATATTTTGAATGTGTACGCTATCCATACATGTTATCCGGGGATACGGTACCCCTTCTAACCTTTGTGCAATGACGTGCAATCCATACTGGGCCTAACACCGTCTGAGCCTGCCTCATGCTGTATAGACATATATTTTGAATGTGTACGCTATCCATACATGTTATCCGGGGATACGGTACCCCTTCTAACCTTTGTGCAATGACGTGCAATCCATACTGGGCCTAACACCGTCTGAGCCTGCCTCATGCTGTATAGACATATATTTTGAATGTGTACGCTATCCATACATGTTATCCAGGGATACGGTACCCTTTCTAACCTTTGTGCAATGACGTGCAATCCATACTGGGCCTAACACCGTCTGAGCCTGCCTCATGCTGTATAGACATATATTTTGAATGTGTACGCTATCCATACATGTTATCCGGGGATGCGGTACCCCTTCTAACCTTTGTGCAATGACGTGCAATCCATACTGGGCCTAACACCGTCTGAGCCTGCCTCATGCTGTATAGACATATATTTTGAATGTGTACGCTATCCATACATGTTATCCGGGGATACGGTACCCCTTCTAACCTTTGTGCAATGACGTGCAATCCATACTGGGCCTAACACCGTCTGAGCCTGCCTCATGCTGTATAGACATATATTTTGAATGTGTACGCTATCCATACATGTTATCCGGGGATACGGTACCCTTTCTAACCTTTGTGCAATGACGTGCAATCCATACTGGGCCTAACACCGTCTGAGCCTGCCTCATGCTGTATAGACATATATTTTGAATGTGTACGCTATCCATACATGTTTTCCGGGGATACGGTACCCTTTCTAACCTTTGTGCAATCACGTGCAATCCATACTGGGCGTGAGAACGGCTGGCGAGCTGTTAAGCAAGCTACAGCACCTGTCCAGACAAGTACAGGGATTCCCTAGCGAGGAGACTTATTTGATTGTTTTCTATGTTGGGACAGCAATTTTTGGGGAGCACTATACTCTGGAGAATGATAGATGGGGCCCACCATACACTGGAACATTCCAAAGGTGGACATCAGACACTGGAGCAGCATTTACAGGGCCCATTATACACTAGAGCATTAGAAATGGGGCCCATTATGTTTGGAGCATTATTTGGGCCCATAAGACAGTGGAGCTTCATCCATGGGGACCAACATATACTGTAGCATTATGTGGAGCTCATCATATACTGTTTCAAACATTATATGGGACCAATGATTTTGTATGGAGAAATAGATGGGCCTCGTCATGAGATGTAAAAAGTGAGGTATTTTTCATTGTACTATACCGCTATTTCTATATCGGAGCATGATGAGTTGTGGTATGTGTTAAAGGGGCGCTCTTTCGCCCAGGGCACATGAAAACCTGCAGCCAGCCCTCCCCCCCCACAAATTTAGCCAAATAACCCCCATTTTTCAGTGCGTAACTTGTATTATGAAGTTAATTAAGGTTGACAAGCTTAAGTAAGAAGAATTGATGCTTTTGGCATTCAAATGGGCACTGTAGGTGTGTTTCCTGTCCTCCTCTCACTGCCGACTTTTATTCCCCATTGACTTACATTGGGTTTCGTGTTTTGGGACGACCCCGACTTTTCCCTATAATCGGACGATCTTGCTCGACCCGACTTTTGGAAAAGTCGGGTTTCACGAAACGAAACGCGACCCTAAAAAAGCAAATGTCGCTCAACTCTAGTAATGACCATTTGATTTAGCTGTTAGCAGATCATTAGAGACTTTAGTGAGGGCAGTTTCAGTGGAGTGTAAAGAGCGGAAACCGGATTGGAGAGGGTCGAGAACAGAGTTTTCTGAGAGATAGCGGATAAGACGGGAGTGGACCAGGCGTTCCAGGAGTTTAGAGATGAAGGGAAGATTAGAGACAGGTCTATAGTTAGTGGCACAGTTTTGGTCGAGGGATGGTTTTTTAAGTAGTGGATGTATGATGGCATGCTTAAATGAGGAGGGAAAAATGCCAGAAGAGAGAGAGAGGTTAAATATTTTAGTTAGGTGAGGGGTGACAGCAGGGGAAAGGGACTGGAGGAGATGTGACGGAAATGGGTCACTGGTGCAAGTAGTTGGGCGAGAAGATGCAAGGAGCCTGCTTACTTCTTCTTCTGTGACTGGTTCAAAATCAGAGAGTGAGTTAGATGCAGTGGGGGAGGGAGGACAGTGCATGGTATGAGGGGATTTGGAGATAATTTCCTGTCGGATCTGGTCAATTTTTTCTTTGAAGTAATTGGCCAGATCGTCAGCTCGGAGCTCCGTGGTTGGGGCCTGTACTCTTGGATTGAGTAGAGAATGAAAAGTGTCAAAGAGACGTTTTGGGTTATTGGACAGTGAGATGATGAGGGTGTTGAAATAGGTTTGTTTGGAGAGGTGAAGGGCAGTGTTGTATGTTCTAAGCATAAACTTAAAATGGATGAAATCTTCGTGTAGATTGGATTTTCTCCACAGACGTTCGGCGCACCTGGAGCACCGCTGCAGGTATATAGCTGGCACAGTGTGTGGACGGTCGTATATAGCTGGCACAGTGCGTTGACGGTTCATATATAGCTGGACAGTGTGTGGACGGTTCGTATATAGCTGGCACAGTGCGTGGACGGTTCATATATAGCTGGACAGTGTGTGGACGGTTCGTATATAGCTGGCACAGTGTGTGGACGGTCGTATATAGCTGGCACAGTGCGTGGACGGTTCGTATATAGCTGGCACAGTGTGTGGATGGTCATATATAGCTGGCACAGTGCGTGAACGGTTCGTATATAGCTGGCACAGTGCGTGGACGGTCGTATATAGCTGGCACAGTGTGTGGACGGTCGTATATAGCTGGCACAGTGCGTTGACGGTTCGTATATAGCTGGACAGTGTGTGGACGGTCGTATATAGCTGGCACAGTGCGTGGACGGTTCATATATAGCTGGCACAGTGCGTGGACGGTCGTATATAGCTGGCACAGTGCGTGGACGGTCGTATATAGCTGGCACAGTGCGTGGACGGTCGTATATAGCTGGCACAGTGCGTGGACGGTCGTATATAGCTGGCACAGTGCGTGGACGGTCGTATATAGCTGGCACAGTGCATGGACGGTCGTATATAGCTGGCACAGTGTGTGGACGGTCGTATATAGCTGGCACAGTGCGTTGACGGTTCATATATAGCTGGACAGTGTGTGGACGATTCGTATATAGCTGGCACAGTGCGTGGACGGTTCATATATAGCTGGACAGTGTGTGGACGGTTCGTATATAGCTGGACAGTGTGTGGACGGTTCGTATATAGCTGGCACAGTGTGTGGACGGTCGTATATAGCTCGACAGTGTGTGGACGGTCATATATAGCTGGACAGTGTGTGGACGGTTCGTATATAGCTGGCACAGTGTGTGGACGGTTCGTATATAGCTGGCACAGTGTGTGGATGGTCATATATAGCTGGCACAGTGCGTGGACGGTTCGTATATAGCTGTCACAGTGCGTGGACGGTCGTATATAGCTGGCACAGTGTGTGGACGGTCGTATATAGCTGGCACAGTGCGTGGAAGGTCGTATATAGCTGGCACAGTGCGTGGACGGTTCGTATATAGCTGGCACAGTGCGTGGATGGTCGTATATAGCTGGCACAGTGCGTGCATGGTCGTATATAGCTGGCACAGTGCGTGGACGGTTCGTATATAGCTGGCACAGGGCGTGGACGATCGTATATAGCTGGCACAGGGCGTAGACGATCGTATATAGCTGGCACAGTGCGTGGATGGTCGTATATAGCTGGCACAGTGCGTGGACGGTTCGTATATAGCTGGCACAGGGCGTGGACGATCGTATATAGCTGGCACAGTGCGTGGATGGTCGTATATAGCTGGCACAGTGCGTGGACGGTCGTATATAGTTGGCACAGTGCGTGGACGGTCGTATATAGCTGGCACAGTGCGTGGACGGTTTGTATATAGCTGGCACAGTGCGTTGACAGCAGCTGTTACGGTATCCCCGAGACCTGTTGTCTGTGGTTATTCAATCGGCTGTGGACACTTCCTGGGGGTGGATAACAGTGAACGGAATGGCCTCATACCATGGCTGTTGCACAAAAGTGGCGTCACAAACATGATATATTCCTCTGTGCCTTTCTACTATTGTGGCACTACAAGGCTCAGAAGTGCTTATTAACCCGTATCTTGCCAGTGTATTCTAAAGACTGTTTCCTGGTATATGCCACTGCTGCCTGTGGAGCAAAGCTAAGTGCAGATTCTCATTCACAACAGTGCTTTATTCAAGAGAGGGAGCGTTTCATCCTAAAAGACTGTAAAATTATATAATTAATCACATAGTCCTTTCTTTTTAGGCAAGGTCACTTCAATACTGAGCTCAACATATTCCACAATGATATATGTCATGTGGAAAGAAAGTACAGAACATATCAATTGTTAAAAAAATTATTCTTTATGGAATATATTAAAAAATAAGAAAATTAAAAAGACAGGGCAATAGGCCTCCAAAAAAGAGGAGGATAACCTGCGGCAAAGAAAGTAAGCAAAGACATGAAAGAAACAATAAATAACCCTATAGGTATGTATAAATACAAGGTTCTTACATGCAAATTATTCACTACAAAAATCAACATGCCTTAGTAGATGACAATAATCACCATTGTTTGTTACTACTAAGTTTTTCAAAAAGCAATACTGCACGTGAATACACAGAGGTTCTAACATGAAAATTAGTCACTACAAGGTTCAGCATGCCTCAGTAGACAAAAATTAGCCATTGTTTTGTTACTACTGAGTATCTGCAAAAAGAGCAGTGTTGCACATTGCCCATGTGACTGTTAGAAACCTGGGTATAATGTAGGGTTAATAGGTTGGAATACACCAGGGAGCTGCACAGAGTAACAAGTTTATAATGGATGTGCTTATGTATAAAGCAAAGGACTGATGGTTAGTACCTGATATTAAGACGTGTGGCGGGTTAGGTGCAGCATCCACCAGTGAAAGCTAATTGATTGCCGCAGGCTATCTCCCCCCTACATTATACCCCCGTTTATAACAGTCAATTCACGTGCAGTATTGCTTTTTGCAAAACTTAGTAGTAACAAACAATGGTGATTATTGTCATCTACTAAGGCATGTTGATTTTTCTAGGGACTAAGTTGCATGTAAGAACCTTTTAGTATTTATACATGCCTATAGGGTTATTTATTGCTTCTTTCATGTCTTTGTTAACTTTCTTTCCCGCAGCTTATCCCCCTCTTTTTTTGGAGGCCTATTGCCCTGTCTTTTTAATTTTCTTATTTTTTAATATATTCAATAAAGAATAATTTTTTAACAATTTATATTTTCTGTTATCTTCTGTCGGGATCCCTCAGATTACCTCTTTCACGTGAAGGACCGATGTTCTTGGGTGTGAGACACCATATGTCTCTAATTGATTGCTCCGTCGAGAAGAATAACACAGACTTACGCTGTATTGTACAACTCGGGAAGCCTGCTGAGACGCCTCTGGCTTATCAGTTAGGTTTCCATTCTTTATAGCAAAGAAGTTAAACATTTACAGACATGCGTAGTATAAAACAATTTCACAACTGGTTTCAACAAGACAGAGGAAGCCACGTAGGCTGAAAAACAGGAATTCATCTGTTATCTGGTTTTAGTTCTCAAGGGAACAGGTAAGATGAGTCTAAACAAGAAAATACAACATAGACAGAACTCAATTTAACTCCTTCAGTTCCTATCAGTCCCCCCTTTGACATCTTCATTCTTCACAATCTGGAACATTGGATCCTGTAATGACAGCTGATAGTGTCCTATTCACCAGGTACTATCCCAGGCCGACGGGTTGCCCGAGGGAGACAGATATCTTCTTTTACCCTCTCCATCCCCCAGTTACTAAGGCCACGTCTGTCATCACAAGAGTACGCTCCTTCATGTCAGAAATGAGATGTCAACCTAAGACTTAAAGGAAACAATTATCAACTTTGGTAAGGGTTCTGTCATTAATTCATCTTTCTCATCTGTTTCTGTATCTTTTCTTACACACAGTTAAACACCAAAAAACGAATTTTAAAAATACATATATTACGAAAAGACAAACAAAGATACGTAGTAGGCTTAATATAATTCCAGCTATCCAACCCCCTATACCTTTAAACCAATTGGCTGGATTCAAAAAGGAGAAGGTATCTGACCACCAACTATCTTTATTGCGATCATTGTCTTTATCATACTGATCTCTGAGTCTTTGAACATCCTCTAATTTTAGTTTTAATCTTAAAGTTTTGTCAGGATCGATATAATGACAACAGGCGGGTCCGATGACTTGACACATACCTCCTTGTGCTGCAGTTAAATAATCTAATACTATGGGATGCTGATTAGTGACTATAATAAGCTGATTTTGAACAGCAACAGTGGTGTTCAGTATATCCAATATATCCCATATTTGGTCATCTAAATCAGTGGTCCCCAACCTTTTTTGCACCAGGGACCGGCTTGAACCAAGACCATTCTTCCATGGCCCGGCAGGGCGGGGATGGAGGTGTGACAGGGGCGGGGCTTTGGTCATAAGGGGGCGGGGCTATGGACGCGGTTGTAGTTTAGCAGTGCATATTTATCATTTAATTATAACATTTTTAATGTGACTCAACTCACCATAGGTTTTGAATGAGTGGGAGCACCTGGCTTGTTTCTCTGTTTCAGTGGGAGCACTGGGCTACTTCTACTGATGACCATCACTGCTAATGATGATTGGAACCTACAAGGAAATGGAGCATTGAGCACTTAAGAACAATTGTACTGGAGTACTGTACATGCTGATTATTTTCTAATCATCAGAAAATGTATGTGTGGTCCCCCCCGTCCAGCTCTGTGTGGCTCCCCCTGTTGTATGCATGGTTCCCCTGTCCCATCCTGTATACATGGCTCTGCTCCCACTCTCCCATCCTGTATACATGGCTCCGCTCCCATCCTCCCATCCTGTATGCATGGCTCTGCTCCCACTCTTCTATCCTGTATACATGGCTCCCCTGTCCCATCCTGTATGCATGGCTCCGCTCCCACTCTCCCGGCCTCCCTTGTATATATGGCTCCACTCCCACTCTCCCTCCCTTGTATATATGGCTCTGCTCCCACTCTCCCTCCCTTGTATATATGGCTCCGCTCCCACTCTCCCTCCCTTGTATATATGGCTCGGCTTCCACTCTCCCTCCCTTGTATATATGGCTCCGCTCCCACTCTCCCTCCCTTGTATATATGGCTCGGCTTCCACTCTCCCTCCCTTGTATATATGGCTCCGCTCCCACTCTCCCTCCCTTATATATATGGCTCCGCTCCCATTCTCCCTCCCCTGTGTAAATGGCTCCGCTCCCACTCTCCCTCCCTTGTATATATGGCTCCGTTCCCACTCTCCCTCCCCTGTATATATGGCTCCGCTCCCACTCTCCCTCCCTTGTATATATGGCTCCGCTCCCACTCTCCCTCCCTTGTATATATGGCTCCGCTCCCACTCTCCCTCCCTTGTATAAATGGCTCGGCTCCCACTCTCCCTCCCTTGTATATATGGCTCCGCTCCCACTCTCCCTCCCTTGTATATATGGCTCCGCTCCCACTCTCCCTCCCTTGTATATATGGCTCCGCTCCCACTCTCCCTCCCTTATATATATGGCTCCGCTCACATTCTCCCTCCCCTGTGTATATGGCTCTGCTCCCACTCTCCCTCCCTAGTATATATGGCTCCGCTCCCACTCTCCCTCCCTTGTATATATGGCTCCGCTCCCACTCTCCCTCCCTTATATATATGGCTCCGCTCACATTCTCCCTCCCCTGTGTATATGGCTCTGCTCCCACTCTCCCTCCCTAGTATATATGGCTCCGCTCCCACTCTCCCTCCCCTGTATATATGGCTCCGCTCCCACTCTCCCTCCCCTGTATATATGGCTCCGCTCCCACTCTCCCTCCCCTGTATATATGGCTCCGCTCCCACTCTCCCTCCCTTGTATATATGGCTCCGCTCCCACTCTCCCTCCCTTGTATATATGGCTCCGCTCCCACTCTCCCTCCCTTGTATATATGGCTCTGCTCCCACTCTCCCTCCCCTGTATATATGGCTCCGCTCCCACTCTCCCTCCCCTGTATATATGGCTCCGCTCCCACTCTCCCTCCCTTGTTATATATGGCTCCGCTCCCACTCTCCCTCCCCTGTATATATGGCTCCGCTCCCATTCTCCCTCCCCTGTATATATGGCTCCGCTCCCACTCTCCCTCCCCTGTATATATGGCTCCGCTCCCATTCTCCCTCCCCTGTGTATATGGCTCTGCTCCCATTCTCCCTCCCTTATGGCTCCGCTCGGCTCCCCCATCCTCCCCATCATACTTACCCTCACGTCGCTGAACTTCCTTCCCGTCGCTGCACGTCCCTGCATCTCGCGGCGCTTCAGCTTCTTCCTGTGCGGAGCGGTCACGTGATACCGCTCATTAAGGTCCATGAATATGGACGCCACGCCTATGGGAGATGAGTGGCGTCCATATTCATGACCTTAAATGAGCGGTAGCACGTGACCGCTCAGCGCTGGATGAAGCCGCCGCGGGATGAAGCCGCCGCGGGATGCAGGGTGAGTATCAGCTGCTGCACCGCCCCCCGGCTCCCTTTGTGTCCGCGGACCGGCAAGGGCACTGCAATGGCCCGGTGCTGGGCCGCGGACTGGCGGTTGGGGACCCCTGATCTAAATAATCTGTAGCTCTAACTAATTTATCCCACATTTGAGTGATCATAGGGTAGATAAAAATAGAGCTAACAATTTTATTGGCCACACTCATCTGCACTATGTGTGGTCTTCCAGAGAGGCGAGGTGTATTATCAGCAGCTCTTTTGTACAACGTGTGTTTAGGTATGCTCTGAGTACTCAACTGGTCATTCGGAATAACAAAGGTAGCTGGAGTCAAACGACCCAGAGTACAAGCACCTTTTACCCCTACTGGCAACCATTTATATGCATTGTCTCCACATACCCAGTACATGTCACTAGGTAGGTCCCATAGGGCTGAATGTTGTAGTACCAGTCTATGAACTAAATCTATGAACGCAGATGCATTCTGGAGCATGCACCAAGGTGAAAATTGTCCTAAAGGACTACAATAACCTGCATCAGGGTTTCCACAAGGGGAGGTTCCCTTCTTATATTCCGAGGACTCGTTACAAGGCATATTACCAGGAATATTAATACAAGTTTCGTTAGTGCCCTGGGGAATTAAATTGGAGTACTCCCATGACATATTATGTAACTTTCTTTCTAGCAACATTGGTTTGAAGGCATCAGTAGAATGGGAAGTTACATTAAAGCTAACTTGTAAACCATACGTTGGAACTTGTCCCAAGTAGGTTAACCGGGTTCTATTCCTAGGTACCCAAGCCCCCCCCCCTTATATGCCAGATATTGAAGGTGAGTACTACTTCCTGAAAGGTTACCTTGCCACCAGGGATATCCTACCCATCCCACAATGGGTATACCAACCGTTGTGTTCCATAACTTCACATTATTTGTGGCATTATTAGCAAGTGTATCAGAACAACTGGTCCAGGCAAATAATTCCTTGGGTGGCACAGGAATAACAAGGAACGGAATACTAGTGGCTGATACTGGTGAATGTGTGCAGATCCAGCAATCTGCTGGAGACTGAGTGTCATTTGACCAATCATTCAGTAATTTTTCATGATGTTGTATAAACTTATTATTCAAGGACATTGGAGAATTTAGACTGTCCCACGCAGCTACCATTATTACAGATAATGCAACAAAACCAAACCAAAACATTATGCACTCTTATGCTTTGTTAATTCCTGTGGCTAGTTTGCAATGCGATGCGTGGATCCAGGTTGGTCGTCCTTCCAACTTAACAGAAGTAGGCGTTGTTAGGAGTACTTGGTAAGGTCCTTGATATCGGGGTTCAAGGGTCTTTCTGGAGTGTTTCTTGACATATACGTAATCACCGGGTTGTAGACAGTGAGTTCCTTCCACACTATCTGGATCTGGAATGGAAGAGAAAACTAGAGAATGCATTTGAGTTAAATGCTTTTGCAACTGGATTACATAACTTGTCAAATTATCCACATTGAGTGTTAAGACCTGTGGGTAGTACAACCCTGTGTTTGGTGGTCTTCCAAACAATATCTTGAAGGGTGACAGTTTAGTTTTCCCCGTGGGTGTGTACCTTACTGAGAATAATGCTAACGGAAGACACTCTGGCCATGGTCTATGGGTCTGTTCCATGGTTTTCTGTATTTTTAATTTTAGTGTCCCATTCATTCTTTCTACCTTCCCTGAACTCTGTGGGTGATAGGGTGTATGAAATGCCTGTTCTACACCTATCATTTGCATTACATTTTGCATTACCTCAGCAGTGAAATGTGTGCCTCTGTCTGATTCAATTGTTTCAGGAACACCGAATCGTGGTACTAGTTCCATCACTAGTTTCTTTGCAGTGGCTCGAGCTGTAGCCGTTTTCACCGGGTAGGCCTCTGGCCATCCAGAGAACATGTCAACACACACCAGAACATATTCATATGGTCCACTTCTGGGGAGTTGAATGTAGTCGATCTGTAGTCTCTGGAAGGGATATAACGGCCTAGGACTGTGTTTCGGTGGAGTTTTCACTACCTGTCCGGGATTGTGTGCTAGGCATATGGGACAGGAGGTACAGTGTAGCTGCGCCACCTTCCCAAACCCAGGAGCAATCCAAACCTTCGTGACTAGGCGTGTCATTCCATTGGCGGACATGTGAGTTGGAAGGTGAACTGCTTCTGCCATCCTTGGGTACAAAACCCTAGGCAAGCAGTACTTCTGATCTTTCTTCCACATTCCGTTCGTCTTCTCAGCTCCCATCTTTTCCCAAGTTTCCTTGTCCGTCTGAGCGGAGTCTTCTTGGAACCTTTGTAAGTCTGTAAACAATTCTGATGCATCCTTGTGCACTATGTTTACTTTTTCTGGAGTCCCCAAGGCAGCTTGCTTCACCGCCTGGTCTGCTTTTTCGTTGCCTTTTGCTTCCATGTTGTCTTTTCTGGTGTGTGCTGGCACCCTCATAACGGCCACCCCCTGTGTCTGGGCCACATTCTCGAGGATGTCTCTGATCAGTGTGGCATGTTTTATGGGTGTTCCTGCTGCTGTCATGAAACCCCTTGTGCGCCACAAAACCCCAAAATCATATACTATCCCAAAGGTATATCTTGAGTCAGTGTAGATATTTGCTGTTTGTCCTTTGGAAAGTTTTAATGCCTCATTCAGAGCTGTCAGCTCAGCCTCTTGTGCGGACATGTGGGGTGGAAGTGCCTTTGCTACAATAGTCTCATGTGGTGACACTACCGCATATCCTGTGTGGAATTTTCCACTTTCATCGGCATATCTGCTGCCATCCACAAAAAATATAAAGTCTGGATTTGACAATGGTGTGTCTGTGACATTGGGCAAGCCAACAACTTCTTGCTGCATCAGTTCTATGCAATCATGTTCAACCTCGTGTGAGGGCTCAAAAGAAAGCGATAATGTGTTCTCATCTATATCCCCCCTTTCAGAATCTGCAATTGGCAACAATGTAGCCAGATTCAGATTCTGAGTTTTGGTAAACGTAACATTAGGAGGCATAAGCAAGGCACATTGCAATCTGAGTTGTCTAGCCATAGAGATATGTTTAGCAGAAACCTGATTCAGGATACCGTATATATCATGTGTGGTACAGACAGTTAGTGGGTTGTCCAGTACAATATCAGAAACTTTGTCAAGTAGCAATGCGATTGCAGAGACTGCTCTAACACAGGATGGTGTTCCCTGTGCTACAGAGTCTAGTTTGGCAGAATAGTATGCAAGGGGTCTATTCTTTTTGTCATGTTTCTGTGTCAAAATGCCAGTAGCATGCCCTCTGATTTCAGCGGCCATCAGTTGAAAGGGTATATCATAGTTAGGTATACCTAATGCTGGGGCTGACACTATGGCCTTCTTCAGATACTGAAATGAGTCTCGTGCAATGTCAGTCAGTTGGAAAGGTGTTGTGTTGATGCAATCATACAGTGGCTGCATGTGTTCACTAGCATGTATGACCCATTGGCGGCAAGACGAAACTAAACGCAAAAATGCTCTCAACTGCTTGTGGGTTGTCGGTTCCTTCATTTGTTGTACAATTGTAATTCTGTCATTGGTTAAGTGTCGGGTACCGTGTGATAGACAATGTCCTAAGAATACGACTTTTGGTTGGCAAAACTGTAACTTTTCTCTGTTGACCTTACATCCATTGTCTGATAAAAACATCAGTAGTGAAAGTGTATGGATTCTACAGTTAGCCTCATCAGGTGCACAAAGCAACAGGTCATCCACATATTGTAAGAGCACAACATCAGGTGGGTGTGGCCAGCCGGCCAACACAGACTGCAATGCCTGCGTGTACAGTGTGGGTGAATGCTGCATGCCCTGTGGCAGTCTGGTCCAGGCATATTGTTTGCCCTTAAATGTAAAAGCGAACAGATGCCAACAGCTTTTGTGGAGGGGCACTGAGAAAAATGCGTTTGACAAATCAATCACTGAAAAACATTTCGATTGACTAGGGATTTTTGCCAATAGCGTGTGTGGATTAGGTACTACTGGTGTCAAAGGAACAAGAACCTTATTTATCTCTCTCAGATCATGTACCATGCGATATTTCGGGGCATCACCTGGTCCTCCTTTCTTTTTGACAGGAAACAATGGCGTATTAGCTTGTGATTTAATTGACACCAATGCTCCATTGTTTACAAGATCAGTGACTTGTGCCTCAATAGCAGCCTCTTGTTGGGCACTGATAGGGTACTGCCGCAGCTGTGGCAATCTTGAGTCTGCGGGCACCTCTACCACAACTGGGGATACGGGAAGTAAGCCAATATCCGCATTCCCTTTTGCCCATAAGGTATCAGGTAATTTGTCTAGGGCTGAGTCCCATGGTTGTGATGTGGTGTCATCATGATTTTGTGACTCGAGAGCTTGAATTATCATGCAAGCCTCAATAGCATCCCCTTCCTCATCTGGAATGGTAAGGTGTACTGTACCATCTTCAGTAAATTTGATGTCTGCCTGCAGTTTCTTTAGTACATCTACTCCCAATAGGCAAATTGGTGCTTTTTTGACAAACAAAAATTTATTCAGAAACATTTTAGGTCCTACTTTAACTGGCAGAGGTTTGCTAAAAGGGATTAAGCTAGATTGTCCACTAAATCCTGAAACAAAGGTCGAGTTTTCTGAAAGGAGATCTGGAGTTATTACTTTGTCATTAACCACTGAAGAGGTTGCTCCGGTATCTACTAGAAAGGGTACCTTTTTTCCATTTACTTTGATTCTAACTACTGGTTCCCTAGAATCAAGTTGCATTCTAACTGCACCTAGTCAGTTAGTAGGTTCCTCCCTCCTAGGCTGAGATTCTCTATCCGCTTTTCGTTTATGGCAATCTCTCTGGAAATGACCTGGCTTTTTACAGTAATGACATGTAAAAGTTCTCCTCCTAACCTCATTGATTGGATGTCCTTGGTTGTCAAATTGGGTCACCGCTACTCTTGTTTTGGCCGGTGGTGCATTCTTCCTTTCCTGCAAATCTAATTCAATGCCCATAGCTTTTTGTCTTAATCCATGGACATCAGGTACTGATCTCCAATCAGGGGTGCTTATTTTCAGGGGATCTCGTATTTCTTTGAGCAACCCTTCCATAAAGGCTTTTGCTAATAGTCGTGATACCCCCTCATTATTTGTATCAAGACCCTCATCTTGGAACGCCGTTTCCAATATCCGAAAGAAATCGGTCACTGACTGTCCCGGTTTCTGCGGTATGGCTGTCATGTTACCTCTCTGTCTCTGCTTCGTCTGCATAAAATTGTCAAGGGCAATTAAAAAGGGCTCTCTCGAAGCCTGAGTTCGAGGATTACCTTCTTGATCATTATCAACGGGTCTATTTGGTCCAACAATCTGTGAAAACTCCCCTTGGGTAGTTATTGGTAGTTTTAATCTGCATAAGTCTTCCCCATCCAACCAGGTCCCTCTGTGTACAGTCAGTACTTGTCTTATGTACCGGGCAAACCCCATAGGAAAGGTAGTGGGATCTGGAGCATTAGACAATAATGCCATACATTCTGGAGCGGACCATGGAGTATAATGGGTAGTCTGAATCTGTCTGGTGCGGGTAACACCCTGTTCATCTGTTTCCCTGAAAGGGCGTGTTTGGGTCCTAACGGGGGCTAATCTGCTAGGGTGATGGTAACGGGGTGCTCCACAGGCTAGACACGTCTCTCTCCAGTCTGGATTTTGTTGACCACAATTATTACAAGTCCATCCTAGATTGCCATTGCTAGGTAATGGTGATTGTACATCAGGGCACAGTCCGGTGGGCAGTGATATAACCGGTGCTGCAGGTGGGGTTGTTATACGGGCTGGGGCAGGATATGGTGGTGGTTCCTGCTTCTCTGACACAGGGCTAAATTCTTTGGGACGAATCCATCGTTTTGTTTTCTCATTATATGCCCAGTTCTCTCGCTTAGCAACCTGTGATACTTTAATGCATGCCTCCACTTGTTCCCCACACTCATTGTCTGCAATTCTTCCTGATTTTATGTCTTTTATCTCCTTCCACTTTTCTTCATCTAGAGCTTCTTTACCTTTTAACTTAAACTCTCTTAATACTGCTTTTAGGTCCTTTGCTGCACTACTTCCACATCTGTCCTTTACTATCTCACTTAACAATTTTCCTTCTACCACTGTTTTCCCCTGACTGTTTCCCATTTTCTTGTCCCGTATCACTTATCCCTTCTGTTAGTCCCCTGCCTTAGGTGGTGTATTGGGTAAGCTCAAGACTCAGCTCTACTATACCTCGTTACCTTCTTCCTAAGGTGCTTACAGACTGAATGGAGTTTCTGTTCCTCTTTGTATTATATGTTTCGTATACTTATACGCTATATACACTGCAAACAGAAGCACTCCCACGATACACAGGGATGTGAACAGGACATCCATTCACTGGGTTTCTTCAGTCATATCTTGTCACAGGCTTATATTGTTATCCTGTGCTCATTCAATCACACTCTTATCTGTCACAAGGTTTATTCGTAAAGGGTGTTGATTTAAGCTTAGGCGGTGACCTCCCCGAAAGGACGCTGTCACATGACCCAGTTAGGCAATATCACCACTCTTTGAACGAATACCTGCTGTGCAGCTTATTTTCTACTTTCCACAATCCTTCAACTCAGAGCAGCCACTCAACAACCTCCCTGATTCCTAACACGGAATCTTCTATTGTGGAAAACTTGTCCGTCTGGGCTTTGTAATATGAACTGTTCACCTAGCCTTATATTCCGTAATGTCTGACTTCTCAACGTATTACTCAATGGGATATGTGTATGCAATGCTAACAGTATCCACCACTGATCTCCCTTTTTGGCATAATGAAACTTTCTTATATTGGTGTCTGGGGTTGTTCCTGCAAATGTCCAATCACCATACCCGTTATGATTTGCATCAGTTCTTCTCCTGAAGATAGCAGTACACAGACAGAATCTGCAATGACCTCTCATTCGAGCAAAAATTACATATGCGTATCACACCCGATTTCCTCAGAGTTCTTATATAGACCTGATCCTACGGCCCCCTCCTCTACTAGATTCCCCTTTATACGGACCTTAGTTACAATGATAGATTATGAAGAGCAGAGAAGAGAAGAATTGATCTCTTACCTGGCCAGGTGTTTAGGTCTGCTGTTCACAATTTCATCAGTAACTGGAATGGTCTGTAGATCGGGTAGTCTTGGAGAGGTGCCTATATCAGGTCCCTGTTCGGGCGCCAGGAAACTGTCGGGATCCCTCAGATTACCTCTTTCACCTGAAGGACCGATGTTCTTGGGTGTGAGACACCATATGTCTCTAATTGATTGCTCCGTCGAGAAGAATAACACAGACTTACGCTGTATTGTACAACTCGGGAAGCCTGCTGAGACGCCTCTGGCTTATCAGTTAGGTTTCCATTCTTTATAGCAAAGAAGTTAAACATTTACAGACATGCGTAGTATAAAACAATTTCACAACTGGTTTCAACAAGACAGAGGAAGCCACGTAGGCTGAAAAACAGGAATTCATCTGTTATCTGGTTTTAGTTCTCAAGGGAACAGGTAAGATGAGTCTAAACAAGAAAATACAACATAGACAGAACTCAATTTAACTCCTTCAGTTCCTATCACTTCACTTTCTTTCCACATGACATATATCATTGTGGAATATGTTGTAAAATTATATGTTGCACTGTATTCTGAAATATTACAAAGATGGCCCCTATTGTCTGAGGGATCCATGAGTTCAGGTAAGCATATGCTCAGTCATCCCATTGTGGGCAGGAGCTTTGGAAATGGCGCCAAAATTGGCCCCTCCCACTTGCATAGACTCTTCTTTGGCCTTCTGTCACTCCTGTCAGGAGGTGCCGCCCCTCTTCAGTGAAGAGTTGTAAGTCAGTCTGCCCCCAATAAGGCCTCTTTCACACTTCAGTTTTTTGTGTCAGTTAAAATCCGCCAGAAAAGCGGAAAAGCGGATCCGCTCCTAACTAATGGGAACGGATGGCACAGGATCCGTGTTTTGACGAATCCGCAGAATGAAGAATTTTAAAGGAACTGCTGGCCGGGAAAAAGAGAGAGAGAGAGAGAGAGACACTGGAAAATGCGGATCCAACAACAATAAAAACGTTGCATGGTCCGTCCAGGCATGCCAGCGGACGCAAAAAATTTGGTGGATCCTCACAAAAACGGATCCAACGGATGGCCATCCGTCAAGATCCGCCAGTAATGCAACTCAATGGGGAAAAAACGGATCCACAAAAAAGAATGGCGGATCCGTTTTTTTCAAAACCTGGCAGATTTTCACTGATGGTCAAAAACGGAAGTGTGAAAGTAAGCAGGACTGCTGCAGAGAGGTCAGTGCAGTGAAGAAAAAAAAAAGTGTCTTTCGATTTTATCTCAGAGTGTGTCTGCAGAGAACAGACAGTGAACAGAAGGTTAACCTCATCCTGACCGAATTCACCCTGGGCCCTAAAGCAACCTCTATTGTTTCCACTGACCAGAGGACATCTTCCAATTTTCTTGCATATACTATGGATGATAAGCCTGGAGCTGCTGTAATTTGATCTGAACACATGCCTCCACCTGCAGAGCTACACACTGTTGGAACTGACAGGGCTGCCACTAGGAATTTTGGGGCCCCATACTGGCAAAATTTACGGGCCCCCCTTGAGACTCCGCCCAGGCTCCACCCCCAGTTCTGCCTTCACCCTAGTGCCGCCACCACCATGCGAACCTTTTAAAATCTCTCTTCCCTTTCTTGGAAAAACTCCACTTCTGCACCACGTGCTCAGCAATCACACATTAAAGGGAATCTGTCACCTCATTTTTGCCCTATGAGATGCCACCGCCATCAGAGGCTTATCTACAGCATTCTGTAATGCTGTAGATAAGCCCCCGATGTAACCTGAAAGATAAGAAAAATGAGTTAGATTATACTCACCCCGGGGTCCGGTCGGCTGGGTGTCGCGGTCCGGCACCTCCCATCTTCTAGCGATGATGTCCTCCTCCTTACTTCTGCCACGGCTCCTGCGCAGGTGTACTATATCTGCTCTAATGAGGGCAGAGTAAAGTACTGCAGTGCGCAGGCGCCGGACCTCTCTGACACTTCCCGGCGCCTGTGGACTGCAGTACTCTGCTCTGCCCTCAATAGGGTAGACATAGTACGCCTGCGGAGGAGCCGCTGCAGAAGAAGGAGGAAATCATCGCTAGAAGATGGGAGGACCCGGACCGGACCCCGGGTGAGTATAATCTAACTCATTTTTCTTCCCTTTCAGGTTACATCGGGGGCTTATCTACAGCATTACAGGATGCTGGGCCATCGTCCAACAGGGACCAGGGCCAAGCAGAGGCTAGTGGGGACTGTGGGCCCTCGTCCAACATGGCACTGGGCCAGGGGGAGGCTAGTGGGGACTGGGGACCAGCATCCAACAGGGTCCAGGGGGAGGCTAGTGGGGACTGTGGGCCCTCATCCAAAAGGGCCCAGGGCCAGGTGGAGGCTAGTGGGGACTGGGGGCCATCTTCCAACAGGGCCCAGGGCCAGGGGGAGGCTAATGTGGACTAGGGGCCCTCATCCAACAGGGCCCAGGGCCAGTGGGAGGCTAGTGGGGACTGTGGGCCATCGTCCAACAGGGCCCAGGGCCAGGGGGAGGCTAGTGGGGACTGTGGGCCCTCATCCAACAGGGCCCAGGGCCAGGGGGAGGCTAGTGGGGACTGGGGGCCCAGCGTTCAACAGGGTCCAGGGGGAGGCTTGTGGGGACTGTGGGCCCTCATCCTACAGGGCTCAGGGCCAGGGGGAGGCTAGTGGGGATTGGGGGCCATCATCCAACAGGGCCCAGGGCCAGGGGGAGGCTAGTGGGGACTGGGGGCCATTGTCCAACAGGGCCCAGGGCCAGGGGGAGGCTAATGTGGACTAGGGGCCCTCATCCAACAGGGTCCAGGGCCAGTGGGAGGCTAGTGGGGACTGTGGGCCATCGTCCAACAGGGCCCAGAGCCAGGGGGAGGCTAGTGGGGATTGTGGGCCCTCATCCAACAGGGCCCAGGGCCAGGGGGAGGCTAGTGGGGACTGGGGGCCAGTGTTCAACAGGGTCCAGGGGGAGGCTTGTGGGGACTGTGGGCCCTCGTCCAACAGGGCTCAGGGCCAGGGGGAGGCTAGTGGGGATTGGGGGCCAGCGTTCAACAGGGTTCAGGGGGAGGCTTGTGGGGACGGTGGACCATCGTCCAACAGGGCCCAGGGCCAGGGGGAGGCTAATGTAGACTGGGTGCCCTCGTCCAACAGGGCCCAGGGCCAGTGGGAGGCTAGTGGGGACTGTGGGCCCTTGTCCATCAGGGCCCAGGGCCAGGGGGAGGCTAGTGGGGACTGGGGGCCAGCGTTCAACAGGGTTCAGGGGGAGGCTAGTGGGGACAGTGGACCATCGTCCAACAGGGCCCAGGGCCAGGGGGAGGCTAATGTGGACTGGGTGCCCTCGTCCAACAGGGCCCAGGGCCAGTGGGAGGCTAGTGGGGACCGTGGGTCATCGTCCAACAGGGCCAAGGGCCAGGGGGAGGCTAGTGGGGACTGTGGGCCCTCGTCCAACATGGCCCAGGGCCAGGGGGAGGCTAGTGGGGACTGGGGGCCAGCTTCCAACAGGGTCCAGGGGGAGGCTAGTGGGGACTGTGGGTCCTCATCCAACAGGGCCCAGGGCCAGGGGGAGGCTAGTGGGGACTGGGGGCCAGCGTTCAACAGGGTCCAGGGGGAGGCTAGTGGGGACTGGGGCCTGGGGGCCCTCATCTAGCAGTCAGGGCCCAGGGGGAGGCTAGTGGGGACTGGAGGCCCTCATCCAACAGGGCCCAGGGGAGGCTAGTGGGGACTGATGCCTGGAGGCCCTCATCTAATAGCCAAGGCCCAGTGGGAGGCTAGTGGGGACTGGGGCCCCCATCTAACAGCCAGAGCCCAGGGGGGAGGCTAGTGGGGACTGGTACCTGGGGGCCCTCGTCTAACAGCCAGGGTCCAGGGGGAGGCTAGTGGGGACTGGGGCATGGGGGCCCTCATCTAATAGCCAGGGTCCAGGGGGAGGCTATTGGGGACTGGGGCCTGGGGGCCCTCATCTAACAGCCAGGGCCCAGGGGGGAGGATAGTGGGGACTGGAGGCCCTCATCTAACAGGTCCCAGGGGAGGCTAGTGAGGATTGTGACCTGGAGGCCCTCATCTAACAGGGCCCAGGGGGAGGCTAGTGGGGACTGGGGCCTGGGGGCCCTCATCTAACAGGGCCCAGGGGGAGGTTAGTGGGGTCCCCAACTGGGCCGGGGGCCCTGTTGAATGCGCCGATGCGGACCCCAGGCAGTCACCACTTGCCTCGCCTTCGCTCCTCAGCCTGAGCCACATTCAGCAGTGGCGCGCTATGCTGCTTCCAGTAATTCCAGATCCAGCACAGGCAGCAATCATGGTGAGCCTCCCTCTTCTCATCACCGTCGGAGACTATTCTGACTCACTCACACTGCTGCTTGCTCGCCCGCCCGCCTCCGACTGTCCGGTGCCCGTGCCGCTATCTGTTGTGAGTTCATTCTTCCCTCCGTCGCTGAGGCCTGGTGAACTCCCTATTCTGGTGAAGGAAGGTAGTGAGCCTGATTGTCAGGCACCTGGGACTGATGAAAACGATTGGCTGAGTGGAGTCACTGACTGGATTTAAGGCAGCCTACGCCCTTTCTGCCCTGCGGGTGATTTCTCTGTGGACTCTTGGACACCAGTCTGATTCCTGCTCTCCTAAAGCTAAGTTTTCTGTTTTGCCTTTTTGCATTTAAGATTTGTTTTTGTTTTTCTTGCTTTTTGGATTCTGCCACTCCCTGCTGGAGTGTGCAGTGTTCCGTTAGCTCTGTCTTCTGAAAGTACCTGAGTGCTGATTAAGTTTTTGAAGCTTAGTTGCTTCAGGGCCATTTTTATATCAGCTTGTTGGCTTTTGGTCTCTGATAGGGTTTTGGCAGATTGCAGACAGCAGCCTTCCTATCTGTTCCTATCTGGGTAGTTTTGGCCCCGTCTTTGCTCAGCCTGTCTTTCTGTCTGTGTAAGTGTTTTCATCTTGCTTCACCGTCATTATATGTGGGGGGCTGCCTATTGCTTTGGGGTCTGCTCTGGGGCAGTTAGATTTCCCCTTTCCTTCTTTAGGCCTATGTATCTCTCCGGCTGTGATCAAGGGGTCTAGGTCATCGTAGGAACCCCCCACGGCTACTGCTAGTTGTGTTGATAGGTTCAGGGGTCTGCAATCTGATAGTTGCCAACTTCTCTGGTTTTCTGGACTTAGCTAGCATTTCTGTTTTTGCCTCCTACGGTGACTCAATCATAACAGCCATCTGCCGGGCTCCCAAGTGGCACGCACGCTGCTCCTCCAGACCAGAAACAGGAAGTGGAGCACCTTCAGCGTGTGACATCAGGAGTCCCATGATGCACCGGGCCGGCCGCCGCAAATTAAATGTACAGTGACCTTTTATGTTTTCTGGATGCATTAACAACAATGTGGTGTACCTTTAAAACACCACAGTGTTTAAATGCATTCGGTGTTCATGTACAGGGGCCCGGGCCCGATGAGAAGCAAAGAGATGGGGGCCCGCTGCCTGAGTGCGGACCGGGTGGGTGGCCCCCCCTTTTTGCCTCTAATCACCGGGTCCCATACAGCAGTAAGGGCAGTAATGTCCTGATGGCGGCCCTGGAAACTGAACACAAGGAGTCTGTGCTGCCTTCTCAGCAGATGGGGATGCCAAATCCTCCAGCCAGGCACATGATGACTCGGATCCAGGACCAAGGGATGGACAGAAAGTCGCAGCCCTGAGATCAGCGGCAGGTGAAACGTCCAGCACCCAGTCATCTACTGGGGCCAGATCATAGAATCGTAGAGTTGGAAGGGACCTCCTGGGTCATCTGGTCCAACCCCCTGCTCAAAGCAGGATTCGCTAAATCATCCCAGACAGATGTCTGTCCAGCCTCTGTTTGAAGACTTCTACGCACAGCTGGCCTCTGTGGATGAGGCCACAGAGGCCGGCTACGCACCCCAGCTTCCGGCCATGTTATTTAAGTGCCTTTTTCTTCAATAAAAGACTGGACAGTTTATAAAATAAAGTTACTATGGTTTGATATAAATAATCTAGCATAAAGTAGGTGTTATTGTGTGTTAAATGATACAGATAAATAGTTTAGGGTATGTATAGAAACTCAATTGTTAATCCATAAAAGCCAAAAGGCTTAATATGACTGCATACCCAGGTTGTTAAAAAAAAACAACCTGATGCACTTTGTACAGAATCCTGTCTGCTTTGCTCTTAAAGGTATATTGCTCATATGTTATAGAGTAGAGTCCACTTTTCTACTAAAAGTATATAAAATGTTTTATATTGGGCTTGATAAGAAAAAAAAATGAAGAGCTTTAATAGGCCCAATCTCCTTTTCTTGTCGCTCTGAAGTTCTGGGGTAGATGCTATAAAAGCCCCCCCACACACGTGTATCTGGTTTATATAAATAAGGAACTACAGAACCATATTCTTTTTTAAAGTGTATATCTTCTTGTACTTATTTAGTTAGTCAGGTTAGTAACGTTCAAGTCTTCGAAACTGGGTAAAACCAAGCACCTTGTTTTTTATTTGTATTATCTCATCTACCGTCATGGACTAGATATGATTTTTTTTTCTCTTGCTTCTAAAAGTGCCATTCCAGAGACTTTCATATGGACGATAGTTTATTGCGGAAAGAGACTCTATTCCACATTGGCACCACCGCCATCATGTTTTACAGTTATTTATTCTATATCTAAATATTTTCACCATGTCATTACTTAACATTGCATGAACCTTGCCTTCCTTTCTAAGTAGCCCTTTACCCGCACAATCGCCGAGGATGGCTCACCTTTAGAGGGGGAGTATGTAGAGACCCGGTGCAGACTTGATATGTCCCTTGAAGTAACTCTGGATCGTGAGTAGCTTTTGTACACCTCAACTCACCCCTAAGTCATCCTTGTACTGTTATATGGTTTAAATGAATCCATTACTCACTAATCTCATATTCATGATTTATATATTAATCTCGCAATGTGAAGTCTGACACAAGAATTGAGAGTTATCCTACTGGTCGGTGACCCTGTCACCAAGGCTCAATGGGAGGAGCTACCTCCAGTCTCTGTGGAGACAAGACAGGGTTCTGGAAGGTTCCCTGAGGAGTCTGGATCAAAATGTGACCCAGAGCAGACCTCATGTGAGGGGTCTCTTGACCCCCTCCAGGCTCCAAGCCTGGAGGTTCATCCTTCTCTTCATCTCCATACTAAAGGCCCCATTACACACAGCGATCTCTCCAGCAAGATTGCTGGGTGTGACATCCAGCAGCGATCGGCTCCCCTGCCGGGTATCACTGATCATGCTGGATGGTCCTGGGCCATTTTTTCGTCGCTTGTCTCCCGCTGGCCAGCGCGCATCGCTGCGTGTGGCAGCGGGAGCCAGCGATGAGCAACGCTGCACGCTAGTATCCAACGTAAACATCGGGTTTCTAAGAGCCGCGGGGCTCTTAGAAACCCGATGTTTACCCTAGATACCAGCGTGCACTACAGGGCGGGAGGTGGAGGTAGAGTGGCGCACAGACAGATCGGAATAGCTCTGCTATCTGCTACTCCGGTCTGTCTGTGCACCGCTCTGCCTCCACCTCCCGCCCTGCAGTGCACGCTGGTATCTAGGGTAAACATCAGGCTTCTAAGGGTGTGTGCACACGCTGCGGATTCTGCTGCGGTTCCGCAGCGGATTTGGCCGCTGCGGGTCCGCAGCAGTTTTTGCTGCGGTGTACAGTACCATTGTTCCCTATGGGAATACAAAACCGCAGTGTAGATGGTGCAGATTTTTCCGCGCGGTTTTCCTGCAGTTTTGAAACCGCAGAAAGAATTGACATGTCAATTCTTTCTGCAGAATCCGCAGCGGTTTGCCAGCTCCTCCATTGTGTAGATGAAAAACCGCAGGGCAAAACCGCAGAGCAATCCGTAGATAAAACCGCAGGTCTTTTGACCTGCAGATTTTACAAAATCCGCGCGGCCAAATCCGCATCCCTTTCCGCAGCGTGTGCACGTAGCCTAAGGGGCGCGCAGCGCCTAGAAACCCGATGTGTACCTTAGTTACCAGCGCGCTGAGGCAAGGAGCTGGTAACCAAGGTACACATCGGGTTTCTAAGTGCTGCGCACCCCTTAGAAACTCGATGTGTACCTTGGTTACCAGCTCCCTGCATCAGCGTGCTGGTAACTAAGATACACTGCGGGTAACTAAGCGACGTGCGTCGCTTGTTACCCGCATGTCGCTGGTCCTGATCGGTGGTGAAGCTGCCTGTTTGACAGCTCACCAGCGATCATGTAGCCACACACCAGCGATCCTGATAAGGAGATATCGATGTCGGGATCACTAGTGAGTCGCTATGTGTGACGGGGCCTATACAGCCAGGCCTAATGCCTTGGATCTTCCTCCGACTTCTACAGCGAAGATGACTGAAGATTTATAACCTTTTTTAACCCTGGATCCCTGCTGTCTGGTTTAAGGCGTGTTTCTACAACATTAGGTCGCACTAAATGTGTACAGAAGACAATATTGCTCTGCTGTTGAGGAAATTGAGGGTCCCCCGCCTCTCCGCAAATTATCCGTTATTTACTTCAAGTATATTTCTGCCTTTATGCCACCAAGAGACTTTGAGCTTCTTATAATTACCTGCAAGTACTGCTTCTAACTAAAACAGGTTCTTAAAGCTCCAGAACCTCAATTCTGTGTCAGAATCCAATCCTGAATTGTATTGGCCGTGGATTCCCCACATGACCTGTTACCATAGCTCCATGTTATTTCTCCCCGTTCTGCTGAAGTAAAGCAGCTGTTATCCCCGAGACCTGTTGTCTGTGGTTATTCAATTGGCTGTGAAAATTTTTTTTTATATTATAATCAAAAGATAATTATACAAAAATATGATGACAAAATCAGGCCCGAAAAAAGAACAAGTACTGGAATCAGCCGACTGACCCAATTGGGAAAACAAAAAAAAAATATATATATATATATATTTTTGGTTCTAGTTCGGGGCACTTATATTTGTCTGACACTATTGTGTCATACTCATCATTTTTTTTACTTTGGGTATTATCCCGCCCTGTTTTATCCAAATACATCATGCCGTACACCTTGACCTGTGGTTTCACTATTTTTCCCTGATTAAGATTTGAAGCTTTAGGCCGGGGTCACACTAACCGACGCAAAATACGGTCTGTAGTTTACAGGCGTAATACGGATGAATGACCCCTAAATAGTGCTCTGTATGTCATCCGTAAACAAGGTGCAGTCGCGTATTTTGCGCATGTCTGCATCCGTATGTAATCCGTATGGCATCCGTATGCAATCCGTATGGCGAGATTTTCTCGCCGCCTTGCAAAATGGACATATAATGGAGCCCTATGACAGGGTTTCTAACAGAAATGAAATAATAGATATAGACACATAGAATGCATATATATACCTTATATATACTGTATATATAAATATATATATTTCACAGAGTTCTTCATAGCAGAATAGCTGCTAATTAAATTGCCGGCTTCTATCAAATCATTCCCCAACCCGACATGAAATGACACATGGTTTACATTCATTAAACCATTTCATTTCATGTTTTTTTATATGTCCCTGACTAATAATTAGATGTGGGTTTGTGTGCAAAATTTGGGAGTTGTAGTTGTTATTTTAAGGGGTTAATTCGTTGTTAAAAAATGCGTAGGCTTCCCATTGCCCTGTAGCGGTGGCGAATGGGTTAATCTAACAAAGGGTTAATGTCAACTTACAATCGTATGGTGACATTAACCCTTTGTTAGATTAACCCACTCACCAACAATATAGGGCAATGGGAAGGCCACGCATTTTTTAACAACGAATTAACCCCTTAAAATAACAACTACAACTCCCAAATTTTCCACACAAACCCACATCTAATTATTAGTCAAGGACATATAAAAAAACTTGAAATGAAATGGTTTACTGAATAAGGCGATATTTTTAGCTGCTATGTCACAAAACTGGTGATAGGTTCCCTTTAACACACGCTAGCCAGAAGCATGTCACAAGACATGTCCATCGGCGACCCTATCACATGATCACGGGGCACCGATAGGTTGTCATGGAAGCCGGACTCTGCAGAACACCCCCGTGTCTGTCAATCTCAATTTCCTATGAACGCCAGCCCATAGCACTGCTATGCAGGGCTTTGGAGTCGGAGTCCAAATTGTGAAGTCGGACTCTGTATAAAATGTACGAACTCTGACTCCTAAAATATATAATACATTGGGTACAGTAGTACAATGCAGGATGTGTTGTACATTTTTTCATAATAATTTGGGAAAGACTTGACAAGTACTATAAATGTGTGTTCTGTTTCTTATCTAAGAATCTAGGCTTTTACTTGAGATTAATCTGTTCTGTACTGTATGTACATACTTAGTAGTGACCAGTGCTGTGGAGGTGGAGGCGGAGTTGGAGTCGGGAGTCAGGGAACTTGAGGGCTTGGAGGTTTGACTTACTGAATCCACAGCCCTGCTGCTATGTGTAGCTGAGAGCTGAGGCAATCGGATGATCACCGCTTCAGCTCTCATAAGGAGACTATTGAAGCCAGTTAAAAGTAAAAAAAAATAAATAAATAAAATATAAAAAAACACAAAAGTTCAACTCACCCCCCTCTTGCCCCATTCAAAATAAAACAATTAAAAAATAAAAAAGTACACAAATTTGGTTTTGCTGTGCTCATAAATGTCCGATCTATGAAAATATAAATTAATCTGATCAGTAAACAGCATATCAAGAAAAAAAAAATCGAAACTCAAGAATTACATTTTTTTGGCCGCCGCAGCACTACAATAAAATGCAATATTAGGAATTCAAAACATTGTTTCTACCCCAAAATGGGAACAATAAAAACATCAGCTCGACGCTAAAAAAATAATCCATTACCTAGCCCCAGAAAAAAGGAGATTCTACTGATCTCATAAAATGGTGATACAAGTTAAAAAAATTGTCTTACAAAGTGTAGACATATTTGGTATCTGCGTGCTCATAGTGACCAGGAAAATCATATTGACAGGTCCATTTTAGCATTTAGTAAACATGGCAACTAAAAAACCCCAAAATCTATTGTGGAATTGCACATTTCTTGCAATTTTACAGCAGTTGGATTTTTTTCCACATTTTCCAGTATTCTATATGGTAAAATCAATGGGGTTATTTAAAAGTACAACTCGCCCAACAAAAACAAGCCCACATACGGGTATTTTGATTTAAAAAAAAAAAAAAAGTTATGGCTCTTGGAAGAAGAGAAGGAAATATGAAATCAGAAAATCGTCTGGGGTAAAAGGGTTAAATTTGATCCCTACTAGTGAAGAGCGAGTATACTCGTTGCTTGGGTTTTCCTGAGCATGCTCGAGTGGCCTCCGAGTATTTTGGTGTGCTCGGAGATTTAGTTTTCATCGTCTCAGCTGCATGATTTGTGGCTGCTGGACAGGCTGAGTACACGTGAGGAATGCCTGTTTGTTAGGGAATTCCCACATGTATTCAGGCTGTCCAGCAGCCACAAATCATGCAGCTGAGGCGACGAAAACTAAATCTCCGAACACACCAAAATACTCGGAGGACACCCGAGCATGCTCGGGGAGACCAGAGCAACGAGTATACTCGCTCATCACTAATCCCTGCCATTATTTTGTTTAAAGATTGAGAATCCAAAAAATGGATAAAAGGATCTGTAAGGGTTTGTTTCCACGGGCCGTATTACATCTGGATTGAATGCTGCGTACAGCCGCAGCGTCCAGATGTTACAGCATAGTGGAGGGGATTTTATGAAATCTTGTCTCCACTATGCGCCCTAATACGCTGGTGACACACCCACGAAACCAGACATGCGGCGCGTCTTTTTAGAACGCATCATGTCTGTTTACCATGCGGAGATGCTCAGGCGCGTCTGAGGTGTATGGAGCAGAGCCGTGTGTGTACGAGGTGTACGGAGCGGAGCCGCGTGTGTACGAGGTGTACGGAGTGGAGACGCATGTGTACGAGGTGTACAGAGCGGAGCCGCGTGTGTACGAGGTGTACGGAGCGGAGCCGTGTGTGTACGAGGTGTACGGAGCGGAGCCGCGTGTGTACGAGGTGTACGGAGTGGAGACGCATGTGTACGAGGTGTACGGAGCGGAGCCGCGTGTGTACGAGGTGTATGGAGCGGAGCCGCGTATGTACGAGGTGTGCGAGGTGTACGGAGCAGAGTCACGTGTGTACGAGGTGCAAGGAGTGGATCCGCATGTGTACGAGGTGTGCGAAGTGGAGATATGCGTGTATTTTGGCATGGGGGGGCACCATTTGAAAGTTCGCACCAGGGCCCATAACTTTGCAGTTATGCCACTGATAGAATGTAAAGCTGTATTAAAAGAGAATGGGGTTATTAATGGAGATTACCTGTTTCACACATCAGTTTTTCACAATCAGTCAAGATCCGCCGATTTGCAAAAAAAACGGATCCTCCATTTTTCTTGGCGGATCCGTTTTTTTCCCCACTAACTTTCATTATCGGCGGATTTTGACTGATGATCGTCCATTGCATCCGTATTTGTGCGGATCCGCCAAAATTTTGGCGTCCGCTGAGATCACCGAAAGGACAATGCAACTTTTTTTGCTGTCCGGATCCGCATTTTTGCCTTTTAACCCTGAATCAAGTCTCGCTGCTGGATGAAAATTCATTCTCTCTCTCTCCACCGCGATATCACGGCATCTCACCTCCTCCCGCGATATCGCGGCATCTCACCTCCTCCCGCCATATCGCGGCATCTCACCTCCTCCCGCTACTTCGGCCGTGTTTTTTGGAGCGCAGTTCCTTTAACTTTCACAGATCGGCGGATCCCGGCGCACCAACGGTCCAGTGGCTCCCGTTGGTGTTTCGACACCTACGGATCCGTTCTCCGCCTTTTTGGCGGATGACAACTGAACAGAAAAATGTAAGTGTGAAACAGGTTAGATGGAATCCTGTATAAGGCAGGGGTCACCCTAACCGACGCAAAATATGGTCCGTAGTTTACAGGCATAATACGGATGAATGACCCCTAAATAGTGCTCCGTATGTCATCCGGAAGCAAGGTGTGGTCGCGTATTTTGCGCATGTCTGCATCCGTATGGAATCCGTATGGCATCCGTATGCAATCTGTATGGCGAGATTTTCTCGCAGGCTTGCAAAATGGACATTTAACGGTTTTGAGGCCTGCTAACTATTTAAATCATTAGCCTGCACCCTATTTATTGCCTCAGGAACAGGTGGCTGCCTCCATTCTGGCCATTTGTGACCTTGCCTTCACTAGGTGTGTTGCTGCTGTATGTGCAACATGGCAAACAGTCTGAGTTTCAACACAACTGAGCAGGTTCTCTTCAACTGGCTTTTGTCACGCCGCTTTGGCCAACCATACCCAGTGATAGTGGATCCGTGGAGGAGGAGACGCATGTGAGTATATCCACTTTTGAGGCAACGACTCACAAGAGGTCATTTTCACCGCCTCTATTCTTCTATGTGGGAGCATCCAGTAAAATTCTACCAATACTGTCGCATGAGCCTTGAAACATTTTATCGACTCTTGGAGACAGTGTGCCCTGGGATAACCTTTCAGGACACAAGGATGCACAAAGCTATATCTGGAGAGGAGCGACTTCTGCTCACAATACGGTATGTACTACACAACCACATTCTCTATGTTCATGATGTGTTGGCCAAAGTATGTATTTTTGGCTTCTTTGACTAAGTTTAATGCCCTCATCTTAGTCCACATATGTTTCAACTTACAGACCAGAATGTTAGGTGTAATATGTACTGAATATCACTTAGTCATTGTGCGACCAAATATATGTGCGTTAGTCGATCTGAATTCCTAACAAGTTTGGTATGTATGTACCTGTTTTTTTTGTAATTTGTGCATTCTAAAATCTTCCTTTTCTGCTGTTCTTCAGCTTCCTATCCACTGGCCTGTCTTATGCCGCCCTCCACCATGAGTTTCTCATTGGAAGATCTACCATTTCTGGCATAGTCAGGTCAACATGTATTGAAATCTGGACAAGACTACATCAAGTCATTATGCCCGAGCCCAGGATGGAAGACTGGTTGAGGATATCAAGGGACTTTGAGGAGGAATGCCAGTTTCCTAATTGTATTGGGGCCCTTGATGGCAAACATATCCAGGTGCGTAAGCCGCCGAACTCTGGCTCTCAATTCTTCAATTATAAACAATACTTTTCTGTTGTATTGTTGGCTCTGGCCGACCCTCAATACAAGTTTATAATTGTTGACATTGGGGCCTATGGAAGGACAGGAGACTCTAGAGTCTTCAATACTTCCATTATGGCTCGGCAGCTACGCACCAACCAGTTGGATCTACCACCACCATGCCAACTACCAGGCTCCACTCAAGAATCAGTCCCTTATGTCCTTGTGGCAGATGAGGCGCTTCAGTTAACACGCAATGTCATGAGGCCATATCCCCAGCGCAACCTTGACCACAGGCGCAGAATTTTTAACTTGCGCCTATCACGTGCTCGGCGACTGGTGGAGTGTTCCTTTGCCATTCTTTGTGCCAAATGGCGGGTACTCCAGTCTGCCATTCAGCTGAGTGAACAAAGTGTTAATGAAGTAGATAAAGCCTGTGTGGTTCTTCATAACTTCACCAGGATACATGATTGTTCTTCCTCTGCTGGTGTTGTGCGTAGGCTGGACAATGTGCGTAGGGTGAGACCACCTATCAACCCTCAACGTAGACCGCTCTCTGGGCTCAAAGTGTGTGATATTTTCACTAATTACTTTATGTCACCTGAGGGGGAAACTTCTTGGCAAGAGCATGCTGTATCTATGTTATAATTTTTGGTTTTATGTGTGTCTAAATAGATATATTTCTACCCCTTCTGATTCTATGACTGTTTAATTGCATTGGTAAGAGTATGTTAGTATGCTGACACGGTTTTTGAGAATTGAGACAGAGACGTAAAGTGTGTTAGACAAATTTTTACTTTTGCCTTTTTTTTGTTTTGTTTTTTTTTAAAGGCAAACATATTATTGCCCTATGATAAACTGGGGCAATGGGCCAAATTGGCCTTTTTGCAGATGTGAACATTTTAGAAAAATACAATTTTCACACATATCAAAAAATAACAGAATGCAATAACAAAATTGCTACATTAGACATTTAGAATCTAAAGGAAAAAAGAGGTGGTCTCCATCATCAAAATTATATAAAAAAGATAAAACTCACATTTATTAGGAAGGTTTTCAAATCATATTAATAAACCACCATGACAGGCAAGGCTACCTTACACGCTTCTGACACATATTACATGTCTGTAAAAAAGACTATATTTCACCGTGCTATACTGGGAAAGTCAAAGGATCAAAATATACTACTCACTTGATAATACATAGAGAGAGCGTGATGTTATTGAGGCTGTTCGCCTTGATTTGGGAATATAGTTAGCTGCCAAAAAAGTGACTAATTGAATAAGGGCAGCACGCCTTTTCTATGCATTATCAAGTGATGGGTCAATTTTGATCCTTTGACTTTCCCAGTATAGCGCGGTGAAATATTGTCTTTTTTACAGACATGCAATATGTGTCAGAAACGCGTAAGGTAGTCTTGCCTGTCATGGTGGCTTATTAATATGATTTGAAAACCTTCCTAATAAATGTGAGTTTTATCTTTTTTATATAATTTTGCTGATGGAGACCACCTCTTTTTTCCTTTTGTATTGGGATTTAGAGCACCAGTTGAAACACACTGGACATCTCGTGGCATCAGACCGCTTATGGACACTGATGTACGGTATGCGTAAAGAATTTGATTTGCATGTTTTTAAGCCCTTATAAATTGTGGTAAGTTGGGGAAGGAGAATGCGGAAGAGCAGCCTGTGGTTGCTGCAGGCTACTTTGCCCAACATTGCCCTGTGTGGGGGCATACTGTTGCCCATGATGTGGGTAGTGTCCTTCCTCCTGGGATTGTTGGGGGTACTGGCCAGAGGAATAATGAAGAGGGGCATCTTGTTGGCTCGGGTAGGCCCGTGTCTCATACCCACCAATATAGCCATGTCGTCCCCAACCAGGTTGGGACCAGCCTCCAACACTGGGTGGGAAAAAGTGGCCATATTGGTGGGGTTGGCTAGAGGCAGACATATGTTGTTGCTGTTGTGAAGGTTGGGTAGGGGGAGGAAGGGGGTGAGGTGTAGGCCCACATATTTGAGAATCTTCTGACCCTGCTTGAGCAAGCATCTGTGTGGGTGGTCTCATGCGCATTAGATTTCGGGGGGAAAGCTGCCACCTCTCCAGATATTCAAACAGCTCATATGGGGTATTGGGGGGTGTGCTTGCATCAAGCAGGATCTGAAAACATCCTCGAATACGGAGCCTCACCTCACTGGAAAGGGCACAGAGATAAAGGGCCAGGCTACGTGAGTATGCCTCCTCCCCATCATTTGTATTCACTCTAGCCAGATAATTTAGGACCCCTGTGTCCACATTGGTCCTGATATCTTGGGCAGGGATCTGGCGCCTTCTTCATCCTCGCCGGGATGTTCCAGCATGCTGTGGGGAGCCCCGGATCTGGGCAGTTGGGCTGCTGCTCATGTTGCCCTGCTCCTCCAGTATGGGTGATGGTGCAGCAGCAGACGATCCTGGTGGTGGGGTTTGGGGTGCAGGCAATGGGTTCTCCTGAGAGGATTCTTCACCCATGCTTCTTATAGGGGGAGAAGATGGGCCAGCCACCTCATCCCCTACAGGGTCAATTATGGGCTCTGTATCTGAGCCCGTTCCTCTATCTGTAAGGTTGGAGTGAGTTCTGTTATGAAATAGAACAGAGCCAAAAATACATTAATATTTTTGGCCCTGTAAAGTATCGGTGTAATGTGGTGTGAGGTATCTACTTACGGTCTCAGATCCAGAATCGGGGCGAGGAAGGAGAGGCGGTCATAATAAATGTATTTTCGTTTGACGTAGCCCGCATCCCCACTCCTGGACGTCTGCTGACGTTCCCGCCTGTACTGATCGCGGATGCTGCGCCAGCGTTTCATCACATCTTCCACTGCAATGTGACAGGAAATATTCTCAATTTTACATATTAGATCAGTCACATTTGCTACCAGTAGTCTAGGCATGTGGCCTTCTGGGGTGTGCTTTCTACCCAGGGTGGCATATCTAATTGGGCCATCCAGGCCAGATACACAGGGTCACAATAGTTCATGTATCAAGTAACTACACTTAATAACTTGGTTGGCCAAGAGGATGAGGAGCTTGTGGCCTGGGCAAAATTATGGCAGTGTCAAACCATGTGTCACATCAAAATCTACCCGCCTCATGAGGAAAAAAGTAGAAGCACAGGAAGGGGGGGGCTGATTCTGTATGCATTTTTTGATATGAGGTAATTTTAATCAGTTTTTGGCCTTGTACTTACTCAGTTTCTGCTGCTCCTCACTTGGCCAATCACCAAAATCATGGAACATCTGGTGACATATGCACCTCCATGACGCCTCCTTTCTTGCCCGGTTCGCATAATGGGCATCATGTTGGTCCCAGAGTTCTGGCTGCTCCTGAACCAGTACAATGAGCATCTCCACATTCAGGAAATATGGCACCATGACGCTGCTGTACTCCGTGGAGGCGTACTTCCTGGATGTCTGGAGCGGTTTTTGAGCTCATTTGCATGTCTAGGCTTCCTGATGATGGATTGGACCATTTCCTGTCTCCAGCCCAAAGACCTGCATATTTCTCGCAAGTCACACGTGTGGTCCGTGTGTAATCTGTATTTTTTGCACCCATAGACTTGCATTGGCGTACTACGGGAGTAGTACGCTGACAATCGCAGCATGCTGCGATTGGCACGGACCGTAGAATATGGACGAGAAAGATACGGCTGTTGGGAGCAAACACATAGAGAATCATTGGTCCGTGTGTAATGCGTGCTTTTAACGCCTCTCACTCGTCCGTATTCCTCTCTAGTGTGACCCCGACCTAAATGTAATGCATGCGAAAAATGGGCTGGAACCACATGAAGCATAACATTCCTCTTTGATTTTAAACCGTATGGGAATCTAGTTTGAAGACAGAGAATCCAAAAAGTTTCTCTGGCTAATAAAAGCTGCTGATAATCTCCTCTCCTGGCCGGTTTATGTAATTTTTCAACGCCAGAGGCATGGAAACTCCTGGTTCTATGTGAATGCTGTAATATGCCATTTTTAGCTGTGTAACATCTGCACTGGGAACTGTCAGAGCATCTACCGGCATGCTGGAGCTTACAGACTCTAAGAAGAGTTTTGTAGTGGCTGTTAAACAGGGATCTACAGACACTAATCGTTTATCTCCTGAGTGGCAGAAGACTACAACTCCCAGGGATACTTGTTCCAGTGAGAGGATAGAAGGGAGGAGGAGGAACTTGGGGGAGGACTGAGGAGAAAGTGAAAGTAAATGTGCAGAGGAGAGAGAACGTTGCTGCTGCTGCTGGTTATGAGTGACAGAGCGGTGTGGATCTTGATTCCCCTAAGTTGCAGAGTATGGGGGACCCCGTGGAGATCCCTGTGTTGCTGGAGAGAGCAAAGATCCAGAGAGTCCGGCCAGCACTCCCATCAGATAAAGGTCTAAATCCTGCAGCCCCCAGCTGGAGTCCAAAGAATCCTCCGGTCGTAAGAGACACAGTGAGTGCCCTTCTGAGACTTGTGGTTCTATCAGCGCTATTTACTGTGAGTACAAGGCAACCTAGACTATTTACATCAACATTCATCTAAGTGCACCCACGGTTGTTACTTTGTGCGCCAACATCCGCGGCAACTGGGCCCCAACGTTTGGACTGAGTAAAAGCAAAAGAGGGGGAACCTGCCACATTATATTTGCAGGGTGGAATGTTTAGTTAGACTGTGATGTGTATATGACTTTTATAGAGCACAGTTAATTGCATTGTATGTTTATTCCTTTAAATCCATCTCAATTCTACTGCATAGCAATAAACCTGTTAAACTGTTTTACTCTTGCTTCCTGAGTGTGTACCGAGCTGTGGCAGGGGTTTCCCGAATCAGCCCCTGGCAGAAGATAACTGTCCTTCTGCAGCCCATAGACAGAGCTCCAATCAAGATTCGGGTGGAGGCACTGCGTACAAAAGAGATGAGACCCCCCCATAACACCCAGGGCACAGTGGTAGCCCTAAAGGGGTGCTACAGCTGCATTGGAAATGCGGTGATCTGATAAATTGGAAATATCATTTAAATGCTCAAGAATACGTTTTTATAAAGACCTTGTAGCGTACCCTACATATAAGAGATCACATTCCGAGCACCTGATAATGTAGACTACGTGATTGGAGTTACAATTCATGTGATCTTGAATATCGAATGATTGCGAGCCATTAGAGCTTGAAAATGACTTGGAGGGAACCACATATTTGCACATTTTGCATGGATTATGTCCACATCTGAAATACCCTCTATTATGTAGCCATGTTTTTCGAGGATTAAAGGGAAGGTGCCACGCTTTTGATTTTTGTATTAATAATTATTGATTATAAAATTAATTATTTTTTATAGAAAATTAAATCCACTAAGTTAACAGTTTTTTATTTATTTATTTTTATTTCGGCTACTGAGGGCTGCCATTTGCTGGTGTGTAAGGGTATGTTATCACATGGCGACTTTACGTGTGTTTTGTATGCAAATTTTCAGCTGCATTTTACAGAACCAGCAAAATCTGTGGGATTTCAGAAATCACATATACAGCTTGTTTCTTTCTCCTTAGTATTTTGTGTTTTGTTTTTGCAGAATAGAGCATGTCACTTCTCTCGTTTTTTCAGCGTTTTTCACCCATTGAAAGGATTGGTTGGTGAAAAAACACAGGAATCAGGTATCAGGCTTTGCTGTGGCTTTTTTGAGCCAAAACCCTTAAGAAGTAGAATATGATTTTTGTTTTGGCACTAAACCTTATCAGCATGCACAAGAGACAAATGTAGCATGACAAACACTCAGCAGAAAAAGCAAGAACTGCTAAGCAAAACCTGCTTTTTTCTGCAGCTTATTTACTGCCAATAGAGCTGGTTTTATGTGGAAAAAACCACCACGTGTGAACATTAGCCTTAAGTGTCTGAGCACGACACTTACAAACCTCCAATACGACAGCCCCTATACATAGCAGTCTGTGGTCGCTCTCCTTGGCTGCCTCCAGCTGTGATCTGGGCACAGCCCCTGGACTGTCCAGGTCACAGCTGTGGGAGGAGATCAGCGCCATTTTGTTGGTGTGCTGTGAGGGTAGAGGCTAGAATGAAGTTGCTCCTGTGAGGGGATGATGTCATAGGAAGGGGCGGGGCCTCCTCAATCCAGGGTAGATCTGGTGCTGTGGTTGCCTGTAATCTGGAGGTTTGTGCGTGCAGGAATCTCTGAGAGGACTGAGGGGCTGCACAATGGAGCTGTGTGCAGAGGAGATTGGGGACATAGGGCTAAGCGGGAGGAGTCTGAGGACGTATTGGGGGGGCAAAGAAACATGGAAAATATTACTATATGGGACTGCATGTTGTAGGGTTCACAGGGAAATAGGTGCTGCTACTTGTATGAGGCTGCCTTTTGCAGGAATGATGATGATTACTGTACTTGTATGTATTATGTATACCCCTCCTCACATGTAAAGCGCCATGGAATAAATGGCGCTATAATAATAATAAATAATAATGATGATGATGAGGGGCTGTGGGGAAAAGCTGGTGATGATGAGGGGACAATTACAGTTTGAAGACCTCTATGGGGACCAACAAATACAATGAAAATTTGTTAAAAAAAAGATCACATCACTTCCTTTTTTCCACAATAAAATGTAAAACTACAGATATGTGGTATCACTCCATTCGTAAAGTCAGATCTATCAAAATATAAAATGAAATAACCAGATTAGTAAATGGAGGAAAAAGAAAAAAAATAAAATCCCCAGAATTGTCTTTCTTCGAACACTGCAAAAAATGTAATAATCAAATCTAGAGTTGAGAGAAACAGGTCGGCCAGATTCATAAGGTGCCGACTTATGGCAAAGTCGGGTTTCGCCGACCACAGCGTGAAGTCGGCCATGTGGTCGGCAAAACGAGCGCCATAGTCTGATTTCCCAGAATGCTTGCACGTGACTTTTTTCAGCCACTGAGCAATGACGTACACGAGAGAGAGAGAGAGATTTCGCGCACTTTAAAAAAGTGGTCCGGCATGTAGGTGTGTTTCCTGTCCTCCACTCCCTGCCGACTTTGCTTCCCCATTGACTTGCATTGTGTTTCATGTTTCAGTCGGACCTTCGACTTTTCACGATAGTCGGCCGATTTCGTTCAACTCGACTTTTGAGAAAGTCGGGTTTCATGAAACCCTACTCGACCCTAAAAAAGGCAAAGTCGCTCATCTTTAATCAAAACATTGTATGTACTCTAAAATGGTATATATAAAAAGATTGGATTAGGGCACAAAAAGCAAACCATCAAATGGGAAAAACTAAAAAATAGTTGAGAGGGTGTTAATGAATACAAGAGGACGATAATAAATGACATACAGTAAAAAGTTGCATACAAATTTCTTAAAATAAAAGGAAATAAACCAGAAACCGATCACTTACAATTTGTGTTTAGGATCCAGGGGAGGCAGAAACTGGGACAAGTCTTCAATTCGACTGACTCCAAGAAATGACCAGCATCCAAAAGTCTTACACTCATTTTAAGACTAAGTCTGTTGTTGTCAAACCCCCATCTTGTGATGTCACCTCCAGGCAGGGTCAGGATAATTGCATTCTACGGCTTTTTATGTAGATGTATCCCCCACCTGTGGGTTGTGATGTGTAAAGGGCCTGTCACACTAAGCGATGTCGCTAGCAATATCGCTTAACGTCACTGGTTTTGTGACGTTATAGCGATATTGCTAGTGATATCGCTATGCCTGATACTTACCTCTGACCGGCTCCCCCGCTGGTTATCGCTGATCGAGCGAGAACGGCCTGGGCCGTTTCTCGTTGTCAGCTTCCTGCTGCGCCTCCTGCTGTGGCGACGAGCGACGTGTGGATGCGGGTGGGAGGATGTCAGGATCACCTCGTTTGACAGGTAAGTGACGACCCCCAACCGCTGCTATGTCGCTGGTGAGATCTGCCTGAGTGGCAGCTCATTAGTGACCACTTAGCGATGCACCAGCAATCCTGACCGCGTCATACCATTGTCGGGGATCGCTGGTGCATTGCTAACTGTGACACCACCCTAAGGTGAAAGAAAAGCAATTCCCAGACCCAATGTGAATAACAACCAATCCACACAGGAATCCTCCACAATAAACCCTATTCCTATAATTAGATGATATTTTCCATGAAACTTCATGGCATATTAAATGTTCACAGACCAATGTGACAGGAGAGCAGAGGTCCAGTATATTCCACTTAAAATAAGGGCTGTTACACATTAACTCTATGGTGTTCGTTCCATTAACATCCAAAGCCTCTGGAATATCCCCCACAAAGGTCCCACATGTATAGGTACTATTATCAGGTCTGTGCTGGGACACCCTGGGGGTCTATGGCTTTGGGCCCCGTTACATTTAGCGATGCACCAGCGATCCCGACCACGATATGACCCGGTCAGGATCGCTGGTGCATCGCTAGTGAGCTGCCAAACAGGCAGATCTCAGCAGCGACGCAGCAGCGGTCATTACTTACCTGTCAGATGCGGCAATGATGACGTCCTCCGCCCACGTCCACGTGTCGCTCGTCGGCGCCAGCAGGAAGCCTCCGAGGAGAAACGGCGCAGGATGTTCTCGCATAATCAGCGATAGCCAGCGGGGGAGCCGATCGGAGGTAAGTATCACATGTAGCGATATCACTAGCAATATCGCTGCTGCGTCACAAAATCGGTGACGCTTTAGGGATATTGCTAGCGATATCGCTATGTGTAAAGCCCCCTTTTGTGCTGCAGGAGGCCTACAGTCATTGTTTTATCCCCACTTACAATAGGGACTGTTACACAATAATTCTTTGGTTTTCGTTCCATTAACATGTCAAAAACCCATGGAATATTCCCCAGACCACATGTATAAGTACTATTGTCAGGTCTGTGCTGGGACACCCTGGGGGTCAATGGCTTTGTACTGCAGGAGGCCTACAACCAGTGTCTTCCCCGCACTTCCTGGAAGAAGGTGTGAATGGTTTAACTGTTAGTTTAGTGTAGGACTACTGCGCCCAGCTACTGACATCTCTTCCCCATGTCAATCACTTAAGCCCCTGTTACACATAACAATGTCCCAGCGATCCCACCAATGATCAGACATGCTGGGATCACTGGGACATCGTTAGGCTAATCGCTGGTGGAGACAACCCCAGCGATCAGGACCAGCGACGCTGGACGCTGATTTCCAAGGTAAACATCGGGTATCTAAGAGCTGCGCAACTCCTGGATACCCGCTGTTTACCTTGGAAACCAGCATGTATGCCGGTTTCCAAGGTAAACAGCGGGTATCCAGGAGCTGGGGCTCCTGGATACCCGATGTTTACATTAGAAACCAGAGTCCAGCGTCGCTGATCGCTGGTCTCTCGCTGCCACACACAGCGATGTGTGCTGGTCAGCGGGAGACCAGCGATTGAAAAACGGCCCAGGCCAATGCTGCAAGATCAGCGATAACCGGCAGGGGGGCCAGTCACTGATCCCCGTCACACCAGCTATCTCGCTGGCAAGATCGCTGTGGTGTCACAAAATCTGCGAACTCGCTAGCAAGATCGCTGTTTGTGACGGGGCCTTAAGGCTCCCGTTGCACATAGCGATGCTCCAGTGATCCCGACAACGATACGACCTGGTAAGGATCGCTGGTACGTCGCTATATGGTCGCTAGTAAGCTGTTAAACAGGCAGATCTACTCAACATCGCAGCAACGATACGGCAATCCGTATAACAACCTCGGCGGTCGTTGGGACCTTGTCACACAGCAGCTATTCTGACGACTCAGACCTCGATAGGCGTGCTTCAGCGTTGCCTTTTCCACGCCCCTCTGCTCCGATTGGTGGCCACTACTGCGCTATCACTACGCGGTTTGCTTCAGCATCCCTGTCTGAATCGCTAGTGCGTTACTTATTTGTAGATCCACAGTCACTGACACAGGGACATACGATTATTATAACTTTACATGTTAAATGTTATGATTGCATATAACTGACAGCTGACCTATAAAAGGAAACACTACAAACATCCTAATTTGAGAACACCAATCGGAGCTGAGGGGGCGTTGAAAAGACAAAGCAAAATCACACCTGCGTCCCTGAGTTTTGAGTCACCAACGAGGTCATTTGTCGTTGTTATGGCGTCAAACACAGCGATGCATGCTGGCCAGCGGGACATCAACAATCAAAAAATGGCCTAGGACATTCAAGCACGATCAGCGATATCGCAGCGGGGGGCCGTTCACCGCTATGTGTCACACGTAGCGAGATCGCTGGCGAGGTCGCTGTTGCATCACAAAACCTGTGACGTTTCAGCGATCTCGCTAACGATCTCGCTATGTGTGAAGTACCCCTAAGAAATGAATCAGACAATGTTTTTATGGAGTCATCTGGCACATTAGATTTTCCGTCACCCGTTTCGTCTTTTGTGAGTTCATTCAGACATAGTAGATTGTGTCTAAGTATCCGCCTCCACTAGGTTTATACACATCAGAGCACGCGTTGACTATGTCAGCACAATTATAGTCTGTGGCCTCGTCGGCGCCTACATCTGAATCCTGTTTTGTGAGACCCCTGAAAATGAGCAAGAATGCAATGTGAAAGGGGCCTAAGAATCTTTTTCAGCAGTTGATCATATGGAATTAGTTAAGGAAAAACGTATTAAAAAGGTTAACTTGGGTAGAATGTTGGGTCCCTTTTCCACATTACCAATAGATAATTTAAGGGTCTCACTGTGGCGTGGCGCCCCCAGGAGTATGGTTGCCTCAGTGGCATTACCTTCCTCCTAGGGAGTGTGATGTCATGCTTGGAAGCAATGAAAGGGTCTCTCTATCAGGTAAATCCAGCACACAGCACAGTTCCCACTCCAGGCCAGCAGAGGGAGCTCTGAACCTAACTGCTGAGGAGCTGCTCTCTGTGGCCAGGAAAGGGAAGTTAGTTGAGTTCATGTTGAGAAGGTGAAGTGTGTGGACGTGGGAGAGGGGAGCTGGATGATTGAGCGGAATTCAGGCTCATTTCTAGCTGAAGTGCATGGTCTGGAGTCCGGTATCCGAGGTTGTATGGATACTGATGTTCCTGCAACAGAAACCGGAGGAACAGAAGGCTGTAACTGCTCTGTTCCCACATAAGACTCGGAGGCACAGCAGCAATGTGTGTGAGCCAGAAGGAGGAGGCTACGGCTGCCTGCCATACGAGGGGAGTTCTAAAGAGAGCAAGCAAGGGGAACTTCAGTGTAACTCAGTACTGCAAGTGCCTCAGATAAGCGCTAAAAAGGAGACTGCACAACTCATCTTCATAGAGAGATTCCTAAGTTGCTTCCAGGCTGATCAACTCCTGTTCCATCTATAATCTGGATCCTGGACTGCACTTACAAATCAAAGTAAAGGTAAAGGAAACTGCACCCTGTTGTGTCATTGCCTTCTTCCTGCAAGCCCTTCAGCACTGCTACATCTTTGTGCCTAACTTTGTGCCTAACACTGCACCCTCTTCCTCAACACCTATTACTACTGCCCAGGGACTACAGCTTTACCTGTGGGGAGCTCTTGCATCTTGCTGCCTTCTACCATCTGTCCAAGCGGATCTGCCTGCTGCTTCAGCTTAACCCCTTCATTGCAGAGCACCACAGGTAGCGTCACGCATCATCCACCTATAATCTTTATTCAGCCACATTTCACCCATTTTGCATGGATGCCCAGGGCCATGGACTGGGTCACCGCCACCGTGATACGTCCCTCTGAGACACCGGCCCGGTACCGAGTAACCCCACTGCCCTGGCGTGCGATCCATTTTGGCGTCACAAACAGGATTTTTGAAGCCCGGTGCCACTGGGTCCTATGTGCCAGAGACTGTGTTGTGTGCCATAGATTTATTGTGCAATTTCCGCCATTACCCCGCCACTTGGCGCGCGGGAAGCCGAAGGGCCGTGCCGTTGTGGTCGGAACCTGCTGGAAGGTGCAAAAAGTGAGGTGCTGCGCAGGAAGAGACCAGTGGGTGGGAAGTGAGGAGCAGAGGCCTGCAGTTCTGGCGTACCCCTGATGATCCAGCCTGTGGAGCAGCAACCGGTAAGCCAGTGAAACACGGAGCCTGGCCAACGTTAACTGGGGGGGAGAGAATGTCTGAGGCAAGAGAAGATGCAGCAGTGAACACCACCGCACCCCCCACAGCGCCTCAAGGTGCAGGGGCAAGTGCAGCTGCGGCTCTAAGGGCACCGCAGAATCCAGCAGCCAGCGCCGCCTCCAGAGCACCGCAAGAACCAGCGCCCACCGCAGCAGTCCCCATAATGCCACTGTCCATGCCCTATATACCGGGAGCGGCCTGGTTATCGCAGTACTCAGGGGAGTCGCATACCCTGAGTGAATTCAAAGAGAGACTGTGCAGTTTGTTTGAAGTGTATCCTCTGTCTGAAAGCCAAAAAGTGAACATCCTTATTGGGCAGCTAATACTGGTGCAGCGCAAAGAGAAGTAAAGTCCTGGCAGGATACTGATAAAGAGACTGTTAAAAGAATTCTGTCTGGATAAGCTAAGAAGCACCTTTGACACTCGCAGCTGAAATAAAAATGAGATTCTTTGGGTGTAAGCAAAGAGTGCAGGACAGTATACGTGACTATGCTCTTAACCTGCAGGAGGCGCTGCGAGCCATAAAGCAGATTGACCCAGACAGTGTGAAAGATGGAGACAGACTGTTAAAGGAGCAATTTGTTGAGGGACTCCTATCCAGTACCCACAGAGCACAGCTGCACATCATAGCCCTACAAAACCCTGATCTAGACTTTGCAGACTTTAAAGACAGGGCTATCCGGGTGCTGCATGAACCAAATGTCAGCCGTCCAGTGGCCCCTAGGCGTCCAGCAATTATATACCACCAAGAAGCAGCATCTTTCCCTCAGAGCCCTGTGGAGGCTGATGCACAGACTCTGGATAATGATCCAGCTACAGAACTGCGCCTTCAGGTCCAAGAGCTGACCAAAAATATGGCTGCACTTGCCAAAACTGTGCAGTCCATGCAGGTGTCCTCAAAGGGGAAGATCCAGCTGGCCTCCAGTCCAGAGGATGTCGCGTGGCTACGGAAGAAGAGGATCCTGCCACTCCGAGGGAGAGACAACGATCGCTGTGACCAGCACGGACGTCCCATCTGTCGTTACTGCCGCAAGGCAGGCCACATTGCAAGATTCTGTTATTTAAACGAGCAACCCCTGGGGCAGAGGGCCAACCCCCAGGAGTAGGACCACAGGGCCCAAAGAACTGGCAAGCCAAGTATGTTGGAGGGCGACCGGTCCTCCCAGTGGTGATTGATGGCATCCCCATGAACGCTTTGCTGGACACTGGCTCTCAAGTGACAACTATGCCATATATCCTTTACAAACGGTATTGGGCTGACTCTGAACTTACTCGCGGCCCAAGTGATGAGCTGACAGTAGTTGCCAGCAATGGTCAGTCTTTGCCGCAAGTAGGATGTAAAGAGATTACCATTAAAGTGGGGCGAGTGGAGTTAAAATCTCAAGGTCTGATAGTGGTAGACATGGATCGATGAGAATGTAACCCAATGATGACCTTAGGTACTAATCAGATTGTAAATTGTCTTGCCGAGGTTATTGTTTTGTTGCAACAGGTAGCCGAGACTGCTGGTTCCAGTGAACAACAAGTCCTGCAGAAGGAGATCAAGGCCCTGATGCAAAGACAGCAGGTAGAACTGTCTGGCAGAGAAATTGGCAGCGTCAGAGTGAGTGATTCTTTCCCCATTGCGATACCCCCCAGATGTGAAATGTTAATTTGGTGTCGGGCAGCCATAGGCCTCAGAGGAAAAGATTACCAAGCATTGGTAGAGCCGTGTACTCTGATAGCTGGCCCACTGTCCTGACAGCCAGAGGGGTAGTCGATGTCTGCAAAGGGAGAGGACCTGTATGCCTCTTGAATTGTGGGGAAGAGGAGGCCACAATACCTCAGTATGCCACAGTTGCTAAGCTGTTTACTGTCAGTAACAATGCAATACAGGCAGCAGAGCCCTTGGTCTCATCTGACCAGGCAGGGGACAATGGCTCTGTAAAGCAGTTGGAGGAGTGGTGTCAGCAGCTGCATGTGGGCACTGACTCCACCCCTTCATACCAAAAGAATGGGGTTTACCTAGTGGCTCAGGAGTATGAGCGGGTATTCGGCAAACACCCTCTAGACTTTGGGAAGGCAAAAAGGGTTCAACACTATATCCCCACTGTAGATCATCCACCCATTAAAGAAAGGTACCGGCCTATACCCCCAACACAATATCAATGTGCCAAAAGTATGTTGCGGGAAATGAAGGAAGCTGGGGTGATCAGAGACAGTTGTAGCGCCTGGGCAGCCCCAATAGTCTTTGTGAAAAAGAAAGATGGTACCATGAGAATGTGTGTTGATTACAGAAAAATTAACAGCATTACATATAAGGATGCCTACCCATTACCCAGAATTGAAGAGTCATTAGCTGCACTTAAAACTGTGCCCTGACCAAATAAAGGACAGGATGGAAGAGCAAAACAACCTTCTGCCCATAGAGGAAGAAGAAGAAGAAGAAGAAAAGGTCAGCACTGTACTCGGAGAATTCCCTGCAAATTGGACTAGAGCGAATCAGGCCATAGTGGTGCCAGTTTTGACCTTTCACCAACTGGTAGTGCAAGAAGAAGTGACTCAAGACTACCCTGAAAACCAGCAAGTACGGGCAGCGGATGCCACACCAGCAGTGGCGAATCTGTCATGCCCATAGTGAGTAGAAGTGGTCGTAGGAAATCTAGTATCCCTGTGCTACGCAGAAAACCAGTAGTGTAGCCAGTACAACATGCACTACACCAGTAGTAGTTAACACAAGGCATCCAGTAAGGTCCCCAACAACACCAGTGCTATGTAAGTCTGTCCGTAGTACCCAAGGAATACCACCCATAAGGTTTCGTATATAAATAAGTTATGTAAATGGTAAAATGTAAATATGCAACTTTTCAAGCTTATGTGCCTACAGAGACTCTGCAAGAATCTTTTGAACAATCCTATTTTGTGTTTTGATGGACAATTGGGCCACAGGATTATGTGTGGCCAAAACTATCCTTGTACATAGTTACCAACTGCTCAGGAAATGGACCATGGACATTGACACATGGACTAATCATCACAAGGACTATTTTTGAGCTTTGGTTTTTGTAATTTTTCATTTTTTAAATCTTGTAACAATTACAATTGTTCATTTGCTTAATATATTTGCATGCTTTCTTCAGTCCGGGAGTACTGAATTGCACTAGGGGGGAATGTGGCACCCCCAGGAGTATGGTTGCCACAGTGGCATTACCTTCCTCCTAGGGAGTGTGACATCATGTTTGGAAGCAATGAAAGGGTCTCTCTATCAGGAAAATCCAGCACACAGCACAGTTCCCACTCAAGGCCAGCAGAGGGAGATCTGAACCTAACTGCTGAGGAGCTGCTCTCTGTGGCCAGGAAAGGGAAGTTAGTTGAGTTTGTGTGGAGAAGGCAAAGTGTGTGGATGTGGGAGAGGGGAGTTGGAGGATCGAGTGGAATTCAGGCTCACTTATAGCTGAAGCGCATGGTCTGGAGTCCTGTATCCGAGGTTGTATGGATACTGATGTTCCTGCAACAGAAACCGGAGGAACAGAAGGCTGTAACTGCTCTGTTCCCACATAAGACTCAGAGGCACAGCAGCAGCGTGTGTAAGCCAGAAGGAGAAGGCTACGGCTGCCTGCCATACGAGGGGAGTTCTAAAGAGAGCAAGCAAAGGGAACTTCAGTGTAACTCAGTACTGCAAGTGCCTCAGATAAGCGCTAAAAAGGAAAAAAGTGAACATAGTGATTTGCAAGTTTGTGACACCTTTCACTTATTTGTTCATATATATACCATTAACTTACTGTTTCCACCTTTATACACTTTTTTTTGCACCAATTGTTTGATATATCCACTGAACAAAAATCTAAGCGCAGCACTTTTGTTTTTGCTCCCATTTTTCATGAGCTGAACTCAAAGATCTAAGACTTTTTCTATGTCCACAAAGGGATTTTTTCTCTCATATATTGCTCACAAATTTGTGTAAATCTTTGTTAGTGAGTTCTCCTTTGCTGAGATAATCCTGTGGCGCCCCCAGGAGTATGGTCGCCACAGTGGCATTACCTTCCTCATAGGGAGTGTGATGTCATGCTTGGAAGCAATAAAGGGTCTCTCTGTCAGGTAATCACAACACAGCACAGTTCTCATTCCAGGCCAGCAGAGGGAGCTCTGAACCAAAACTGGGGGAAGAGCTACTCTCTGGGGGCCAGGAAGGGGAAATTAGTCAGTTTGTGTGAGGAGGGCAACATGTGTGGACGTGGAGGAGAGGAGCTGGAAGATTGAGCAGAGTTGAGAGCTCACTTCTAGCTATAGCGCATGATCTTGAGCCCGGTCTCCAAGGCTGTATGGATACTGATGTTCCTGCAGCAGAAACCGGAGGAATAGGAATCTGTAAATGCTCTGTTCCCACATAAGACTCTGAGGCACAACAGCACCGTGTGAGCCAGAAGAGATAGAAGGCTACAGCTGTCTGCCATACGAGGGAGTTCTAAGAGAGAACAAGCAAGTGGAACTTCAGTGTAAAACAGCACTGCAAGTACCTAAAATAAGCACTAGAAAGGAGACTACATAACCCATCTGCATAGAGAGATTCCTAAGTTGCTTCCAGGCTGGCCAGCTTCTGTTCCATCTGTAATCTGGATTCTGGACTGCATTTGCCAAGCAAAGTAAAGTAAAAGAAACTGCACTCTGTTGTGTCCTTGCCTTCTTCCTGCAACCTCTTCAGCACTGCTACATCTCTGTTCCTAACACTGCACCCTCTTCCTCAACACCTATTCTCACTGCCCTGGGACTACAGCTCTGCCTGTGGGGAGCTATTACATCTGGCTGCCATATACCATCTGTCCCAGAGGATCTGTCTGCAGAGTTGGCTTAACATCTTCATTGCCGATCACCACAGGTGGCGTCACGTATCATCCACTTACAAACTTTAATCATCCACTCTCTATACCTTTAACATGGGCGCCCAGGGCCACGGACCGGGTCACCGCTACTGTGACACATCCCTGTGAGATACCGGCCCGCTACCGAGTACCCAACTGCCCTGGCGGGCGACTCAATCCATCTACCTGTGACTTGAATGTTCATTTCTCTACCATATGCTGTTTCCAAAGGCATTTTAGAGAACTTGGCAGTACATTCAATCGGTATCACAACCACAGACCACATGTATCCACACCTCCAAGATCATCTGAGACCAGCCACCCGGACAGCTGTTGCGACAATCAGTTTGCACATCCTAAGAATTTCTGCTCATACTGTCAGAAACCATCTCATACCATCTCGTACCAGAACACGATCCCCAGCATGCAGAGCTGTCACACGCTGAGGTGCGATTCTGGGCTGCTCCAGTTCCTGGAGCTTGGTCTTCACCAGATGATGTAAGGTCTGCAATCGATGTCTATGTTCGCGAACCCAGGAAGACACCACCGTCCGTGGGTAGTCCTCAGACTCCAGCTCTCGTTCTGTAATCTCTCTTCCTGGAAGACCAAACAGAAGAGTGTAAGGTGTGTAACCGGTGGTACTTTGTCTTCGGTTGTTACATACCCACACCAGCTCGGCCACATATTCAGGCCATTAGGCCTTCCTAACCTCTTCCAACGTTCTCAAGACCTGGAAAATAGTGCGGTTGGACCGCCCGCAGTCATCCAAGACTTCCCAATCAGCTATAAATTATGTAGTTCTTCCATCACTTTTCCAAGGAAAACAGGCGCCCTGATCTGAGTGTATGTATTTTGGACACCCGTACACCTGAATGAAGTTCTTACAGATGGCATGCAGCAGTGTCAACACACACTATATCTTCGAGCACATCAACAAATAACAAATAATAAGAAACAACATTAGCAAGGCAAATTGTATCAGAGACACATCAAAGGGTCCAAACAATGTTGATTAATACATCCATAGAGCCAGTATGAAAAGAATTGACTCATTCTTAGAATATATGACAAACAAAAAAAACAGTTGTCACAACCCTAGGAAATAACAAATAAATTAGTAGCATAAAGAAAAGTCCACAAGAAAGGGGTTCTGGGAGGGAAAGGAGGGGGTGGAGAGGTGGGGGGGAGAACAATAGGTCCAGTAATAATACAATTATATAATATGATTACATGTAAGATGTTACAGAGCTAGAGAGACAATTTTGTCAGTACTTCTATAAGCTATCCAAGGTTTCCAGAAATCAACAAAGGAAGGAAGATTATGTGTGGAGAGTGCTGCCAATTCCTCTATGTGGTAAAGTTGGTCAATCTTTAGAACTAATTGATTCTTGCTTGGAATATTTGGCGAGTGTCAAAATATAGGTATGAGTAGCTTACTAGCCGATAGAAGAAGGCTTTATGTAATTATTTTTTGGAATGGTTGGCAGATTTAGGAAGATATGTTTGGGTTTTAAAGAAAAATGGGTATGTAACACTTCTGACAAGGTGTGTGCTACAGCCTTCCAATATTTTTGTATGTCTTGACAAGCCCACCAAATGTGGAGATATGTGCCCCTTTCTTTACCACATCTCCAACATGTGAGCAAGAGGGAAACCATTTATGCGTTTGAAAAGGTATTGTGTACCAACGAGTGATTATCTTATAATTTTTCTCTTGTGCTCTGACACATTGTGAAGGGCCTGCGAGTATTAATAGATGAGTTTAGTTTGGGATGTGTCAAAGGAGAAACCTAGATTTTTTTTTTCCATTTCATCAAAAATTCTCTTTTTGGAGGGGAATCTCTTGTCAAGAGAGTTCTATAAAGGAAGGAAAGCACTTTTGGGGGGATTTTATCTGGGAGCATAGGGATTCACATGCAGCAAGTGGTCTTGTTAAATCCCCAGAAGGCATAACGTGGCGCATTGTTTTCCTATGGGATTCATAGAGGATAAAAGTATAGTTGGACATAGTAGGTAACGCCTTTAATTCTTGGAAAGACCTGGCAGGGTCTCTGAAAACAGGAACTTCCTCAGCCTCCAAATCTTCATCATGGTTGGGCCCAGGTTTCCCATAGTCCACTCGGGACAAGGCATCAGCATGGGTATTCTCTGCTCCTCTCTAGTAGGTGATTTTGTAGCGGAATTTCACCATCCGAGTGACCCAACACTGTTCCAGTGCACCAAGTTTTGCTCTCTCCAAATGGACCAATGGATTGTGATCCATACACATGGACTTCGGAGCCGGACAGATACTCAGCAAACTTCTTCGTCATGGCCCACACCAACGCCAACAACTCCAACTTAAAGGAACTATAGTTTTTCAGGTTCTTCTCAGAATCATGTAGGGAACGAATCACGTACACGATTACTCGCTCTTCTCGTTTCTGGATCTGGGACAACACTGCTCTGAGTCTGTGTAAACTCCCATCTGTATGCAGAATGAAAGGCTATGTGAAGTCGGCATAGGCCAGAGCTGGTGCCTCCGTCAAGGCCGAATTCAGGGCTTGAAATGCCTCCTCTTGTCGTTTGCCCCATTGTACAGCTCTGTTCCTTGCACTAGACGGCACTCCCTTTAACAGCTCCAGTAGTGGATTCACAATGCGGGTGAAATTCTTGACAAAACGCCTGAAATATCCCGTGAGTCCCAGGAAGGGTGGCACATCTTTCATGGTCTTTGGGGTAGGCCAATCTTGTGCCGCAGAAATCTTTTCACAGGATGGTCTCAATCCTTCCGCGGAGATGACATGCCCTAGATATTCAATCTGAGTGCGAAACAGATGACACTTCTGAGACTTCACTTTTAGCCCATATTGTAGACGACACAGTACTTGTTCTAGTCTCTGAGGCCACCCTGATTTATCAGGACGACATCATTGTTTTTGCTCCCTCGTTTGAAGGACACCTTCAAAGTTTAAATCCCCTAAGCATCTTTCCATGAGCTGCTGAAACGTGCCTGGAGCATTAGCTAGGCCAAATGGCATCCGATAAAGCTCGAATAACCCCATGGGAAGTATGAAGGCTGTTTTAGCTCGGTCTTGCTCGGACATAGGCACTTGCCAATAGCCACTGGCGAGATCCAGGGTGTAAAAGTACTTAGCATTCCCCAGAGCGGATAGGGACGCATCAATCCTTTGCAGCGAATTTGAGTCTCACACCGAACAGGCATTGAGCATGCGGTAATCCACACAGAAACGTAATGTCCTGTCCTCCTTCCACAGCAACACAATGGGGCAGCCCAGGGGCACTGGCTCTCTCGGATTACCCCCTTCTGGAGCTTCTGACACAGCAGCATACCCTTTACTTCCTGGTACATTTGTGGGGGAATCTGATGGTAACGTTCTTTAATGGGCGCGGTATTTCCAGTGGGGTCTCATGGATGATTTCCGTGGTGCTCCCGAAATCATCCTTGTGTTTCAGAAACACATCCTGTTATTTTCCTAATAGGGCCTCCACCTGCTATACTTGCTGGGGCGTGAGGTCAGTCAGTTCAGCTCTTGTCGGTTCGAAAATCCAGCATCCCTCTTTGAAATTCTGTGGGTCAGGTGACAATGTCGTGACCAGGGTCACCATCCAGGGATCTCTTTGTTTGATAGTTAGCTGCACGGCCTGAGACTGTACCAATTCTCCTGGCATGCCCATGATGTGGGCCACATCACTTCTGGGGGGTAAGGTGATGTCTTTCTCCCCCAAATTTACGCATCGTACGAGTACTGTCCCGTCTCGCACCATAGCCAACGTTTGCGCTAAAAGAATTCCTGGCAGTAGCTGGTTGGGATTGCTCGGCTTGATCTGATCTTCCACGCCTTCCAGGAGGGTGCAGGCCCGGACGGGCAGAGTAAGCACTGTTTGACCTGGCGGTATGACTCGATTGAATGCAGTAGGGGCAATTACCTTCCCCAACGTCTTTACACCGCTGGAGGTCTCTTCAGCTCTAATCAGCTGCTGAAAGATTTTTCACTGTGGCGTTCCAGTACTCCACTGCTTTAGGAATCTATCTGGCGTCTCATTGAAAAGAAGACTTCCAAACTCCTTCAGCACATGCATGCCCAACGTGATAGCATGTTCCTTGCTTGCCTCCCCAGCAGTCAGCACCACCCCTTTGAATCCCAAGTCTTAGCCGCACACCACAATATTCATCCAGACCACCCCTGCGACCGGGATGGGCAACTGATTGGCCACCATTAGCTTAATCACCGGTCCCCATTCAGGCTGCATTGCTTCGGTAAAGTATCTGCGGAAGTATACTTCGGGCATGGTGGTCATCTGAGAGCCCATATTGACCAAACATCGCACAGCTCATCCGTTCATCTCTGCCAAGACCAGGGGGCACATGGACACCAGATTTGCAGGACTTCTAGTACTCCTTCTTAACGGAACAGGCTCCGGGCGGCGTCCCTCAGGCTCGCAGCCTATTAGTTTAACAGAAGGTGCTGGAGGGGCCTTCCTCTTCGTGTACACCACCAGGCTACATGTCCTAATTTTCCACAGTTAAAACACCCTTGGGATCTTCTCTGCAGCCCATCCTCAGCTCTCGCCTGGGGGCAGGCCCTCAATGGTTTTCAGGTGGGCTGACAGCTAAAAAAAAAAAAAAAAAAAAAAAAAACAGCTACGGCCAGGTTTTTTTTGTCTCAGCCAATCCTTCGCGCATCTGCTGTATTTCCTTACGCAAATCTTCTGCCCATTGTGGTACAGTCACAGTGATGGCGCACACCTCCCCACTCCAGACTTTACCCACTGGAACTGTCACCCCCTGTTCCCTGTTCCTGCTTGCACATGCACACCTCACTTCCTATTTCAGAGAAAGTCATACCGGGTTTGACCCTCAGACACTCCCGCAAAGCCTGCTTCCGTAGCATATCTCGCAGACTTGTCACTAACTGGTCTTGCAGCACTACATCAATGGACCATACCCAACTCCGTCTTTTGTGAGCAATGGCAGTGTAGAGTTCCTGCAGCGCATTCATAAATTGAGTCACCATCTCCCCCTCTCTTTGAACCCAGCCGAACAGCCACATGCCCAACTCTCCTACATCGATAGTATCCCTATGTGTCTCTTCAAGTATCAGTAAAACTTTTTAGGACTGTAGTCTTCTGGTGTGCAGCGTCTGAGGGTTCCAACGGTGGCACCAACAGCAGTGGCACGTGACATCTCAGCAAAGTCTGTAGCAGGCGGGAATCCAATGGCGGCACCGACAACAGCGGCGCGTGACATATCAAGGAAGTCTCTGGGAAGCAGGTAGATTTCCCATGCTTACAGGTTTCTAGCATGGTACTGAGTCCAGGGTGGGGAGCTGCCGGAACGAGACTTCGTTCCGTAGTGTGCGCAAGTCTGTGGTAGTGAGGCCTTGGCCTTGCTGTATGTCTCTCACGGCATCTCAAACTTGGTGCGGTCCCCGGCATCAGCCCTAAGTCACCTCCTGATGTGGAGGGTGCTGGTGAATTACCAGCTGGTTGCCGACTAATGATGTACCTGTCTGCAGGGGTACTGTCGAGTCGGCCTGGTATGCTCTGCCTCAGCCACAGACACAGCAACCGACTCACCACTCAGTTTTCTTGCCTGGGCTCTCCCTCTTTTCCGGCATGCAGCGCTAGTTAACTCAACCCCGTCTACTCCAGTCACATGCCATGGTTCGTCCTGAACTGAAAGTCTTTCCCCCTGCAACATGGGTGACAGCCCTGGCAATTCTGGAACCGGCGTGAGAAAGGTACCCCCGCATTTTAGTGCTCGCTCATCACTACTGGTCATCACAATGGCAGTTTGCAATTTTCACTCAGCAACATCCACTGCTGCTTGTTTCTGGAAAACACCCATGGAGTCAAAATCATCACTACATCTGTAGATTAATTGCCAATGGGTTATAATTTCTAAAATGGGGTCACTTGAGGAGTGATTCTGCTTTTCTTGCACTTATTGGCTCTTTGTATGGAATCCGCAAACTATTCTTGGAAAATCTGCATTCCAGGAGGCAAATAGTGTTCCATCCCTCCTGGGTCTCTCCATATGGCTAAGTAGTACTGCACAGCCACATATGGGGTATTGCCACATTCAGTAGAAATTGTGGGACAAATTTTGGTGCCATTTTTACCCATTTCCCAGTATGAAAATGTAAAATTTGGGGCTAACACAATTTCTTGGTGATAAAAATGTAAATTTTTTAAATTTTACTGCTAAATGGTATAAATGTCGGTGACACACCTGTGGTGTCAAAATAATCACTGCACTCCTAGATGAATTAATTGAGAGGTTTAGTTTGTAAAATGGGGTCACATATGGGGGGTCTGCTGTGTTGGCACCTCAGGGGCTCTGCCAATGTAACATGGCACCCTCAAACAAGTGCAGCAAAATCTGCACTGTAATATGGTGTCTCTTACCTTGTGAGATTTGCATTGTGCCTCAAAAGTAGTTTTCGATGACATATAGGCTATTGGTGAACTCAGGAGGAATTGCACAACAGATTTTGAGGTCCATTTTCTCCTGTTACCCTTGTGAAAATACAAAATTTGGAGCTAGAAAAGATTTTTGCGGAAGATATGTGAATTTTTTTTTTCATGACTTAACGTTATAAACTTCTGTGAAGCACCTGTGGGTTCACGGTGCTGAATACACAGCTAGATAAGTTCCCTAAGGGGTTTATTTTCCAAAATGGTGTCACTTGTGTTGGGTTTCCACTGTTTAGGCAGGCATATCAGGGGCTCAGCAAACGCGACATGGCATCCACTAATTATTCCAGCAGATTTTACATTCAAAAAGTCAAATGGTGCTTCTTCCCGTCCAAGCCCTGCCATGCACCCAAACAGTTGTTTTCCTCCATATATTGGGTATCTGCACACGCAGGAGAAATTGCACAACAAATGGTATGGAGCAATTTCTCCTTTTACCTTTATGAAAATGCAAAATTTGGAGCTAACAAAGATTTACCTGGGAAAAATATTATTTTTTTATTTTCACAGCTTAATGTTATAAACTTCTGTGAAGCACCTGTGGGTTCAAGGTGCTCAATACACATCTAGATAAGTTCCCTAAGGGATCTAGTTTCCCAAATGGTGTCACTTGTGGGGGGTTTCCACTGTTTAGGCACATCAGGGGCTCTTCATACGCGCCATGGCATCCGCTTATTATTCCAGCAAATTTTACATTCAAAAAAGCAAATGGCGCTCCTTCCCTTCCAAGCCCTGCCCTGTGCCCAAACAGTAGATTTTACCCATATATGGGGTATTGGCATGCCCAGCAGCAATTGCACAACAAATTGAATGGTCCATTTTCTACTGTTACCCTACAAAATTAAATAAAAAAGGTCTAAAGGAAAATATTTGTGAAAGAAAAGTACCATATATACTCATGTATAAGCCAAGTTTTTCAGCCCCTTTTTTGGATCTGCTACATCTCAATCTCGGTGTCTGCATCTCCCTTCCTGTCTTCTTCCTGTGCTGGTCACATGGTACTGCTCTTTAAAATCATGAATATGGACATGTCTCCACTCCCATAGGGGTGGAGAGCATATTCATGACTTTAATTAGCGGTACCATATGACCAGCACAGGAAGAAGACAGGAAGGGAGGTGCAGATGCTGGAACTGAGATGTAGCAGAGCCTGATATGCGGATGCCAGGAGGGTGAGTAGGATTGGGGGAGGGTGAGCCATGCCATATTCACCTGTCCCCGTTCCACCGCTGCGCTCCGTCTCCTGGGTCCTCTGGCTGTGACTTCAGGTCAGAGGGCACAATGACGTGGTTAGTGCATGCCCTCTGCCTGAACAGTCACTGCAGAGCTGGCGACGCTGAGGAGCAGCTGGCAGCGAGGAGAGGTATGTCATTTTTTGTCAAGTCGCAGCAGCAGCATTATATGGGGTATATATTAATATGGAGCATATTATGGGGCCACCATTAACCATTGTGCAGCATTAAATGGGGCATATATTAATATGAAGAATCTTATGGGGCCACCATTTTACTTTTATTAGTATCTATTTTTATTTTTTGAAATGTACCAGTCGCTGCTGCATTTCCCACCCTCGGCTTATACTCGAGTCAATAAGTTTTCCCAGTTTTTTATGGCAAAATTAGGGGTCTTGGCTTATACTTGAGTATATACAGTAAATGTATACCAAACCAGAGTATATCTACTCCAGAGAGAAGAGATCCACTAATAAAATCTAGTTTATTTCAATATTAAAAAGACATACAAATAAAACAAAAACAGGATGAAGTAGACCACAAGGTTACAATTCATTTGGCAAAAAAAAATCATATCAAGAAAATCCACCAGAAAAATACAGCTATCATGGATCATATGTATGCCCAGATTTATAAAGTGAACTGTGCTAAAGTAAAGCTGTCAAATATCAGATATATATGAGACGATATTATGCCAAAGTATTAGACAAATGCAGTGGACTAATCAATATCTCAGATGTGCCAGGTATTAAGAAATCATTTCAGATAAAATATAAAGATATTCCAATATCGGAAGAAGCAGACTGTGAAATGCGCGTCGGGGTTGGGGGACGCCACCACTGCATGCTGCCAGGTAAAAAAAACTCTGCCCTTTTATTGCACCTTATATTTATTGCTATTTCCCCACTGTGAGTGTTCTAGGATTATGATGAATTGGGCTTTTTCTTAATATTGAGTATATTAGAATATCTTTATATTTTATCTGAAATGATTTGTTAATACCTGGCACATCTGAGATATTGATTAGTCCACTGCATTTGTCTAATACTTTGGCATAATATCGTCTCATATATATCTGAAATTTGATGGCTTCACTTTAGCACAGTTCACTTTATAAATCTGGGCATATGACTCATGATAACCATATTTTTCTGATGGATTTTCGTGATATGATTTTTTTGCCATATGAATTGTAACCTTGTGGTCTACTTAAATTGATTTTGTGGTGACGTCTCTTTTTGGAGACATCCTGTTTTTGTTTTATTTGTATGTCTTTTTAATATTGAAATAAACTAGATTTTAATAGTGGATCTCTTCTCTCTGGAGTAGACATACTCTGGTTTGGTATACATTCTTGTTTGAAGTGCCATTTTGCTTTTTTTTCTGGGACAATTTGGATTAATTTATATACAGTAAATATTTATTTTTTCCCTCCATGTTCCAAAAATTCCTGTGAAGCACCTGAAAGGTTAATAAACGTTTTGAATGTGGTTTTGAGTACCTTGAGGGGTGCACTTTTTAGAATGATGTCACTTTTGGGTATTTTCTGTCATATAGGCCCCTCAAAGTCACTTCAAATTTTGTTGTAAAAAGGAGAAATTGCTGGTCAACTTTTAACTCTTATAACTTCCTAATAAAAAAATTCAAAAATTGTTCTAATGTAAAGTGGACATATGGGAAATGTTATTTATTAACTATTTTGTGCGGTATGACTGACTTAAGGGCATGCAAGTTAAAAGTTTGAAAATTGAAACATTTTTTAAATTTTCACCAAATTTCCGTTTTTTTCACAAATAAATACAAGTCATATCAATTAAATTTTACCACTATCATGAACTACAATATATCACAAGAAAGAAAACTCAGCATCAGTGGGATCCATTGAAGCGTTCCAGAGTTATGACCCTATAAACTGGTTAGAAATGTAAAAATTGGCCTGGTCAGGAAGGTGGAAACAGGCTTCGGTGTGAAGGGGTTAAAGTCACTTCAAAACTGAATAGATACCTAAAAATATAAATTTTGTACATTGTCATAAAAAAATGAAAATTTTTTGCTAAACTTTTAACCCTTTTAATAACATAAAAGGATGTTTGAAAAATTACATGGACAGAAGACATAAAGTAAATGTTTTAACTTTTTATGTAATATAACTACATGGTTTGCAGATATAAACATTCAAAATTTGAATATTGCTAAATTTTATTTATTACATTTATTACTAAAATAAAGTACAACATGTCAGGAAAAAATATTCTAAGAATTACTTAACTGAGATATGGGACACTTCATCTTTATTAACACATAAAGTAACACATGTCAGATTTGAAAAATTTAGCTTGGTCACCAAAGGATTAAAATGACCTTTTCTCCATTTGAGCTCTCTAATGTCTAATAGGCTGATATTTAAACGAAAAAAAATCCCACATTCTGAACATTAAAATGGCTTCTCTCATATGTGAATTCTCTCATGTGTAACAAGAGATGATTTCCGTGTAAAACATTTTCCACATTCTGAACATGAAAATGGCTTCTCTCCTGTGTGAATTCTCTCATGTCTAACAAGAAATAATTTTAGAGTGAAACATTTCCCACATTCTGAACATGAAAATGGCTTCTCTCCTGTGTGAACTCTTTCATGTCTAACTAGATGTGATTTATCTGTATAACATTTTCCACATTCTGAACATGAAAATGGCTTCTCCCCTGTGTGAATTCTCTCATGTGTAGCAAGAGCAGATTTATGTGTAAAACATTTTCCACATTCTGAACATGAAAACGGCTTCTCTCCTGTGTGAATTCTCTCATGTCTAACAAGAGATGATTTCTCTGTAAAACATTTTCCACATTCTGAGCATGAAAATGGCTTCTCCCCTGTGTGAATTCTCTCATGTGTAACAAGAGATGATTTCTCTGTAAAATATTTTCCACATTCTGAACATGAAAATTGCTTCTCTCCTGTGTGAATTCTCTCATGTGTAATAAGAGACGATTTTACAGTAAAACATTGCCCACATTCTGAACAAGAAAATGGCTTCTCTCCTGTGTGAATTCTCTCATGTGTAACAAGCGCAAATTTACGTGTAAAACATTTTCCACATTCTGAACATGAAAATGGCTTCTGTCCTGTGTGAATTCTCTCATGTGTAACAAGAGCAGATTTAAGTATAAAACATTTCCCACATTCTGAACATGAAAATGGCTTCTCTCCTGTGTGAATTCTTTCGTGTGTAACCAGAAATGATTTCTCTGCAAAACATTTTCCACATTCTGAACATGAAAATGGCTTCTCTCCTGTGTGAATTCTCTCATGTGTAATAAGAGACGATTTTACAGTAAAACATTTTCCACATTCTGAACATGAAAATGGCTTCTCCCCTGTGTGAATTCTCTTATGTCTAACAAGATGAGATTTCACACAAAAACATTTGTCACATTCTGAACATGAAAATAAATTCTCACCTGTGTGAGTTTTTTTATGTACAACAAGATTTGATTTCTTAGTAAAATATTTCTCACATTCTGAACATGAAAATGGCTTCTTCCTTGTGGGAGATTTTTTATTTTCCACACTTCTTCTGTGACTTTTATTTTGCTTAGCAGTCTGTGATGAATTAGGACATTGTACTTTAAAATGATCCATGTCTGAGATGTTGGCATGTTGTTCGTGTGGGTCTTGTGCAATGCTACAATCATCGGCTTTAAAATCTGAAGATATGAAATGTCTTTCGGAGCTCTTGGTACGGTCATCTGCCAAGAATAAAACGGATTTGATTTTTCAGCAAAAAACCTTAGTTTGCATGGTTATCGAAATATAAAAATAACAAGAAAAGTGAAAGTAAAAAAATTGCATACACATTGCAAGGTGTGTAGCAAAGTTCTATCATTAACTGACTAAAGTAAAATTTATATGATGTGATGATTTCACAATGAATCAATTGTACTAATATGTTCATTCTCAATCATTGGCCAGTGCAAACATCAAATAACACATTTATCATTGGTCACATATTTGATATGAGAATAAAAATGATCGTTGTCGGCAGCATATAATCCTTTTTGTGTAAATGGAGTATGTTCTGCATTAATAAAAAGCCATGATATAAGGAAACAAATCATCATTGCTACATCTCAGTGAAAGCTAATAAGCCCCATTCAACTTCCTTATCATCAATCAGTATTCATTGATGAAATTATATTCTCCTTGCAGCCACTCAACTTCATTTTTCAGGGAAACTACAGTGTTGTAGTTTTTGCTCTCTTTAGAGTGCTATTTTAGAGGGCTGAAGTCCTCGCTTTATTAGAGCTCCATGCAACACCTCAATTACTGGAAGCGAGCCGATCCAGTGAAAATATAACTTAAATTTCTCCCAGTAGCCTCTCTCCCAGTAAAACAGCCTAACATGCTTTAAATATTATTTACCTACAAGTTACCACTATATCTGTCAGTAAATAGCATTTTTGCAGCTGACGGGTAATCTTTAAGGTTTTTTTAACTCAAGCACATAGTGGCCTGTATCAAGCACTGATTTGTGATATGGAAGCAGTTTTCTTTTCTTTCTCCATAGAGAGCTAATGAATGCTTGGCCGAACCTTCATGTCTACGGAGGGTTCTGGAGAGACAGCGGTCCAGTCAGCAGACTCAGGTATAAGTACTGTCTATACTAACATCTCTAATTATATGTCTATGTCTCAACTGTTTAATGATAAGGAATAATTGGTTTCCATATTGCATCCTGTGGTGCGTGCTGTGTAAATTTTGTTTATTCTTTAGTGAACACTTCAAATCGGAGATTGGCGACCCATCTTCTATGTGACGAGTGCAGGACTTACTGATATTGTGTCACTTATGTCTAGAGAAATTATCTGACCTATTACTAGGTGATGCCCGTCTGGCACAATTGCCGACTGCTACATGCAGGACAGAGGAGCCATATGGTCGTGTATTAGGCTAGGTTCACATTGCGTTAGGGGCATCCATTTAACGTATCCATTAAACGGATGCGCTAACGCTGATGTAATTTTTTACATCTTTTTAACCCCTAGTACTAACATATGCGCTAACTCATGGTAGCATTTTGTTACCTTGCGTTAGCCATACAGGTCTATGCACAGCGAACGCGTCCATTCTCTGTGCGCTAACGCATTGTCATGATCCAAGGTGGATCTGACAAGTAAATGGACAAAGTGAACTTTTTTTTTCCTTTGGCTTGGTGCCAAAGTGGGTTGATTGCCCCCCCCGGAGGCCATTAGAATTATTACACGTGGTGTCGTTCATTCTAAGTTGCCCCGGTGGTGGTGAGCGGTAGTGCACTTTAGTTCTTTGGTTTAATGTGCACGTATTATAGGTCAGGTGTGACGCTCTATAAAAGTGTCAGGTGTGTGCAATCACTTGTTGGTGATATTATTAGTTCGTCATTTGGGAAGCAAGCCTGGGTGATGAAGGAGCTGAATGTGAGTCCTGGGCAGCCCAGCCAGAGGGGTTGAGTCAGCTATGGAGTCTGCAAGGAGTGCTGGCATAGATTGGTGGAGTTCATTGTTGGAGTCTGCAAGAAGGGCTGGCATGGCATGGTGGAGTCGCAGTTTATGGTGTCAGCAGGAAGTGCTTGCATGGCTTGGTGGAGTGGCGACTATGGTGAGAGTTGCACTCAGCATGCTGGACTTGGTTGCTGAAAGGTGGACTCAAGCATGCTTGACTTCTTGGCAAAAAAGTTGGACTCGAGCATGCTGGACTTTTTGGCAGAAGCTGGACTCATCCTTAGGACTCTGTTTACTGGGCAGCTGCAACTGGTGGTGGACTCTGCTCCAAGGCTGCACTATGGTGATGGATCCGGTTATGGAGATGGATCCGGGTGGAGAAGATGCGTGCAGGTGGTGGGCTCTGTTGCTAGGAACGTACGCAACAGAGCAAAGCTAAGTGGTGTTTCCCCTGTTTTGTCACCTTTCCTCATGTGTGTTTAGTGCAGTGGTGGGATTAGTTTCCGCACCGACCAATTCCCTAGTGAGGGTTTAGGTGGAGGGTGAGCTAGGGATTTTAGGCTCCTGTGCGTCGCCCGGTGCGGAACTGGCATAGGGAACGCTAGGAGTGCAGGGACACTGGCTCAGGGGAGTACAGGAGGTCTCCACGTCCCTATTCCCTATCGCAGGGCCCACCATTGTTAATGTTACCCAGGTTTCCCTTATTGTTTAAATTCACCCATGTGGAGACCTATGGGTAGTTGCTGCTGGGCCTCACTAAGGTGTGTGAGAAGCTGCATGGTGTGAAGCAGTTCCAGCAGCAGTATTCAGGGTCTGGGGCCTTTCCTTTGGCTTTACCAGAAAATCAAATGGCGGTTGCGGCTCTGGCACTGAAGTCCCCTAGAGTCGCTGCTGGGGAGCGGGACTTGTTCATACTGGTGGACGTACCCAGACAGGTGGGTGGAATTGGTGATCCCCATGGTGCTGTCTGGGGTTCCCCGAGGTGAAGGGGTACGTCCCTGTAGTGAGCAGACTTGTGTGATAGTCCGTGGGGCTTGCGCCAAATCTTCTTTACCATCGAAGAAGCCGCCCCTCCTGGTCATTAGGAGGAAGGCGACCAGCGAGTGTATATTTCCTCCATTTCCCGGTCCCCTTCTCCAGGTGTGAGCAGCAGGTGTGCTGCGGGGGAGTAAGGACAAATCTCAACCCTCGCCATTAACCAACCCTGGAGGCGTAGACCTCATGGTGAAAGGGTTGGAGAGTGGTGTCCCTTGGTGAATAGCGGGAGTGTGAGTGTGGTGACACAGGGGGACAACTCTGTTGTTGAGTCCAGAATGAGTTCACCAAAATATGACAAACGAATGTGTGGCAATAAACGTTCAGGTCCGGACCTGTGTGTGAACGAGCATGTATGGGTGGCCACCAAAAAACATCTTGTGGGAGTGTGTTGTGGAGTCTGATCAGCTCATAGCAAACATACTCATACATAAACTCGTTCCCCAGGTCGGCGCTGTGGAGATGAGTGGTTCCTCCAGAACATATATTGCCAATACCAGCGGTGCGTTTGTCATAAACCTGAACTTTCAGGTGGTGGTGGGGTGAACCCAGGATCTGGGCGTTCCCGTTGTAGGTGTTTCCCTAATGAGGAGTGGTCTTGAGGGTCCAGAGGCTATGGAGTCTGCAAGGAGTGCTGGCATGGATTGGTGGAGTTCATCGTTGGAGTCTGCAAGAAGGGCTGGCATGGCGTGGTGGAGTCGCAGTTTATGGTGTCAGCAGGAAGTGCTTGCATGGCTTGGTGGAGTGGCGACTATGGTGAGAGTTGCACTCAGCATGCTGGACTTGGTTGCTGAAAGGTGGACTCAAGCATGCTTGACTTCTTGGCAGAAAAGTTGGACTCGAGCATGCTGGACTTTTTGGCAGAAGCTGGACTCATCCTTGGGACTCTGTTTACTGGGCAGCTGCAACTGGTGGTGGACTCTGCTCCAAGGCTGCAGTATGGTGATGGATCCGGTTATGGTGATGGATCCGGGTGGAGGAGAAGATGCACACAGGTGGTGGGCTCTGTTGCTAGGAACGTACGCAACAGAGCAAAGCTAAGTGGTGCTTCCCCTGTTTTGACACCTTTCCTCATGTGTGTTTAGTGCAGTGGTGGGATTAGTTTCCGCACCGACCAATTCCCTAGTGAGGGTTTAGGTGCAGGGCGAGCTAGAGTTTTTAGGTTCCTGTGCGTCGCCCGGTGCGGAACTGGCATAGGGAACGTTAGGAGTTCAGGGACACTGGCTCAGGGGAGTACAGGGGGTCTCCACGTCCCTATTCCCTATCGCAGGGCCCACCATTGTTAATGTTACCCAGGTTTCCCTTATTGTTTAAAATCGCCTTACTGGAGGCGGGGTTTCCAGACTATTATATATATACGTGTATTATTGAAATTCACCAGTTGGAGGCGGCGTATCCAGCTGCACGTCTTATTATTTAAATTCGCCCCACTGGAGGCGGTGTATCCAGTTACACGCATGCCGAATTTGGCATGCTTTAGGATGCGTTACTATAATGCGTTAATGCATCCGTTATATAGTGTTATTAACTCTATGGCCATAACGCGATGTGAACCCAGCCTTAGAAAGTCATAGCCATGGAGCAAATATAAAGCTGGATCAGGCCAGGCAATTTCCTACTTTCTCTTATAATCTACTCCTCCTGGCTGTAACTATGAGACAATGGTCTTAAAACAATTTTTTTTAAACTCTAGCTAGTTCAGTATATCAAATAGGTTACTTAGGTTATATATATGAAAACTGTCTCTTCAGAGAGAAAGAGGACTTGAACTCTAGTGACACCTATTGTAAGTAGCAATCCTACAAGTCAATATCAGCTCTTTAATAAGCCTTTCAATATGACTTGGATAATAGCAATATAAGAATCTTAATTAGCAAACAAGGTGTTTCAGGGTATTGCCCCTCATTAGTGCAAAGAGTGAGATCTGATTTAGCTGGGTCAGAGGCTAAGACTGGGATCTAAGGGGTAAGTTTTATCCATATTTAGATTGACATGCCAGGTCTGGCACACCAGTACGAGGGGACTCAATGCAAAATGTCTCTTCAGAGATATCTTGACTTGTAGGTTGCTACTTCCAATAGATGGCACTGGAGTTTAAGTCCTCTTCCTCTCCAAAGAGACTATTTGAATATTTAATTTCCCAGATGAGCATGCAAGGCATTTAGTTGCTCATACTGGCATGTCAGACCAGTAATGTCACTCTCCATAAGGCGAAAAAGTACCTCTTAGATCTTAGGTTACTTATTAATCTTAGAACCAGAGCCATGATCGACATGATATAAAACACCAAACTAGATACTTTGCCCATGAGGTGTTGCGTGTCTTTGATGATCTATCATCCCAGTCTATTCTTAAATCCATATTATAGATGCACAACCGGTCTTATTACTTATTGCACTACTACATTGTCAGCCATATATACTCTGTGTTTTAGCAGAATGGAGGAATCTATGGCTAAAAATGCTAAGAAAACACATAACATAAAACTTCTAAAAATTCAAGCCTAAAATATTTCAGTCTGGTGAGCGAGTAAACTATTTATCTCCTCTGATTTGTTTAGTGGTGACTGAGTGACTCCTCACTGGGGCAGTTACCTGTAGGAATGTCCTCCTTGCACCATTCATCATCCCGCACATCGATTTCTCCTTTCTCCATTATGGCTTCAGCTTTGATAATCTTCAGATATTTGCCTGGATGTCAAAGCTGTGAAAGTTATAATGTAAAAGTCACAGACAGAAGGAAAACTCACATGGAATGTTCTAGATGGAGACTTTTACTATAAGATCATATGGCACCTGAGCCGCCAAAACATGCTGACATCTCCACCTCCTATATCACTGAGGCTGCCCTCAGTCAGTACGGCGGTGTGTAGTGATAGAAGCAAGCATCACTGTAAGTAACTGCATTACGGCAAAGTCATTTCCTTCATTATTTTGTCTTTGCAGTTTGGATGCATTAGCATTTTTATATAATTTATGGATTGCTTTGCCTGGAATTGTTGTATTTTTGAGATACATGCTAATGGTTTTAGTGAAGAGCTTCAGAGCAGTCTTTGCTGAATCCAGAGCTGCGTGGGCACCGGGGAGGTGAGTATTCATTTCTTTTAAATGTGGGTCCTATAATACTGTATGGAGGGCTATGTGGTGTCCATTATACTGTATGGAGGATTATGGGGGTCCATTATTCTGTATGGTGACTATGTTAGGCTCATTATACTGTATGGAGCACTATGTGAGGCCATTACAGTGTATGGAGGACTATGTGGGGCCCAATATACTGTATGGACCATTATGTTGGGCCCCTTATACTGTATTGAGGACTATATGGGGCCATTAGACTATAGACTATATGGATGACTATGTAGGGCCAAATATACTGTATGAAGGACTATACTGTACATGTGTGGGGTACTGTGGGAGTTTCATACGGTGTTTGTGGGGGGGCACTTTTGTTGGCATCATACTTTTATTATCTGTATTATTTATTAATTCAAAGGTTTTTTTTATCCTTTGATTTATCTATTTAAAATAGTCTTTTGGCCCATATGCTGTTTATCACTCTAACATAACATGTTATATTATTCTAGTATGCCCCATTCGTGATTATGTGTTTATTTTATTCTGTTATCCATTAATTAAAATGTATGTTTTTCATGGGACAGCTGCTTTAAAGCGAAAATGTCACCAAGTTTGACAGATATGGCCACCGCCTTTCAGACCTGATTATTACAGAATATAGTGTGAACATATAACCCTTAAAAAGTATGTTTATTAGAATACAACACTGCAAAAAAAAGAAAAAACCTTAAGTGCACAAAAGTGATAAACTCACTGATAATAGAACAATAAGTTTTGTATGTGAATGTTTTGATGCACCATATTCTTAAAACAGTCGAGGGGTGAGGAGCAGATGTTGATTCTCAAACCCTTCGGAACAAGCCTATTCTTAATGTAGCTCTACAAACCCTTAATCTCCCACCAGGCTCTGATGTTCTCTTTATAGCAGAACTATACCCCCTTGAATAGGGTTTTCAAGGAGTTAAGGCCCCATTACACGCTCCAATGTCCCAGCGATCCCACCAACGATCCGACGTGGATGGGATCGCTGGTGAGCTGTCACATAGACAGACCCACCAGCGATCAGGACCGGCGAGCAAGCTGGTATCCAAGGTAAACAGCGGATTTCTAAGAGCCGTGCAGCTCTTAGATACCCGCTGTTTACCCTGGAAACCAGCGTGCACGCTGGTATCCAAGGTAAACAGCGGGTATCTAAGAGCCGCGTGGATCTTAGAAACCCACTGTTTACCTTGGATACCAGCTCCCAGCGTCGCTGATCATTGGTCTCTCGCTGCCACACGCAGCGATGCGTGCTGGCCAGCGGGAGACCAACGATCAAAAAATGGCCCAGGACGATCCTGCACGATTAGCGATACCCGGGGGGGACCGGTCGCTGATGTGTGTCACACACAGCGATGTCGCTAAGCATGATCGCTGTGACGTCACAAAATCAGCGATCTTGCTAGCGATCTGGCTGTGTGTGACGGGGCCTTTACTATTGGGTACACTGTTGGGGGTCCCACCGATAAAGAATACCTTGTTTGCATCCAATACCCAAAAATCAGTGTTACTGGATCCTGTCATGAAGTTGGCCACGCCAGACCAACACAATGCTATGAAGTACACTGCCGTTCTAAAGATTAGGGTCACTTAGAAATTTCCTTATTTTTGAAAGAAAAGCACATTTTTTTCCAATGAAGCTAACATTAAATGATTCAGAAATACACTCTATACATTGTTAATGTGGTAAATGAATTATTCTAGCTGCTAACATCTGGTATGTAATGCAATGTTCATAGGTGTATAGAGGCCCATTTCCAGCAACCATCACTCCAGTGTTCTTATTGTACTTTCTGTTTGCTATCTGTGTAAGAAGGCTAATGGATGGTTAGAAAACCCATGAAAACTCTTGTTAAAGTATGTTAGCACAGCTGAAAACAGTTTGGCTGATTAGAGAAAGATATAAACCTGACCTTCCATTGAGCTAGTTGAGAATCTGGAGCATTACATTTGTTGGTTCCATTAACTCTCAAAATGGCCAGAAAAAAAGAATTTTGATGTGAAACTTGACAGTCTATTCTTGGTCTTAGAAATTAAGGCTATTCCATGCTAGAAACTGCCAAGAAACTGAAGATTTCCTACAACAGTGTGTACTACTCCCTTCAGAGGAGAGCACAAACAGGCTCAAACCAGAGGAGAAAGAGAAGTGAGAGGCCCCGATGCACAATTGAGCAACAAGACAAGTACGTTAGTGTTTGTAGTTTGAGAAATCAATGCCTCACAGGTCCTCAACTGGCAGCTTCATTAAATAGTACACGCAAAACGCCAGTGTCAACGTCTGCAGTGAAGACTCAGGGATGCTGGCCTTCAGGGCAGAGTGGCAAAGAAAACGTCATATCTGAGACTGGCTAATAAAAGGAAAAGATTAATATGGGCAAAAGAACACAGACATTGGACAGAGGAAGATTGGTAAAAAGTGTTATGGACAGACAAATCCAAGTTTGTGGTGTTTGGATCACACAGAAGAACATTTGTGAGATGCAGAACAACTGAAAGATGCTGGAAGAGTGCCTGATGCCATCTGTCAAGCATGGTGGAGGTAATGTGATGGTCTGGGGTTTCTTTGGTGCTGGAAAAGTGGGAGATTTGCACAAAGTAAAAGGGATTTTGAATAAGGAAGGTTATCACTTCATTTTGCAACGTCATGTCATACTCTGTGGACTGCGCTTGATTGGAGCCAATTTCATTCTACAACAGGACAATGACCCAAAGCACACCTCCAAATTATGCAAGAACTATTTAGGGAAGAAGCAGGGAGCTGGTATTCTATCTGTAATGGAGTGGCCAGCGCAGTCAACAGATATCAACCCTATTGAGCTGTTGTGGGAGCAGCTTGATCGTATGGTACGCAAAAAGTGTCCATCAAGCCAAACCAACTTGTGGGAGGGGCTTCTGGAAGCATGGGGTGAAATTTCTCCAGATTACCTCAGCAGAGTACTGCAGTGCGCAGGCGCCAGGAAAGGTCAGATTGGTCCGGCGCCTGCACAATGCAGTACTTTACTCTGCCCTCAACAGGGCAGAGTAAGAATGCCTGTGTATGAGCAACGGCATAAGTAAGGAGGAGGACGACATCATCGCTAGAAGATGGGAGGCTCCGGACCGGACCGTGACACCCATCGGACTGGACCAGACCCTGGGTGAGTATAATCTAACTCGTTTTTCTTATCTTTCAGGTTACACCAGGGGGCTTATCTACAGCATTACAGAAAGCTGTAGATAAGCCCCTGATGGCGGTGGCCGCAGCTTATATGGCAAAAATGAGGTGACAGATTCCCTTTAAATACCAATGATTTATCTTCTTATAGCAGAATATATGTCAAAAGGAAGCTCATGGGGGCATGGCCTGGGTGGCAATAAGGCTGACACGCTGTGTGAAAGCTACTTCCTGCTTATGGCTACTTCCTAAAATACCAGCAATAATCTACTCCTACGGTAGAGTTTATAACTCACATACCCACCAGAGACCACGAAGCCCTGATCAGGAAGCCAGATGCCAGTATATATCAAGTACTGAGCACACTCATGGGGTTGTGATGTGAAAAATTATATTTAATACATATAGTAGTCACTAGTAACAAACGTTTCGGTCTTGCTAGACCTTCATCAATGTACTAAGACAAATGTAAGCGTTCATGTGAAAATGTTACATATATTGTGGCAATAGAGGGGTAATCTTAATATGCAGGTTTGTTAGAGCTGATTACAGTCAGTGGCTGCTCTAGAGGCCTTACAAGCGCAGCTGTGCTGCTGTGTGTCCTGTGACGCGGTTTCCGCCGCCTGTCACCCCACCACGGAACATCCGAAGTGGTGAGAAAGCTTGGAAATTTTTCCCACATACCACCTGAACAAATCCTCCCCCATGACTACAATGATGGGGATTGCTCCGGTCTAGACATGGAGGGGGAGACGGAACCCAAGACTGAAGACGCCACAAGTAAGATGGCTGACGCCTACCTCAATTAGCAATGCGGAGATCCCATGCAGATCTTCTCTGAGGGAAATATAGGGAAGGACGATGTACATACAGGGTCACTGGCTGCTGAGCCCACGATTAGGGATGTACTGTCTGCTGTAAAAGCAGATAACTGCACTTTGGTCACTCTGAGCACACAAATGGGGGACATTAAAACTGACATATCCTGTATTAAGAAAGACATGCAGAAAGTTAATGAAAGGGTGAAGGAACTGGGGGGACCTGTGAGCCATACAGAAGATTAATTCTCACCACTTTTCTGAGATCTGAGAAAGGTAGTGCACAACATCACTGCTGATAAACAAAGTTGATAACCTAGAGAACAGGTCACATAGAAACAATCTGCTTTTAGTAGGAGTCCCTGAGAAGGCAGAGAGAAGAAATCTTGTTGCATATTTTGAAGGATGGCTGCCCAAGATTCTGGGGAAAGAGACACTCTCACCATTCTTTACAATAGACAGGGCACTCAGGGTTCCCACTTGATCCTCTCCACCTGGAACACCCCCATGCCCTGTTACTATCCACCTGTTGCACTTTAAGGACATGGATTCTATTCTCCGGAGGGCCAGGGACCTCAAAGACATTACCATAGATGACAATAGGATTTCTATCTTTCCAGATTTCTCAATGGAAGTAAAGCTAAAAAAGCATAATTTTAAGAGCTTAAAAAAGGCTGAGGAATCTGCAGATGCCGTACTCCATGATATTCACAGCCAAACAACTGGTCCCTGTTAATTAAAATATACATCTTATTAACTTTCTTAACACTGCACTAACTTGGCTGGGTACTAACAAGAAGGTCTTGCGCACAGGAGACACTTGAACTCTATATATTTTCTACTGAAGTAACAGAAGTATGTTACATAATTGTTAATGTGCTGGTTAGTGTTGAGCATTCCGATACCGCAAGTATCGGGTATCGGCCGATATTAGCTGTATCGGAATTCCGATACTTAGTTCTGATACTTTTTTCATATCGAATACCGGAATCGGAAGTTCCCATAATGCTAGGAGCCCGCTCGATTTGATTCAGCCAATGGGGATCCTCAGAAGTGTGGGCACATCCTGTTAGGCATGTAGGCATGTTAACTACTGGCATGGCTGTGATTGGCTGCTGAAATGATGTCATGATGCACTATAAAAACCGCTGCAGCCACCATTTCTGGTCACTCTGCTGTGAATTCAGTTAGGGACAGGCTGCTGTTGAAGACTGTTAGGGACAGTTAGAAATAGCGATTCTAAAAACAATATTGTGCTTTATCCAGGCTACATAAACCACCACTGTAGCTTTCTTTTGCCTAGCAGCAGTGTTCACAGCTGTCTGCAAGGGCTGTGTGAGTGCAGACCCACGCTGTGTAGTGTGTCCTGCAGGCACGTCTGCTTGTAGGCCGCCCAGCGTGTGTCTCTGCCTCATACACATTCTTTTTTTGCTGTTTTTTTTTTCTCCTGTATAGTGTGCTTCCATACGTATCCATATACGTTGGTTGCAAACACTAAAGGAGTGGACAGCGGAGCCTTTCAGCAGCCTTTCAGTGCTATAGCCCATTTCTCTGCACTGTTTTTGGCTGTCTGATAGGTCTCTCTGTGTGTGAGTGCAGCTCATGTTGCAGTGTGTTCTACAGCCACCGCTAGCTGTAGTCCGCTCAGCGTGCGTCACTGCCTCATACATAGTCCTTTTTTGCAGCTAATTTAGCCAGATTTTTGCTCCTATATATTAGTGTGCTTCCAACCGCATCCATTGTCATTGGTTGGTTGCAAACACTATATAGGATTAGATAGAGGAGCCTTTTTGCTGGCTTGTGCCCTTCAGAGCCAGCCAGACTAGTATCACCCTATTTTTTGGAGCCTCATCAATTGCATTGTAGGTTAGCTTCCTGCATTGTAATCGCTCAAAAAAGTTTGTGATACTATAGCTTTCAAACTTTGGTCACATCCTTTTCTTTCCCCCCCCCCAAAAAAAAAAAAGGAAATAAAGTTCACCAAACACTCCACTTTACAGTTGTCTAGGCCACATTAGATCATATTAAAGTGTAGTACACACACTCTTAGCCAAATTAGTGTTTCTCATACTGGTTAGCAGGTGTTCAGGAATAAGAACACTAAGCCACCCCTTTTTTACTTTTCTGCCTATCTTTATCAGTCTACCAAGATGAAGAAGGCAGGGAGTAAGGCACGTGGTCGTGGCCGTGGAGTTTCAGCAGGGAGAGGACGGGGGGATTCAGCAGGGAGAGGACGTGGGGATTCGGTGTCTGCTGCGGCCACCAGTGACCCGTCATCCCCCACTTTTACCAGGCAAGTCCTTCATGCACAGCTTTGTAGGACCTCGCCGTACCCCACTGCTGCGTGACGAACAAATTGAAGCCGTTGTTGGATGGATGGCAGCTAACGCATCCACTTCAATGACTTCCGCATCCTCCCAAGGCCAGAGCACTGAAGAGCAACCATCTGTCTCTTCACCACCTGCCAAATTGCCCAGGCAGTCTGAGAGCCCTGGACAGGAGCCATCTCAATCTTTACTTCTGTTCTCAGAATCTGTTGGCTTGGAAAGAGGTGGCCAGCCAAGCAGCATTCTAGAGCATGAAGAAGAGGGAGTATGCAGTGATGCGCAACTGCTTTGTCCCTCTGAATCTGAAGAGGCGGGTGGGCCAGTGCCTATTGTCAGCACACCTCAGTGCTCATCTGATGATGATGAGACTCTGTTGCCAATTTCTGGTGCGTACGGTGCTGGCGAGACAACCCAGGACCAGCCGGTGCTTGAAGAGGGGAGTGGAGATGATGAGGTCCTTGACCCATCATGGCGTCAGCCACAGGAAGGTGGTGGGAGCAGCTCTGAGGAAGAGATTCCCCGAACGTCCAAAAGAGGAGGGAGAGGGCGGGGGCAGACTTGATTGCCTGTAGCCTCCACTTTGGCACCCGTGAGGAGCAATCCTCTTCCAAAACACAGAACGGGCGCTCCCAGGACTTGCAGTGCGTGGTCTTTTTTTGACACAGTTGCAGATTACCATTTGCTTTGTCAAATGCAAGCTGTGTCATCAGAAAGTGAAACGAGGGAAAAATGTGAGCAACCTCAATACCACAAATATGTGGAAACATGTGCGTACCAAGCACGAGGTGGAGTTACACAGACACACTGAAGATGTAGGCCAACCTTCAGCAGCACCTACCACCTCTTCAGCTCGTGTTGGGGCCTCTTCCTCCAGCACACACACAGCTGGTTCGGCTTCCTCACTGGAACGCCATGGAAGAACCACTGTTGTCCAGAGACCCAGTGAAATTCCACCCACTGAACCACGTTCGCAGTCATCAGCACACTCCCAGGCCACTCACCAGCAATCGGTAGCACAGGCATGGGAGAAAAAGCGGCCATGCTCGGCAAACCATCCCCGAGCACTGGCTCTGAATGCCGGCATTGCCAAACTACTGGCCCTTGAGATGCTGTCATTCAGGCTGGTGGAGACTGACACCTTCCGGAACTTTATATCATTGGCAGTTCCACAATACAATGTGCCCAGCCGCTTTTATTTCAGCAGGCAAGCCGTCCCTGCGCTGCAAAAGCATGTGGAGGGAAAAATTAAAAATGCGCTACTAAATGCCGTCAGTAGCAAGGTCCACCTGACCACCGATGCGTGGACCAGTAGCCATGGACAGGGACGATACCTTTCCCTCACTGCCCATTGGGTCAATGTTGTGGAGCCGGGTACAGATCTGGAGAGTGGCTCTGTACGTATTCTGCCAACTCCAAGGATTGCAGGAATGCAGTCTGTACATATTGAGTCCTCCTCCTACTCTAGTTCCTCGGAATCAGCACTGCATGAGCCTGTTAGGCCAGATATGAGCACAGGTGTGGCCAAACGTCAACAGGCCATCCTTAAATTAATTTCTTTGGGGAATCGGAGCCACACAGCACAGGAGCTCTGGAATGCCATCAAGCAGGAGAGCGATGTGTGGTTTGTGCCAGCGAATCTCCAGCCAGGTTTGGTAGTGAGTGACAATGGCCGAAATCTAGTGGCAGCTCTGGGCCTAGGCAACCTCACTCACATACCATGTCTGGCACACGTGCTCAATTTGGTCGTGCAGAGCTTTCTGAGGGACTATCCGGATCTTGATGCACTGCTGCACAACGTTCGCCTAGAGTGTGCTCACTTGCGGCGTTCCAGCATGGCAAGATCGCGCATTGCATCTCTGCAACGACGATTCCGCCTGCCAGAACATCGCATCATATGTGACCTCCCCACCAGGTGGAATTCAACGTTACATATGTTGGAGCGGTTGTGTGAGCAGCAGGCAGCAGTAATGGAGTACCAGCTGCATCAGGCGCAAACAAGTCGCACTGTGCGCCAGACACACTTCACCACCACTGAGTGGGCCACTATGAGGGACATCTGCCAAGTTTTGCGTGCCTTCGATGACTCCACGCGGATGGCCAGTGCAGATGATGCACTAATCAGCATGACTGTCCCCCTCATCTGTCTGCTTCAAAAAACCTTACAAGCACTAAGTGAGGAGGTTTTTGAAGAGGTCGAGGATGAGCAGTCAGAAATGCCATCTGCTTCTGGCAAATCTGCGCAACGTGCTTCCACACAAAGGCCCAGGCAGGGGACACTTAGTGAGGAGGATGACGAGGAGTCAATGGAGGAGGAGGAACACATCTCTCCAGAGGAGGGAGGTACACAAGGCTCTAGTAGTCAGTGTGTACAGCGAGGGTGGGGTGATGCTGAGCAGGTAGAGATGCTGCCTCAAGCTGGGGACAGCGTTTCCGGTCCAGTTGGCAGTCTGCAGCACATGGTTGATTTCATGCTGCAGTGCTTGTTAAATGACCGCCGCATCGCCAACATTCTCCACACGGCTGATTATTGGGTGTACACCCTCCTAGATCCTCGCTGCCGGGACAACTTACAAAGCCTCATACCACAGTTGAACCGGGAGCGAAAAATGCGGGAGTACCAAGAAACACTTGTGCAGGCCATCATGTTCTCCATTCCCCCCGCAAGTGTTGCTGGTAGTGCTTTTCAAAGCAGCCATGTGGGTAGAGGCAGTGGAGGAAGCTCTGCACAAAGAGGTAGCAGAGGCAGTGCCGCAGGACAAGGCAAGGCCAGTATGGCCCAAATGTGGAAAAGTTTTGTGGGACCGCCACAAACGGCTACACCATCACAGACGGCTCCAGTCAGCAGAAGGCAACGTTTCCGTCAGATGGTGACAGACTACTTGTCGTGCCCTGTTAGTGTTCTCCCAGACGGCTCTTCCCCGTTCAAGTATTGGGTCTCTAAGCTGGATACATGGCCAGAGCTTAGCCAGTATGCATTGGAGGTGCTGGCTTGCCCTGCTGCCAGTGTATTATCGGAACGTGTCTTTAGTGCTGCAGGTGGTGTGGTAACAGACCGTCTCACGCGACTATCCGCCGATAATGTTGACCGGCTTCCTTTTGTGAAAATGAACAAGGCCTGGATCTCACCTGAATTTGCCAGTCCTCTTCCAGAATAAATAATTGGCTGGCAACAGGATCCAGGTCTCCTGTTGTTTTCATGTTTCTATGACCTGAACTTTATTTCCTGGGCTACAGCAACGCCCGTTGTTGCTCAGAAGTGCTGTCCGCACAGACAAAACATTCGCTCATGTGTAAGTGGGGTTCGGTAACGTCAGCTGATCCCCTGCTGTGTGTATGGCAAAGTGTCCTGCTCCCTCCACAGTCAAACAACCTCAGATTTACACCTGGCTCCAAGTAGGCCTCGGCCTACTACCTGATTTTCCCTGGGCTCCGACACCGCCAGTTGGTGCTCAGAAGTGCTGTGCGCACAGACAAAACACTCGCTCATGTGTAAGTGGGATTCGGTAACGTCAGCTGATCCCCTGCTGTGTGTACGGCAAACTCTCCTGCTGCCTACAACTTCTGACTACCTCTGATTTAATATGTTCTCTGATTTGCCCTCTGTCTCCACTCTGTTTTGAGTATTTCCTCCGGCCTACAACACCGCCTGTTTCTGCTCTCTAGTGCCGTCTGCACAATCCACACTTGTTCCTGTGTTACCTGGATCCTGTAACATCTGCTCATCTCCAGAGGTGAGCACGGCAATGTCTCCTGCTTTGCCTACATTCCCACTACTTGTAGTGGAAATGTGGACAGAGCAGGAGACATTGCCTGACTCACCTCTAGGGAGAAGCTGCTGTTACAGAACCCCAGTAACACAGGAACAAGTGTGGGTTGTACAGACGGCATTTCAGAGCAGCAACTGGTGTGGTTGGAAGCCAGAGGAAATACTCGAAACAGAGTGAAGACAGAGGCCTAATTGGAGTACGTTGACAGTTAGTAGTAGTCTAGAAACAATCGCAAACTGCCACCAAGTAGGCCTCGGCCTACTACCTGATTTTCCCTGGGCTCCGACACCGCCAGTTGGGCTCAGAAGTGCTGTCCGCACAGAAAAACACACTTGTTCATGTGAAAGTGGGGGTCAATAACATCAGCTGATCCCCTGCTGTGTGGAGGGCAAACTGCTGCTGCCTCCAAATTCAAACAACGTCTGATCTTAAATTGCCTCCAAGTTGGCCTCAGCCTACAAAATGACTATCCCTGGGCTCCAATATCGTCAGTTGTTGCTCGGAAGTGCTGTCCACACAGAAAAAAAACACTTGTTCATGTGAAAGTGGGGGTCGGTAACGTCGGCTGATCCCCTGCTGTGTGTATGGCAAAGTGTCCTGCTCCCTCCAAAGTCAAAATACCTCAACTTTACACCTGGCTCCTAGTAGGCCTCGGCCTGCACCATGATTGTCCCTGAGCTCCAACAACGCCAGTTGGTGCTCAGAAGTGCTGTCCACACAGAAAAACACACTCGTTCATGTGAAAGTGGGGTTCGGTAACGTCAGCTGATCCCCTGCTGTGTGGAGGGTAAACTGCTGCTGCCTCCAAATTGTAACTACTTCAGATTTAAACATTCTCTGATCTGGCCTCTGTCTCCACTGTCTCTAGTATTTCCCCTGACCTCCAACACCGCCAGTTCCTGCTCACAGTTGCCGTCCACGCATTCCACACTTGTTCCTGTGTTACTGGGGTTCTGTAACGTCAGCAGATCCCCCAATATGTGTCCGCCACTGTCTCCTGCAAGCATTGGGAATGTGGACAGAGCAGGAGACATTGGCAGACGAACATCAGGGGATCTGCTGACATTACAGAACACCAGTAACACAGGAACACGTGTGGATTGGGCAGACGGCTGCTGTACGCATAAACTGGCGGTGTTGGTGGTCACGTGAAATCCTGGAAACAGAATGGAGACAGATGCCTAATTGGAGCACGTTGACAGTCTGTTGTAGCCTACAAACAATCTAAAACTACCACCAAGTAGGCCTCGGCCTACACCATGATTGTCCCTGGGCTCCAACAACGCCAGTTGGTGCTCGGCAGTGTCTTTGGCACGGGGACTCCCTGTTGCCCAGCCTGGTTCCAGCATGCCTGCTGTTTCCGGGTAGTGTCAAGGTCACTATGCCACCAATCCGTTGTCCTGTCGTCTTGCGGCCGGGTTAGCCGACTCTACGGTGCCTGCAGTTTAGGTGACTCTTATGTGGGCTGCGGGAACTGGCACTGAAGGCTGGATCCGTAGTGCCAATGGGACATGTACCCCCTGTAGGACTGTGGGTTTCGGTAACTGCGGCCGGCTTGCGGCCTGGCTACTTTGCTTTGAATGGGTACCTTCTGCTACCCACCCGGGTTCCAGCACTGTCTGCTGGTTCTCGCCAGAGCCTTTGGCCTAGGTGCCTCCATCTCGGTATCCAAAGTCCAGCACCGTCAGCTGGTCCTTGGTAGTGCTTTCTAGCACAGGTACCTCCTGCCAAGTAACCGTGGTCCAGCACCGTCAGCTGTTCCTCGGTAGTGCCATTGGCTCTTGTAGCTTTTGCTACCCATCTGGGTTCCAGCACCGTCTGCTGGTTCTCGGCAGTGTCTTTGGCACGGGGACTCCCTGTTGCCCAGCCTGGTTCCAGCACTCCTGCTGTTTCCGGGTAGTGTCAAGGTCACTATGCCACCAATCCGTTGTCCTGTCGTCTTGCAGCCGGGTTAGCTGACTCTACGGTGCCTGCAGTTTAGGTGACTCCTATGTGGGCTGCGGGAACTGGCACTGAAGGCTGGATCCGTAGTGCCAATGGGACATGGACCCCCTGTAGGACTGTGGGTTTCGGTAACTGCGGCCGGCTTGTGGCCTGGCTACTTTGCTTTGAATGGGTACCTTCTGCTACCCACCCGGGTTCCAGCACTGTCTGCTGGTTCTCGCCAGAGCCTTTGGCCTAGGTGCCTCCATCTCGGTATCCGAAGTCCAGCACCGTCAGCTGGTCCTTGGTAGTGCTTTCTAGCACAGGTACCTTCTGCTTAGTAACCGTGGTCCAGCACCGTCAGTTGGTCCTCGGTAGTGCCATTGGCTCTTGTAGCTTTTGCTACCCATCTGGGTTCCAGCACCGTCTGCTGGTTCTCGGCAGTGTCTTTGGCACGGGGACTCCCTGTTGCCCAGCCTGGTTCCAGCACTCCTGCTGTTTCCGGGTAGTGTCAAGGTCACTATGCCACCAATCCGTTGTCCTGTCGTCTTGCGGCCGGGTTAGCTGACTCTACGGTGCCTGCAGTTTAGGTGACTCCTATGTGGGCTGCGGGAACTGGCACTGAAGGCTGGATCCGTAGTGCCAATGGGACATGGACCCCCTGTAGGACTGTGGGTTTCGGTAACTGCGGCCGGCTTGTGGCCTGGCTACTTTGCTTTGAATGGGTACCTTCTGCTACCCACCCGGGTTCCAGCACTGTCTGCTGGTTCTCGCCAGAGCCTTTGGCCTAGGTGCCTCCATCTCGGTATCCGAAGTCCAGCACCGTCAGCTGGTCCTTGGTAGTGCTTTCTAGCACAGGTACCTTCTGCTTAGTAACCGTGGTCCAGCACCGTCAGTTGGTCCTCGGTAGTGCCATTGGCTCTTGTAGCTTTTGCTACCCATCTGGGTTCCAGCACTGTCAGCTGGTTCTCGGCAGTGTCTTTGGCACGGGTACTCCCTGTTGCCCAGCCTGTTTTCAGCACGCCTGCTGTTTCCGGGTAGTGTCAAGGTCACTATGCCACCAATCCGTTGTCCTGTCATCTTGCGGCCGGGTTAGCCGACTCTACGGTGCCTGCAGTTTAGGTGACTCCTATGTGGGCTGCGGGAACTGGCACTGAAGGCTGGATCCGTAGTGCCAATGGGACATGGACCCCCTGTAGGACTGTGGGTTTCGGTAACTGCGGCCGGCTTGCGGCCTGGCTACTTTGCTTTGAATGGGTACCTTCTGCTACCCACCCGGGTTCCAGCACTGTCTGCTGGTTCTCGCCAGAGCCTTTGGCCTAGGTGCCTCCATCTCGGTATCCAAAGTCCAGCACCGTCAGCTGGTCCTTGGTAGTGCTTTTTAGCACAGGTACCTTCTGCTTAGTAACCGTGGTCCAGCACCGTCAGTTGGTCCTCGGTAGTGCCATTGGCTCTTGTTCCTTCTGCTACCCATCCGGGTGCCAGCACTGTCTGCTGGTTCTCGCCAGTTTCTCAGCCTTCTTGTACCTTCTGCTACATTTCCAAGATCAAGCTTTTTGAAATTGTCTTTGGTAATCCTTATTGATCTCCATGACGATGACCCTGATGACGACGACCCTGAAGACCACACCAAAGAAGACCAGAAATATGACCCTAAATAATAAGACCAGGAGGACAAAGAACATGGAGACAACCACCAAGATACAGAACAAAAGACAGAAGAACAAGAAGCAGAAGAAGCAAAAGCAGAAGAACAGAAAGCAGAAGAACATTAAGCATAAGACTAAAAATCAGCATAGAAGAAATCAAAATTATAAGCAGAAGACTAAGCAGTAAATGGGGGTGAGTCCGTTCCTCCTCGTGGTGCCCCTGGAAAATGCCTGCTGCTGCAGGCCAAACTGAACGCGGACAAATCCTGTTGTAAATCTTTTGTGACAGGCAGAACGTAAGGTGTAATCTTATAACTTTTATAGATAAGTACTACAGGAATGCCTGTCACCATAAGAAAATGAAGACAAAGAAGAATAGGAAGAAGATGAAGAAATAGCATATTAAAATTAATAATAGCTGAATAAGAAGAATATGAAGAATGGAAAAAAAAATTAATGGGAAGAAGATGAAGAAGAAGAAGATGAATAAGGTGAAGAAAAAGATGATGAAAAAAATGCTACTGCGGCGGATCATGAAGGAGAAAGTTTGAGAGAAGTACAAAAGAAGGTGAAGAGCATGGAAGTTGTGAAACATACAGTACATATCTGACAAAATATAAAAAAGGTTAACATAGTCAATATCTTTTTAACTCCGAACGTATTGGAAAAAAAATTGGAATTAATGCTATGCCATGTGATTTGAATAAACCACTATGCTTTTAATGTCTCCTCCACCTCCCACAATACATTCTACATGATTCTTATTTGTTTTCAATTATGTAGAATTAGCCAACAAGGAAATAAAGGGCTTTTTTTAATTCCGATACCGGAAGTCCCATTGACTTGAATGGGACTTCCGGTATCGGAATCGGTGATACCCGATATTTTTTTCGTATCGGGCGATACCATCCGATACGATATTTTTGGGTATCGATAGGGTATCGCTCAACACTAGTGCTGGTATATATATTTTTGTTGCCCTAAAGTGGGTATGAAGCGGAATGCATCTCTAAACACCCTTGTTAAATAAGATACAAGACAAGTTGGTCTCTGCCTTATGTGGGCAATGGTCGTTAACTAGCCCCACTTATCTTCAGTTCAGAGAAATGTCAAAATTACTATGTTGGCTGTTGATTTTTCTTTTTACTGCTATTTTCCTTTTTTTATCTTTGTTCTTGGTTACTTTACTGCTTAAATTTATTGCCAGAGTCAAAAGTGTTTTTGTGTATGCTGTGGATTTGGGATACAATCTTATAATACATATAACAAGGATGTTACAATGGCCCAAACATTAGAGTTGCATGGAATGTTCGAGGGATGGGGAGGCCACTAAGAGATCTGCGGTTTTAACATACTTAAAGCAGCTTCATCCAGCTATTCTATGCATTTCTGAATCACAAATGGTGAAAGATAAGGTTCATTTAATCCATTAAAGGGAAATTGCTCATGAGTATCACTCAATGTGCTCAACGCATTCTAGAGGGGTGAGAGGTTTGATCCATAGATTGGTCCCCTTTTCTTGTATTAAGTCCACTGTAGATTCAGATGGTAGGTATGTCTGTTTACTATGTACCATTTATAGCATAAAATTCATTCTGGTTGTTACACATACAACCACCCTACTCAGGGGAGCCTCTTAAAAGAATGCTTACTTTCATTGGCGCGCTTACTCTAAGGTCCCAACCCTTATGATAGGGGATTTTAATAACTACCTACACCCTCATTGGGACAAGCTTCATTATGGTACATTTCCTGAGATTGCTCAACCTACCTCCCTTGCCAGACTGATAGAGGAGATGGGTTATGTTGATTTATTATGTGTAAATATAACCAAGGTTTGACAATTTTCATGCCAATTGAGTTCCCATCACTCCTTTTCTAGGATTGATTTTCTATTGGAAATTCACTAGTGCTACCATGTGTACATTCAGCTATGTATTTGCCCAGGAGTCTGTCAGATCATTCACCTCTTTGCACTCGTCTTTCACTAGGTAACCCAGGCCACCTCACTGGAAATGCTTGGCGTTTGAATCCCTTCTGGATCCAGCTAATATGTGGCTCTCTTTATACGATTCTACTAGAATATTTTAATGTAAACAAAATTACAGCCCCCCATCACATTGTTTGGGACACCATGAAGGTGTTTGTTCGAGGCCTGTATATTAGAGAAATCATTACTAGAAAAGCAAAGACTAGAGAACATACTAATAACTTGACACAGGGCCTTGCTGAAGTAGAGGAAGGGCTGGTGACAAATCCTACTGAAGAGGCTAAGGTTGCTCTTGAGAGGGCACAGACGGCATTGAACATTTAATGTCTCTGGGAAAGATGAGGGAGAGAGTGTAGGATACTTTTTAGCCACAATTGTCAGGGCTCAGGAGGGGCACCTCACAAATTTTTAGCTTGACTTTGGATAATGAGGAGGTAGTTAAAGAAAATTGGGCCATCCTAGAGGCTCTGCGTAAATATTATGCTAAACTTTGTACCCTGAAATCTAATCCTAAAATGGAGGGGATGGTGGAGTTTGTTGCTGATATAACCCTTTCCAAACTAACTGATGAAAATAGAGAGATCTTAGATAGTGACATACTATAAGAGGAAATAGAGGAGGTGCTAAGCCAAATAAATACAAACTGAAAATGTCCTGGGAGTGGATGGATTGCTGGTAATTAATGTAATTAAGAAATGGCAGTGACCAGAAACAGTGGAGATTAAGATAAGGTCTGGAAAACCAAGCAAAATTTCAGTGAGAGCTGCTCATTGGATTGCTAGAGAGGCAAATCAGGACCTCTGCTTGACTGCAAAAGATCTTCAGAAAGATTTAGCAGACTCTGAAGATATAGTACATTGTTGTACTGTTCAGAGACACCTGTACAAGTATGACCTTCATGGAAAAGTCATCAGAAGAAAATCTCTTCTGCATCCCCACCATAAAATTCAGCTTCAGAAATCTGCAAAAGAACATCTATACAAGCCTGATGCATTTTGGAAACAAGTCCTGTGTACCAAAGAGGTTAAAATAGAACTCTTGGCCACAATCATTAAAGTTACGTGTGGAGAAAAAACGGCACAGAATGTCAGGAAAAGAACATCTCGCCAACCATTAAGCATGAGGGTGGTTCAATCATTCTTTGCATTTGTGTTGCAGCCAGCAGCACAGGGAATAATTCATAATTAGAGTGAAGGATGGATTCAATAGCATTTCAACAAATTCTTGATGCAAACATAACACCATCTGTAAAAAAGCTGAAGTTGAAAAGAGGATAGCATCTACAAATGGATAATGATTCTACCACGTCAAAATCCACAATAGACTACCTCAAAAGATGCAAGCTGAAGGTTATACAATGGCCCTCACAGTCCCCTGAGCTGAACAACAAGTGTCATGCGCCGACACACATACTTTCGGCTCATGTATCGGAACTACGTTTTCTAGGGCATGTGCACTTCTGTTTTTTGGCTTTGCCCGCAGTTGGGCAAAGTACACTGCACAGGTGTGAAACACATTTCTGAGCAGGTGTTACACCTGGTACCTGTCCTGGTGCGGCGCTCAAGTCTGCCACTGTTACACCTGGTCCCCGTCCTGGCACTGCATCCAGGTTTGCCGCTGCCCTCCGTTATGGGTACTCACCTCGAGCCTCACATGCTGTCCTTAGGTAGCGGCCGGCCTCCTCTGGATCTCATGCTGCTGCTCAGCATTCGGGCCTACCTCCTGCCTCCACCTCCTTGTGTCCTGTGAGGAGATCTGTAGCTAAGGCTATTAGGGCATGCCTGCCCGCTCTCCTGCCTTCTTAAAGGAATGGCGTGCATTATTCAAAAAGTGCAATTAACCAATGGCAGCACACTTGCTGCTATTTCTGGCCTCTCCTCCATAGGGAGAGCGCCGGAGCAACGAGTATCTATCATTGCTACATCTGGTTCTCATGCTAACCTGTCTACGCTGCGTCTGCAGTCTCTGTGCATTGTCTAATGCTCTCTCTCTCCACAGCATATCAGTATCATGTAATTCCTGGTTATATCTGCAACCATCTGGGCTTAAGCCATCCCGTTCCGCCAACAGCTATCCGTATCTGAGGACTGTGTGAAGGTCACTGGAACAGACTCCTTACCATCTACCCGGATCCAGGACCCGGCTCATTACGGACTCTGCTGTTACTACTGTTATCCCTTTTGGTCCCGCTGGGACAGCTGCCACATGTTCGGGGTCTAACTGGAGGTAGCACCTGTGTCCTCTGGGTATTCCATTCTGGCCTTGTCTGAGGGGCTTTACTACGGGTACCCGGGGTTCACTAGTCACGCCCCCTTCGGAGCCCTCCGGACCGTGGTCCCGAGGTTCCACTTAAAAAATAAAAACGAATGTGAACTTCACCATCTCTGCCTCCGCTTCCATTCGTTACAGATTGCTCTGGCCATGGAATCCACTGGACCCCAGAGGCCTCCGACTATGGAACTGTACCAAGAGGTGACCCGCTTAAAAGATCAACAGGACAAGATCACGTCTTACCTACGTAACCTGTCCACTCGCATGGATTCTCTGCTGAATCCGGCTGCTTCTGAATCACCTATCAACACCCAGGTACCTGCTGTCACGGCAAGCAAGGGTCCTCGCCTGGCGGCTCCTCCCCGCTTCCACGGTGACCCCACTCAGTGTCGGAGTTTTCTCAATCAGTGCACCCTACACTTCGAAATCTTGGGGCACGTTTGCTTCTGACCGTGCCAAAGTGGGCTTCATTATGTCACATCTAGCTGGAGAGGCTCTTGCCTGGTTAAACCCATTATGGGAGAGAGACCCACTGGTTAATGATCTTCAATCTTTCCTAGAGACTTTTCGCAGGACTTTCAATGAACTTGGCCGGATCACGTCGACCGCTTCTGCCCTGCTTCGTTTACACCAAGGAACCCTCACGATGGCTCAGTATGCAGTTCAGTTCCGCACCCTCTCGTCTGAGCTGTCCTGGAACAATGAGGCCTTGCTGGCTACCTTCTGGGAGGGCCTATCTGGAAAAATTAAGGATGAGCTGGAGGGATGGGACAGGCCTACCATCTTGGATGACCTGATTTCCTTGGCAACCCAGATTGACCTGCGTTTTCAGGAGCGTTTTATGGAGATTAAGCGAGACAAGAGGTCCTACCACCTGGACTCTAGTTCTTCCAAAATAGCTACCTCATCTTCTTCTCCCGAAGCTATGGAGGTAGATCGAGTAAGTCTGGCCAGCTGCCACCAGGAGGCACGTCGCAAATACGGAAGCTGTCTTTATTGTGGTAGTTCCGAACACCTGATCCGCTCATGTCCAAAGAAGTCGGGAAACTCCTGTGCCTAGGTTCGGTTGGAGAGGCCACCCTAGGTAGAGAACATTCCTCTCCTTCATTGCAGATCTCAATCTCCGTGACCTGCGGAGCAATAACATTTTCTGGAGTCTGTTGGATTCCGGGGCGGCCGGGAGTTTTATCCAGCAGACACTTGTGGATTGTTACCACTTACCTGTTCAGGCTCTTCCCAATCCGCTGCGGGTGACCGCTGTTGATAGCCAGCCACTGACTGAACCCATCCAGTTTTAGACTGTGCCAGTGGAACTCCGGGTAGGTTTTATGCATTCTGAAAGAATCCGTTTTATGTGTACCCTGGTTTGTCTCACCCCTTGCTTCTAGGTTTGCCTTGGTTTCAGAAACACGAACCAGTTCTTAATTGGAGAACTGGTGAAATTCTACGTTGGGGAGATTCCTGCTCGGACCGTTGCTTAACACGGATTGAACCAGTTTCACCCCCGGTCCAACCTGCTACCCTGCCTGGATTACCATCCGCTTACTAGTCCTTCTTGGATGTCTTCGGGAAAAAGGAGGCTGAAAAACTCCCCCCCCATAGGTCGTTTGACTGTCCGATAGATCTTCTTCTTGGAACATCTCCTCCCCATGGGAGAGTTTACCCTCTTTCCCAGGCAGAGACTCAGGCTATGTCGGACTACATCCAGGAGAATTTGGCCAGAGGGTTTATCCAAAAATCATCATCACCAGCAGGAGCAGGTGTCTTCTTCGTGAAGATAAAGGACGGATCCTTGCGGCCCTGTATCGACTACCAGGGACTGAACCAGATCACGGTAAAAAACAGGTACCCTCTGCCTCTTATTTCAGAACTGTTTGACTATCTCTGAGGGGCCAAGATCTTCACCAAGCTGGATCTCAGATGTGCCTACAATTTGATCCGAATCAGGGATGGAGACGAATGGAAAACAGCCTTCAACACCTGTGATGGTCACTACGAGTACCTGGTAATGCCGTTTGGTCTAAGCAATGCACCCACTGTTTTCCAAGAGTTCGTCAATGACATTTTCAGGGATCTGCTTTACACCTGTGTTGTCTACATGGACGACATTCTGATTTTTTCCACTGACTTGGTCTCGCACCGGAGGCAAGTATGCCTAGTCTTACAGAGGCTCAGGGAGAACAGACTGTATGCCAAGTTTGTAAAGTGCCTTTTTGAACAATCCTCTTTGACTTTCCTCGGTTACATTGTTTCCTCCACAGGATTAAAAATGGATCCAGAGAAGTTATCGGCTGTACTCAAGTGGCCTCGTCCGTCTGGGCTGAAGGCCATACAGCGATTTCTGGGCTTCGCCAACTACTACAGACAATTCATTCCTAACTTCTCCACCCGAGTGGCGCCCATCTCGGCTCTGACCCGGAAAGGTACAAGTCCCAAGGATTGGCCCCCTGATGCGGAGGAGGCTTTTGTTTCTCTAAAAAAAGCCTTTGCTGTTGCACCTGTTCTTCATCATCCTGACTCTAATGGACAATTTTTTCTTGAGGTCGATGCCTCTTCAGGAGGTGCGGGAGCCGTACTAACCCAGAAATTGTCTACCAGTTGAATGCACTCCTGTGGTTTTTTTTTCCAAGGTTTTTTCTTCCGCAGAGAGAAATTATTCCGTTGGAGATCGGGAATTGTTGGCTATCAAGTTGGCTCTGCAGGAGTGGAGGCATCTTCTAGAAGGAGCCCTTCATCAGGTAGTCATATACACCGATCACAAAAAACTTGCTTACCTCCAAACTGCGCAAAGGCTGAACCCTCGTCAAGCTCGCTGGGCTTTGTTTTTTGCTCGCTTTAATTTTGTTCTTCATTTTCGCCCAGCTGACAAAAATGTCAAAGCAGATGCACTTTCCAGAGCCGTTCTACCTCCTGATCAGGAAGAAGAACCGCAGCACATCATTGAACCCTCAAGGATAGTCGCTGTCGCTTCTTCTGACCTTACCCGGCTCCCCCTGGGAAGACTTTCATGTCAGCTTCGGAACGTACTCCTGTCCTTCGGTGGGGTCACTCATCCAAGTTGGCTGGTCACGCTGGTCAGAGAAAGACTCTGCAACTCATATCCCGGTACTATTGGTGGCCTGCTATGTCTAAGGACATTCAGAAATACGTCACAGCATGTCCTTCTTGTGCCCGTAACAAGATGGCCAAGCACCTACCCGCAGGTAGGCTTCAGCCCCTACCAATTTCGTCTGCTCCCTGGCAACACATCGCGATGGACTTCATCACAGATTTTCCAATCTCATCTGGCTGTTCTGTGGTGTGAGTAGTGGTGGACCGCTTCTCTAAAATGGCCCACTTCGTTCCGCTACCCGGTCTTCCAACTGCTCCTGAGTTGGCACATCTGTTCATCCGGCACATCTTCCGTCTCCATGGTTTCCCTATCCACATTGTTTCCGACAGAGGAGTCCAGTTCACCTCAAGATTCTGGAGAGCAGTTTGTAAACTGGTAAGAATTGAACTGGATTTTTCCTCAGCATACCATCCCCAGTCCAATGGACAAGTGGAGAGGACAAATCAAATCCTGGCTGGATTCCTGCGTCACTTTGTCAATGCGCATCATCACGACTGGGTAGACTTACTGTCCTGGGCCGAATTTTCGTACAACAACCAAGTTAGTGAATCTTCTCGAAAGTCTCCCTTTCAGATTGTCTTTGGACTGCAACCCTGGATACCTCTTCCCATCTCCGGATCATCTGGTGTTCCGGCTGCCGATACTTTCTCCGAAGATTTTTCTAAGGTCTGGAGGGACACCAAAACAGCTCTGGAGAAAGCCTCCCAGCGTATGAAAAAGCATGCAGACAAGAGACGTTTGGATGCGCCTATCTTTCGTCCCGGAGACAAGGTATGGCTCTCTTTGAAGTATATCCATTTAAAGATGCCATCCTACAAATTGGGTCCCCGGTTCATCGGACCATTTGAGATCCTGAGACAGATCAATCCAGTCTCATACAAGCTGAGGTTGCCTACTTCCTTACGTGTGCCTAACTCCTTTCATGTTTCTCTCCTCAAATCAGTAGTTTTGAGCCCCTTCTTTAAGGATCCGGGTACCACTCCTGACCCTGTCTCGGACGATGATGTTTTTGAGGTAAAACATATCTTGGCCGTAAAAAAAGTAAGGGGTAAGACCTACTACCTGGTGAACTGGAGGGGTTTTGATCCTGAGGAGAGATCTTGGGAGCCTAGGGAGAACATCCAGTCTCCTCTTCTCCTTAAACGATTCTACGCAGGCTTGAAAAAGAGGGGGTGTAAAGAGGGGGATACTGTTACACTCGGTCCCTGTCCTGGTGCGGCACCCAGGTCTGCCACTGTTACACCTTTTCCCCGTCCTGGCGCTGCGTCCAGGTTTGCCGCTGCCCTCCGTTATGGGCAATCACCTTGAGCCTCACATGTTGTCCTTAGGCAGCGGCCGGCCTCCTCTGGATCTCATGCTGCTGCTCACCATTCGGGCCTCCCTCCTGCCTCAACCTTCTGGCGTCCTGTTAGGGGATCTGTAGCTAAGGCTATTAGGGCACGCCTGCCCGCTCTCCTGCCTTCTTAAAGAGACGGCGTGCATTATTCAAAAAGTGCAATTAACCAATGGCAGCGCACTTGCTGCTATTTCTGGCCTCTCCTCCATAGGGAGAGTGCCGGAGCAACGAGTATCTATCATTGCTACATCCGGTTCTCATACTAACCTGTCTGCGCTGCGTCTGCAGTCTCTGTGCATTGTCTAATGCTCTCTGTCTCCACAGCATATCATTATCATGTGCTTCCTGGTTATATCTGCAACCATCTGGGCTTAAGCCATCCCGTTCCGCCAACAGGTATCCATATCTGAGGACTGTGTGAAGGTCACTAGAACCGACTCCTTACCATCTACCCGGATCCAGGACCCGGCTCATTATGGACTCTGCTGTAACTACTGGTATCCCTTTTGGTCCCGCTGGGACAACTGCCACGTGTTCGGGGTCTAACTGGAGGTAGCACCTGTGTTCTCCGGGTATTCCATTCTGGCCCTGTCTGAGGGGCTTTACTACGGGTACCCGGGGCTCACTAGTCACGCCCCCTTCGGAGCCCTCCGGACCGTGGTCCCGAGGTTCCACTTAAAAAATAAAAACGAATGTGAACTTCACCATCTCTGCCTCCGCTTCCATTCATTACAGCAGGCACGAGATGTCACACAGTGCAAGTGGCGTTATCCATGAAGTAGGACAGTGAGCAACAGCCGATGGGAGTGATGTAGAGGCCCGAAACCACGCCCATCGGACCGGACTGAGAAGATTACTATACAGTGCAGGAGACATTAAATAATGTTTTCATGAGTATACAAAGGGAGTCAGGGGGTTCTATAAGTATGTAGGGAATGCATAGCGGACACTGAATAAGGCGATATTTTTAGCTGCTATGTCACAAAACTGGTGACAGGTTCCCTTTAACACATGCTAGCCAGAAGCATGTCACAAGACATGTCCATCGGCGTCCCTATCACATGATCATGGAGTACCAATAGCTTGTCATGGAAGCCAGAGTCTGCAGAAGACCCCCGGTGTCTGTCATTCTCAATTTCCTATGAACACCAGCCCATAGCACTGCTATGCAGGGCTTTGGAGTCGGAGTCCAAATTGTTAAGTTGGACTCGGTATAAAATGTATGAACTCTGACTCCTAAAATATATAATACATTGGGTACAGTAGTACAATGCAGGATTAGGGATGAGCGAGTAGTGTAATATTCGGACTCACTGTACTCGTTGCGAGTATCTCCTAATACTCGGGTACTTGCAACGAGTAGCGAGTCCTATGCAAGTCTATGGGAAATACGAGTAATGGGCGGGGACTGTGCTGGACTGTGCGGGTACTGTGTGTGGACTGTGCTGAGCTGTGCGGGGACTGCAGGTACTGTGCGGGCTATTCAGGTACTGTGCAGGGACTATGCCAGGCTGTGTGGGACTGTGCTGGCCTGTGCGGGATTGTGCTGGGATGTGCAGGTACTGTGCGGGACTGTGCTGGGCTGTGCAGGGACTGTGCCGGGCTGTGCGGGGACAGTGTTGGCCTGTGCGGGACTGTGCTGGGTTGTGCGGGGACTGTGCTGGCCTGTGTGGGATTGTGCTGGGCTGTGCGGGACTGTGCTGGGCTGTGCGGGGACTGTGCAGGGACTGTGCCGGGCTGGGCGGGGACTGTGCAGGGACTGTGCGGGATTGTGCTGGGCTGTACAGGGACTGTGCGGGCTGTGCCGAATATTGCGAGGCGAGTAGTGAAATACTCGCCAGGATTCGAGTACCGCGAGTATCGCATTACTCGCCGAGTACCGAATCCTAACGAGTATACTCGCTCATCCCTATGCAGGATGTGTTGTACATTTTTTCATAATAATTTGGGAAAGTCATGGCACGTCCTATAAATGTCTGTTCTGTTCCTGATCTATGAATCTAGGCTTTTACTTGAGATTAATCTGTACATACTCAGTAGTGACCAGTGCTGTGGAGTTGGAGTCGGGAGTCAGGGAAATTGAGGACTTGGAGGTTTGACTTACTGAATCCACAACCCTGCTGCTATGTGTAGCTGAGAGCTGAGACAATCGGATGATCACCGCTTCAACTCCCCTAAGGAGACTATTGAAGCCAGTAAAAAGTGAAAAAAGTTTTTAAAATATAAAAAAAACACAAAAGTTCAAATCACCCCCTCTTTCCCCATTCAAAATAAAACAATTAAAAAATGAAAAAGTACACATATTTGGTATTGCTGTGTTCAGAAATGTCCGATTTATGAAAATATAACTTAATCTGATCAGTAAACAGCATATCGAGAGAAAAAAAAAATCGAAACTCAAGAATTACATTTTTTGGCTGCCGCAACATTGCAATAAAATGCAATATTAGGAATTCAAAACATTGTTTCTACACCAAAATGGTAATGTGGCGCCCCTGAAGATTCAGTTGCCACAGAGGTACTGCACCTCCTCCTGAGGTGTGGTACCCCACCATCCAGGTAGGTTGGAGGCTCCTGACCACGATCCAACACCTGCATCCCACACAACACAGTAGTTCAGCAAAGCCACATTGCGGCTCCCTGCTTGGAGTGTAGCAGAGCACCTTTGGTGTCTCCCTGCTTGGAACACGAAACGTGCTGGGAGGTGGGTGGAGTTAGAATACATAAAAGAGTGGGAAGGTTTAGAATTTCAGTCAGTCGGTCAGCAGTCAGAGAGAGAGGAGTGAGGAGAGAAGATCCCTGGGAGAGGGATGGAGGAAGGAGGTGCTGTAGCAGATCTCAGTGACCTGGGTCTGCTGGCACGGGAAAGGAAAGAAGGAGAAAGACATTGAACTGAAACCTGATCTTCCATAAGAAGGAAAGACAAGTACGGAACGTAGGAGTAAAAGGGAACAGAGGGCGTGGGTTTGAAGAGAACCCTGCCTAGAAGTTCTAAGCGCAAGGCTGGGGCCTGGTCCCCGAGGTTGTATGGATACTAATGGTCCTACAGCAGAGACCGGTGGAGTAGTGGGCTGTAAATGCACTACTCCCATCTAAGACTTGGGGGCACAACAGCAACTTGGATAATGAGCCGGGACTCAGAAGTAAGGAGTCCCCAAAGCAGGCTACAGCTGTCTGCCGTACAAGTATAGTTCTTGGGAACATCTGTCAGGAGGAACTCCAGTGTAACTCAGTACTAGGAGTACTTCTCACCAAAGGTGCTATAAGAGGAGACGTTCAGAAAGGCACATGTTGGCGGAGTGTTGGAAGGGAGCATTCCATCTGACCTGGAGGTTGACTGAGTCCCTGACCCGGAGGACACAGCACAGAGTCAGGCACCTGTGTGTACTACAGACTGTGAGTAAAGCTTTGGAACTACAAGCCCTGGTGTCCTCCAATTATTCCTGCGCTAACACACCCTGTACTACTACATCGGGGTACCAGCTTCTACACCGCCTGTGCCTCTCCTCTACCCCCTACATCTACATGGCCCTGGGACTACAGCTCCACCTGTAGGGAGCTTCACCATCTTTGCTGCAACACACCACCAGTCCCAGAGGATCTGTATGCAGCATCGGCTTAACATCTCACTTGCCGAACACCACATGTGGTGTCACAAACTATTCATTTAATCAACTACATTTCACCATTCAATCTCCCCTATTACTTGGGTGCCCAGGGCCACGGACCAGGTCACTGCTGCTATGACACATCCCGCTGACACCGACCCAGTACCAAGTACCCCACAGCCATGGGAGGGCGGCCCAGTAACAATAAAAACGTCAGCTCGATGCTCAAAAAATAATCCATCACCTAGCCCCAGAAAAAAGGAGATTCTACTGATCTCATAAAATTATGATACAAGTATAAAAAAATTGTCTTACAAAGTGTAGACATATTTGGTAACTTCGTGCTCATAGTGACCTGGAAAATCATATTGACAGATCTGTTTTAGCATTTACTAAACTGGGTAACTAAAAAACCCAAAAATCAATTGTGGAATTGCACAGTTCTTGCAATTTTACAGCAGCTGGATTTTTTTTCTATATTTTCCTGTATTCTATATGGTAAAATCAATGTGGTCATTCAAAAGTACAACTCACCCCACCAAAAACAAGCCCACATACGGGTATTTTGATTTAAAAAAAATGTTATGGCTCTTGGAAGAAGAGAAGGAAAAAATGAAATCAGAAAATCGCCCTGGGTGAAAGGGTTAAATTTGATCCCTACTAGTGATGAGCGAGTATACTCATTGCTCGGGTTTTCCTGAGCATGCTCGCGTGTCCTCCAGGTATTTTGGCGTGCTCGGAGATTTAGTTTTCATCGTCTCAGCTGCATGATTTGTGGCTGCTAGACAGCCTGAATACATGTGAGGAATGCCTTAATGCGCCCTAATACGCGGGTGACACACCCACGAAACCGGACATGCAGTGCGTCTTTTTAGAACGCAGCATGTCTGTTTACCTTGCGGAGACGCATGCACAAGAGACAAATGTAGCATGACAAACACGCAGCAAAAAAAGCAAGAACTGTTAAGCTGTGATGGGGGCCCAGATTGGGGGGTGGTCCACTGCTTACCGCTACCAGATGACACAGACACGAGACAGAGGCAATTTCAGTTGCAACAGGTCCGAGTTTATTGGCCATCCTTCTGATGACTGTAGCCATACACAGCAGTACCTTCACAGCTCTCCGTATTCAGGCACGGGTACCTGCGACTTTCTTCTTCGTAGTGACGTTCCTCGTGGCTCTTTCGCTGGGGCTGCCCTAGGCCTATCTGCCGCCAGCGTTTCACCAGTCCGAGGTAGTCATCAATTTGGTACTCTCAGGGCCTCGTCTGTACTGTGGTTCTTCATGTCGGGGCCACCCCCCTGACTGTCTCTTCCTATCAGTCCCCTGGTCGAGCGCTCCACCGTTGTCTGATCTCCTTACTGATTCTTCTCTTCCTGAGCTCCTCCCGGGACTGGAACCCTCTGGAACCCACTCCTGTCCTATTTATCTCCCTCCTCGGGAAATCCCCTCCTGGGTTCCTATCTCCCCGCCCCCCATGACTAAGCGTTTCCGTAGCCCTAGGCTGCTGTCAAGTCCTGTTCTCATGCTCCCCTCTGCCATCTTGTGGTCAAACTTGGGTACTGCACTCCTTTTCCATTTTCCCCAGCTGTTTCCCTTCTGTCACTACAAACATCCATCTACAGTGCACCAACCATCCCTTCTCCCTACCAACAAGTCCATCCGTCAGGTCACCTTCCCTACAAAGCAAAACCTGCTTTTTTTTCTACAGCTTCTTTACTGCCAATAGAGCTGGTTTTACAGTGGAAAAAATGCACAAAAATGCCACATGTGAACATAACCTTAAGTGTCTGAGCACGACACATGCCACTAATAAGACAGCCCCTGTACATAGGAGTCTGTGGTCACTCTCCATGGCTGCCTCCATCTGTGATCTGGACACAGCCCCCCTGGACTGTCCAGGTCACAGCGGTGGGAGGAGATCAACGCCATTTTGTTGATGGGCTGCAAGGGTAGAGGCTAGAATGGAGTTGCTTCTGTGAGGGGATGATGTCATAGGAAGGGGAGGGGCCTCCTCCATCCAGGGTAGATCTGGTGTAGTGATGGGCAGTCCGGCTCTTTTTGGTGATCTGGCTCACTCGGCTCCGCTCACCAAAAAGAGCCAGCTCTTTTTGGCTCAAAAAACGGCTCTTCTTGCAAAAAATGCTACTTTTCCAACTTTTATCACTCCAGTCCCTTCACTATAAAGCCTGGGCCTCACTATACAGCTGTATAGGTGTCTAGTGAAGGCTTTTTAGCTATTTTCTCAGACTGTAGCTCCTGGGATCAGGCCCTCACTCCTGTCCGTATTGCTGATTTGTGTTATCCTCTAATATCTGATATTTGTAGATGTGGTTTCTACATTAGTCAGTGATGTGACATCTGCCGGCACTGATTATTCTAAGGGTGAGTGCACACACTGCGGATTCACCTGCAGATTTTTCTGCACAGATTTGCAGGTAAAACCGCAGGTAAAGTGACCTGCGGTTTTCCTGCGGATTTGCCAGTGGTTTTTCCCTGTGGATTGACACCTGGACAATGGAACAGGTGCCAAACCGCAGCGGAATCCGCAGAAAGAATTGACATGCTGTGGATTTAAAACCGCAGCAAATCCGCCTGGAAAAATCTGCAGCTTGTGCACTGCAGAATTGAAATCCCATAAGCTAACATTGTACTGTAGACTGTCTGCGGAACTGCTGCAGATCCACAGGGCCAAATCCGCAGCAGAATCCGCAGCATGTGCACACACCCTAAGGGTATGTGCACATGTTGCGGATTTGCTGTGGATCCACAAGTGATGTACAGTACCATGTTATTCTATGGGGAAAAAAATTGCTGTGCACATGCTGCGGAAACACAACGTTTATTTTCCGCAGCATGTCAATTCTTTGTGCGGATTCCTCTGTGTATTTACACCCATTCCGTTATAGGAATCCGCAGGTGTAAAAACGCAGGCGAAATCCACACAAAATCCGCAATAAATCCACAGGAAATCCGCATAAAAACCGCACGGATTTTGACCTGCGGATTCTGCCAAGAGATGCAGATTCCGCACAGAAAATTCCACACAGCAATCCGCAACGTGTGCACATACCCTTATAAGTAAATCCTTGGAGACATGTTCCAGGTTCTTACAGAGTAACTCTGATATCTGCACCTTACACACACACATACAGATTACAGTATGGAAAAAAAGCAGATTAAATAGTAAAATTAGTTCATTTCAACTTGAAACAAAATTGTCTAAATGCTCCCAACATTTCCTCCTGGTTGTGCACAGCACTACAATTCCCAGCAAGTCACACAGAATCTGTCTGCAGCACCGGTTACATCCTACTTTAGCTGCAGTGAAGTTATAGTAATAATCATTGAGGTAGTATTGCTTGTAGAACATGACCGCAAAAAAAAAAAAAGTCCGATGTGCCATTTAATTTCTCTCTCCTCTGATGTGATCGCACATCAGAGAAGAAAGAAATAGGGTCCCCGATCCCGCCGATACCTCCCGGTGGTCCTTGGCCTTCATGCTCCCCTTCCATGAGCGCCGCCATCTTCTTCTGGTTAGAAAATAGCAGGCGCATGCACAGTGTGCCCGCCGAGATCTGCCAGCCGGCAGATTTCATTCATTTATTCAAAGTACATTTTGATAACTGTGATATCACATACAAGGACACCTGAGATACTGACCCTATTTTTTGGCCTGGTAGTATCCCTGCCTTGCCACAGAGGTTGGGGGTTGCTGCGATCAGCACCAGCAGGGGACCATGATGAGAGTAGTGTCTGCTCCCACACTGTCCAACTGTAAAAATAAGAATACAATTTAAAAAAAATCCATGTACTCACCTGTCCTAATCGTCCCCCCTGTAATGCTCTGACCGCTCATGCAGAGGAGCCGGTGATTGAATGACGCCTGCAGCGAGCGGGCCCTGGACCTCAGTGGGTGACCGGACACTGCTCGCTAGGCGTAACAGAAGTCTGGGGCCCACTCCCAGGAGGCGTCATTCTCACATGGATTACAGTGGGGGGGACATTTAGGACAGGTGAGTATAAGGATTTTTTTTATTTTATCCTTATTTTTACAGGTGTAGACATTGAGCGCAGACTACTACTCTCATCATGTCCTGCTGATGCTGGGAACCATGATGAGGGCAGCGTTCAGCACTCGGAGTTTGGGAACAGAGCAAACTGTACACTGATTCCCAGGCTCCGATACGTGTTGCACGGATGGCATCTGTGTGGGGTACGTGTCACATGGACTCATTGACTTGAATGGGTCCGTGTGATCCATGCTGTCGTCCATGACACATGGTCTGTGGAAACACACTGACATGTGCGCAGACACATTCATTTCAATGGGTCTGTGTGTGTCAGTGACATCGGTACGTGTGGAAACTGTCACCACACGTACCGGAGATCTGTGTGAAAGAGGCCTAATAAAGTGCAATTATTTTTTTTAATTTAAATATAAATGTGTCCACAAAAGTACAATCTTTTTAAATCTAAAATTAACATGATCTGTAAAAACTATACAAGAAAAAAAAGGTAGTTAATGCCAAAATTGTGGGGTTTTGGTCACAATGCCACAAAAAATGCATTAAGTAATCAAAGCATCATATGTACCCCAACATGTAATAAATATAAGTCCCAGATGTTTTGGAAAATTGCAACTCAGGTAATTTTTTTTATTATGAATTTTCTCAATTTTTTCACCCCAATAAAATAAAATTAAAAAACACAAGCCCACACAACATCTTTCATTTTCATCCTTCCGGTCGCCCAATTGCTGCGCCCAATTGATCGCTGCGCCTGACTGCGCCTGCCGGCAGCAGGCGCAGCTTACTGTTACCAACAGCTGCGCCTGGCGGCCGCGACCATTCAGTGCCGCGGGTTTTCAGTTACAGACAGGCAGTCTTGCAACCAGAAAAAAACAGGTTCCTTGCAACCAGAAAAAATGTAAAACCTGTCCATTTATAATGACCACGGACAAGATAAAGATCCCCTACTCACATTAGGACTACAAGATCCCAGGTACGTTCACCTGCATTACATCTAATGTGGTGTACTTAATTATTTGTACTAAATATCCTACTGGGGGTCTGTATGTGGGGGAGACAGGGCAAAAACTAAGAACAAGGATGAATTCTCATAGTTACACAATAAGAGAAAAAAGAATGGATCTACCTGTGGCAAAACTTTTTTTGTATCCCTGGTCAGAGAGAGAGAAGAAACTCAGTACAAATTTATGAAAACTTTTGACACATTCAGTGCAGGTATTAAAGTGTTGCATGGATTTATGTCTTTTTACATCAATTAATGAATTTGCCCCTCACACCTTCTGGGGTCATCACAACACAGAACTAGACTCCAATCAGAGGGCAATAAAACCTTCACACTGCTTATCTATGACCTGCTCCAATATTTATGTTTCTCCCTCTCCCACAATGACTATTCCACTTCACATCACTTGTCTTATCTATGGAGTTATTTCTGTGCTGTATTGTGCATAAATATGTGACTCTTCAGATTTTGTATTAGTCTAGCCTGATGAAGAGACCTGAGTAGTCTCCAAAGCTTGCAATGTGTTACCATCTTTTCAGTTAGCCATTAAAAGGTGTCAATCACTGAGGACTCTCAATTCTGAATATTCTTCAGACAGACATGATAAGACGACTATATATATATATATATATATATATTATTTTACATATACCCCGGATCTGTCCACAGAGTTTCTCTGCCTCAGATTTATATTATTACTTTCCCACTGTAGAGCAGCAGGAACTTCAGAAAATAATGAGAGGGATAAGATGGCTGTCAGTGTCTGACCTCAGCGCCTCTGCTCATCCTGCAGCTGCCGGACATCCACTGTTATGTCAGACAGTGACAGTGTCCGTGTGTGACCCCACATTGTGATCTATCACAGATCATGTGTGCACTCACTACACTGAGCAGCCAATCACAGTAGAGCTATGTGTTCATGTGGGAGGAGCCCAGTCGCAAGTCAAAGCACTGCCAGCCATTCCCCACTTGTGCTCTCTGCTCTAAGGCTGTGTGCACACGCTGCGGATTTTGCTGCGGTGTACAGTACCATGATTCCCTATGAGGAGATGGCAAACCGCAGGGCAAAACCGCAGAGCAATCCGCAGGTAAAACCGCAGGTCTTTTGACCTGCGGTTTCACCTGCGGATTTTACAAAATCCGCGCTGATGAATCCGCACCTAATCCGCAGCGTGTGCACACAGCCTAAGTCTCCTCCTCAGCTCCTCCTCAGCTCCTCCCACTCAGGCAGGAGAACCTAAGCAAACAGCAGGGGGCAAATAAAACATTTGGCTCAGCTGCCAGTGGGGAGCCGGCTCCCGCCATTCACATGAAAGAGCCGGCTCTGCTGTGGCTGCCTGTAATCAGGAGGCTTGTGCGGGCAGGAATCTCTGAGAGGACTGAGGGGCAAGAGATTGGGGACATAGGGCTGAGCGGGAGGCGTCTGAGGACGTATTTTGGGGGCAAAGAAACATGGACACTATTCCTACATGGGACTGCATGTTGTAGGGACACAGGGATATAGGTGCTGCTCCTTGTATGAGGCTGATTACTGGGGGAATGATGATGAGGGGCTGTGGGGAAAAGCGGGTGATGATGAGGGGACAATTACAGGCTCAAGACCTCTATGGGACCAACAAATACAATGAATTTTTTAAAGAAAGTTCCCATCACCTCCTTTTTTCCCCAGTAAAATGTAAAACAATACAGATATGTGGTCTCACTACATTCAGAAAGTCCAATCTACCGAAATATGAAATGAACTCTCCAGATCAGCAAATGGAGTAACAAGAAAAAAAATAAAATCCCCAGAATTGTCTCTTCAAACACTGCAAAAATACAATAAGTGATAAAACATTGGATGTAGTGTAAAATGGTAAATATAAAAGACTGGATTAGGGCACAAAAAGCAAACCATCAAAATGAGAAAAATAAAAGCTGAGAGGGTAATGAACACAAGAGGAAGATAAGAAATGACATACAGGAAAAGGAAATAAACCAGAAACCGATCACTTACATTTTGTGTTTAGGATCCAGTGGAGGCAGAAACCGGGACACGTCTTCAATGCGACTGACTCCAAGAAATGACCAACATCCAAAACTCTGACACATATTATTAACCCCTTGTCTGCTGTGGCTCATCCCCCGTCCTGTGATGTCACCTCAAGTCAGGGTCAGGTTAATTGCATTCTATGGCTCCTTATGTTGATGTATCCCCCACCTGTGGCTTGTGATGTGTAAGGTGAAAGAAAAGCAATTCCCAGACCAATGTGAATAACAACCAGTCCACACAGGAATCCTCCACAATATACCCTATTCCTATAATTAGATGACATTTTCCATGAAACTTCATGGCATATGAAACATTCACAGACCAATGTGACAGGAGAGCAGAGGTCCAGTATATTCCACTTACAATAAGGGCTGTTACTCGTTAACTCTTTGGTGTTTGTCTCATTAACATATCCAAAGCCCCTGGAATATCCCCCAGAGTGTCCAACATGTATAAATACTATTATCAGGTCTGTGCTGGGACACCCTGGGGGTCTATGGCTTTGTGCTGCAGGAGACCTACAACCATTGTTTTCTCCCTACTTACAATAGGGACTATTACACCATAACTCTTTGGTTTTCGTCACATTAACATATCAAAAACCCATGGATTATTCCCCAGAGCACATGTATAAGTACTATTGTCAGGTCTGTGCTGGGACACCCTGGGGGTCTATGGCTTGGTGCTGCAGGAGCTCAGCCTACAACTGGCGTCTTCCCCCACTTACTGGAAGGTGCGAATGGTTTAACTGTTAGTTCAGTGTAGGACTACAGCTTCCAGCCACTGACATCTCTTCCCCATGTCAATCACTAAGGAATGAATCAGACAATGTTTTTATGGAGTCATCTGGCACATTACATTTTCCGTCACCTGTTTCCTGTTTTGTGAGTTCATTCAGACATAGTAGATTGTGTCCGAGTGTCCGAGTGTCCGAGTGTCCGCCTCACTAGGCTTATACGCTCAAAAATGGTAAACATCAGAGCACGCGATGACTCTGTCGCCACCATTATAGTCTGTGGCCTCGTCGGCGCCTACATCTGAATCCTGTTTTGCGAGACCCCTGAAAATGAGCAAGAACACCATGTGAAAGGGGCCTAAGAATCTTTTTCAGCAGTTGATCATATGGAATTAGTTTAGGAAAAATTTATTAAAAAGGTTACCTTGGGTAGAATGTTGGGCCCCTTTCCACATTACCAATAGATAATTTAAAGGTCTCACAGCTTGGTGTCGTCATCAAAAAGAGGAAAATTTTATTTGATCCACTGTTTATCATATCCTAAAGTGTATTGATAAGTGATGATATTGATGAATCCTTATCAAGTGTTTCTCACACATCACTTGATGAGGCAGTAAAATTGGTTCAGCATACCGGTCAGGCTGCTTTATTGGCATTCTGCCTCCTGCCAGTACATCCCGGATTATGTTGACTTCCTATAGACTACTCCACTTTATGTGCTTATTTTGATTCTTTTAGAAATTTTTTGTTGTCTGGGTGCAGCTCATCAATGCACTTATGGTATTAACTTGAAATTTATGGCTCTCATTTTTGCTTGTTTCGGAATTCCATTGGAAATAGTAAACACTCTGGACACGATGGCCTCACATTTTTGAGAGGTATTCAAAATGATTCCCAGAGTATAGAATGTCACTTACCTGAGCCAAAGCTTCTTGATTTGCCGTGAGCAGTACAATAAACAATGGTGAAGACAAAGATAACTTTGCAATGTCTTCAATCTCTGCTTGGAAAACTGAACTTTGCCTGCAAGATATTTCCCATGGGGAAGATATTTTGCAAGCGGATGGCACAAGTGACGGCGGGTTTAAGATGACCGAAACATTTCATCTGCATTATACACAGGAACTCTGTATATAGTGTATAGTGTATTGTATATTGTAAGTGTACAGTGACTCACAGATTACAATATACACAGAAGCTCTGTATATACTATATATAGTGTAGAGGTAATACAGGGATCACCAGTGACATTATACACAGGAGCTCTGTATATTGTGTCAGTGTACAGGTAATAGAATGATCAGTGACATTATACACAGGAGCTCTGAAAGCACTGAAAGTGTACAGGTAATACAGGGACCCCAATGACATTATACACAGGAGTTCTGTATATAGTGTTTTGTGTATAATTAATACAGTGACCACTATTGACACTATACACTGTAGCTCTGTATATGGTGTATAGTGTACAGGTAATACAGCAATCACCAGTGACATTATACACAGGAGCTCTATATATGTTATCAGTGTATAGGTAATACAGTGATCAACGGTGACATCATACATTTGAGCTCTGTATATAGTGAAAGTGTACAAGTAATAAAGGGATCCCCAGTGACATTATACACAGGAGCTCACTGTATAGTGTATACTGTCAATGTACAAGTAACACACTGACTTAACAGTGACATCTCTAGGTGAAGTCATTCATCTACACTTTTTTCTTCATCCAGCATAAACTGCCATTCCTTCTTCCAGCCACCACTCGCCTCTGCATAAAACAGCCCAGTTATCAATAGCTGATCACTTCTAGAGCACATTTCCAGACTTATTCATTAAGCTAGATAGAGAAAAAACCAACATATTGCCGCACTGCACAGTAACTAGGACCTTACTTTTGTTCTCCTCATGGAAAACAGTATTCTAAAAAGTACATTATACAGTATTAAGCAGTAATAACGTTACCTAATTGGTCCCTACAGTAATTATGTACCCTACTTGCCACCATAAACTAATAATGTTGTTCCTTATTTTGGCCTCCATACAGTAATTAATGGGGTTGTGCCACCATAAAGAATACATTTAACTAATCAGAAAACATGGAAATAAATGTTTTTGTAATTTATAGTAATTAAAAATTATGCTCCATTCCAAAAATAACAACCTTCCATCTTCTGAAATAGGCCCCCTGGCATTGTTTCATCTGCAGGCTTTATCCGTCCATTCTAATGGACAATCGGCTGGCCGAGCATGCGCAGTTCATGTCATCATAAAAAAGAGTTCAACCCACCTCCCCATCCCCAGTGTGCACAACATACGTGAGATGCCCTCTGCACTCACACAGGTCTGACAGCTGGGTGAGGATGTTCTGCTTCACATGTGCACGATCAAAACTGTGTGAGCGGGATTTCAGACAGATGCTGCTCACGCTTACACAGCTCTGACCGTGCGCATGTGAAGCAGAACAATCTCATACAAGAAAATAGTATTGTGCAAGAATGGCCTAGTTATCATCTGTCTACGCTCAGATTTTTTTTATGGCCTGTTCTGCATATATTCCAGAAACTGATCAAGGACATATTGTTGCTTCCAAAATTCCGTAACTCAGTCCAAATTCTCTTGAGAACTTCAACTTTTGAACCAGGTCACACTGACATATGAAAAGTTCTGGAATGTTCCCCCACATTTCTTGTGTAATCTATCTCGCGTCTCAGGATGTGCTTGACAACCAATTGTATAACTCATATTTCTGCCAGATTATTGTGTAATGCCTCATTTCCTTTTGTTCTTGTACTATAAAACCTCACACTATCAATAAACTTTAGAGACTATTTGGAAAGACAAAGAGCAGTCTGTCTCTCTGATTATGCTTCATTGCATGGGTACCCATAAGATAGAATATACCTGAGGAGACATAGAAATCCCTTCTCTGACACCAGCTGTCACACCTGTGTGAGCGCAGGGGACAAAATCACTGCACTCACTTCCCGTGCTTCTCAGCAATCTGCATCCTGCGCTTGATGTCAGACATATGTGAGCGCATTGAGCGTCTCACTTATGTTGTGCACACTGGGGAGGTGGAGAAGCTCTTTTTTATGATGACAGGAACTGTGCATGCTCGGCCACCTGATTGGGTAGGACTTTTGGAGATGGGACTTACCCTCACTCCATCTTAAAACCACCATAACTACAGTAAACCTAGGCACTAGAATAAATCACAGGATTAAAACAATCACTGTAGGAGACAGGTGAAGTGCGAGTACATTGGGATTCACAAATACTGTGATATCCTCAGCTGTCTGACATACAGCACCAGGACAGACAGCCATAAAAAGGTGGCACGCACTGGCTTGCCATTCAAGCAGAGCCAGTAAACTTTCAGGGCACCAATGACCCTATTATCCTCACTCCTGTGCTTAACCACTGTGCCCGCCCCTGAGTGACGTTACCATTACAACGTCCTTGAGGCTGGCCATCAAAGCCAAGCCTGTTCACCACCATGAGTTTTTACATCCTCTATTAGTTAAAATGAGTCCACCTTAACTTGTCTGCAACTTCCACCTGACTCCTAAACCGCCACCAATGAGGCCATTTGACACCTTAAATCGACTAGACCACCATCAACCATGCCAAATAAAGCCATCAACCAGTTATACATGTTATGGAAAGACTGTACATACAAGTAACAAAATACCAGGGCTACGACAGACTAATTTTATTAATGCAACTCTACCAAATTATGATCAATAATACGGTAGCTAAAGCTAAGTTACAGTCACTAAAAATCCTGCAATGAGGATCCCATAATGGGGAATGTGGAAAGTAAACTATAATAAAGGGGGTAGCCACAGTCTGAATACCTGTATAATGACTTCTGTCATGCCTCAAAAAACTATTATACTGCATGTATTTTAGCCAGTTCTAATAATTCACTAATTCACAGATTTTGGTTTTAGAAACCACCATTATGTACAGTAGCTGCGCTGTGCAGTAATAATTTCTTAAACTCACTTAATACTACGACCTGAAAAGCAAAGAGTGTATATAAAGAGGAAGATATTATAAATAGGGAGTAATTAAAAGCTATACACAATATAACATCAACATTATAACTGACCATTAAATAACTATCAAAATATTTGGACATAGTAATTGAAATAAACCTATAGCAGAAAACGTCTACAAAGGCATTATTAATAACCCTGCCACGCCATTGTTAATTGTTTTTAAGGCACGTGATAACATTTACCATTAACAGTTCCAACTGGGTCAAAGGCATCAGTAATAGGCATATTGCCCTTCATGGTTTTGCACTTGATTACTTTACCCATAGCCGCTTCCACTGGCTCAAGGGCATCGGGAATAGGCATATTGCCCTTGATGGCAATGCTCTTGATTTTACTCTTAGCCGCTCCCACCAGCTCAAGGGCATCCGTAATAGGCATATTGCCCTTGGTGTTAATGCACTTGACACTGTGGATCATCAGCTCCTCCTCACTATGCTCCGTTCCATTGGCCTCCAGGACATCGTTCTCTCCTGGTTCTCCTCCTATCTCTCTGACCGCTCCTTTACTGTATCTTTTGCCGGTTCCTCCTCCTCTCACCTTCCCCTTACTGTTGGGGTTCCTCAAGGATCGGTTCTAGGCCCCCTCCTCTTCTCCTTGTACAATGCCCCAATTGGTCAAACAATCAGTAGATTTGGTTTCCAGTACCATCTCTATGCTGATGACACCCAATTATACGCTTCTTCTCCTGTCATCACGCCAACCTTTCTAGAAAACACCGGCGATTGTCTAAACGCTGTATCTAACATCATGTCCTCACTATATCTGAAACTGAACCTGTCAAAGACTGAACTCCTTGTGTCTCCTCCCTCTACTAAGGTACCTATACCCGACATTGCCATTTCTGTGTGTGGTTCCACTATTACTCCCCAACATCATGCCCGCTGTCTTGGGGTCATACTTGACTCCGAGCTTTCCTTTGCCCCCCACATTCGATCACTGGCTCGCTCTTGTCATCTGCACCTCAAAAACATTTCTAGAATTCGACCTTTTCTTACTTTTGACTTTGCAAAAACTCTTACTGTTTCTCTTATTCATTCTTGTCTCGACTATTGTAACTCTCTTCTAATCGGTCTCCCTCTTACTAAACTCTCCCCTCTCCAATCTGTCTTGAATGCTGCAGCCAGGATCATATTCCTCACCAATCGTTACACCAATGCCTCTACCTTGTGCCAGTCATTACACTGGCTACCCATCCACTCCAGAATTCAGTATAAACTTATTACCCTCACCCACAAAGCCCACCATGGTTCAGCACCACCCTACATCTCCTCCCTTGTTTCAGTATACCACCCTACCCACGCCCTCCGTTCTGCTGAAGACCTGAGATTTGCATCCTCAATAATCAGAACCTCCCACTCCCGTCTCCAAGACTTTACACATGCTGCGCCAATTCTTTGGAATGCACTTCCCAGGTCAATACGATTAGTCCCCAATCCCCACAATTTTAAGCGTGCCCTGAAAACGCATTTATTCAGACTGGCCTATCGCCGCAACACATTAACCTAATCTATCCCTGTGTGGCACAGCCAAAAGTTTTACCATAACCAGGTTCCCCGCATCATGTTCCCACATGCTTTATGCATCCATTAGCCCTCTGTGTCTGTACTGTTACACACTTAACATTATGGCTGGTTCATACAATCAGGGCAACTGTTACCACCCACCTTTCGGGTCTACCTCTTTCCTCATAGACTGTAAGCTTGCGAGCAGGGCCCTCATTCCTCTTGGTGTTTGTTATAATCTATGTGATTATTGTTATGCTGTAATGTCTATTGTCTGTACAAATCCCCTCTGAAATGTAAAGTGCTGCGGAATATGTCGGCGCTATAGAAATAAAATTTATTATTATTTATTATTATTGATTACATTACCTTTAGCTGTTCCCACCAGCTCAAGGGCATCGGTAATAGGCATATTGCCATTTGTGTTAATGCACTTCATTACTTTACCCTTAGTCGCTCCCACTGACTCAAGGGCACCCAGATTAGGTACTGCACATTGATCCTCAGTTTAATGCACTAGATTGCTGCATTGTCAAGACAACAACCTTGAAAGAAACAGGAGTTGGTCAATATAAACAGTCAAATCCATGTTTCAGCTTTCTCAAGTCACATGAAAAACGAGGGTCCATGAAGCTATAGATTGTATTGAAAAGCATGCCTACCTTTTTTTCTTCTCCCCTCCAGCCGATGTTCCTGGCTCGGAGGAGCCAGTTTATTTTGTAGGCATGCAAAATATGATTGCCATGAACCCAGGGACTTTACCCTAACATGGTCTTATAAAATATAAATGTTTCTGGAGACAAGGGGGCCATACCATAATGGACACCCCTCCACACCAGGGGGCCATACCCAAGATGGTTACCTCTCCATACCAGGGGGCCATACCCAAGATGGTAGCCCCCCACACCAGGAGGCAGGGCCGCCATCAGGGCATGACAGCCCTTACAAGTGTATGGGGCCCCCGGTGATTGGGGGGCCCGCCCGGCGCCGGAGCACACTGGCAGCCCCAGCTCTGTCTGCTGTGTGCGCACAGGACCTGTGATGAGGTCACAGGAGGGGAGGAGTCAGGGGTCACATGATCAGGGCCTGGATGTATACAGGACACTGCTGTGCTGGTTGTCCTGTACTGCTGGATCAGGTAAAGTTTCTGTGCGGGAACCCCGGTGATTAGGGGGGCCCGGCGCCGGAGCACACTGGCAGCCCGGTCCACGCTCGGCCCCTGGCCCCCCTACATTTTGTTCAGGCTTCTCCAGCTCCGTCTGCTGTGTGCGCATAGGACCTGTGATGAGGTCACATGAGAGGAGGAGTCAGGGGTCACATGATCAGGGGTCTCATGTATGCAGGACTCTGCTGTGCTGGTTGTCATGGTGTACTGCTGGATGAGGTAAAGTTTCTATGTGGAGTCAGGAGGGGTTTACAGGGTGGATGTAGTAGAGCCTCATGTGTACTTTGTGTATGGAGCGGAGCCGTGTGTGTACTCTGTGTACGGAGTGGAGCCGCGTGTGTACGAGGTGCACGGAGAGGAGCTGTGCGTGTACGAAGAGTACGGAGCGGAGCCGCATGTGTACGAGGTGTACGGAGCGGAGCCGTGCGTGTACGAGGTGTACGGAGTGGAGCCGTGCGTGTACGAGGAGTACGGAGAGGAGCCGTGTGCACAAGGTGTACAGAGAGGAGCCGTGCGTGTACGAGGAGTACGGAGAGGAGCCGTGCGTGTACGAGGAGTACGGAGAGGAGCCGTGCGTGTACGAGGAGTACGGAGAGGAGCCGTGCGTGTACGAGGTGTACGGAGAGGAGCCGTGCGTGTGTACAAGGTGTACGGAGAGGAGCCGTACGTGTACGAGGTGTACGGAGAGGAGCCGTGCGTGTGTACAAGGAGTATGGAGTGGAGCCGTGCATGTACGAGGTGTACGGAGAGGAGCCGTGCGTGTGTACAAGGAATACGGAGCGGAGCCGTGCGTGTACGAGGAGTACGGAGAGGATCCGTGTGTACAAGGTGTACGGAGAGGAGCCGTGCGTGTACGAGGAGTACGGAGAGGAGCCGTGCATGTACGAGGAGTACGGAGAGGAGCCGTGCATGTACGAGGAGTACGGAGAGGAGCCGTGCGTGTATGAGGTGTACGGAGAGGAGCCGTGCGTGTGTACAAGGTGTACGGAGAGGAGCCGTGCATGTGTACAAGGAGTACGAAGAGGAGCCGTGCATGTACGAGGTGTACAGAGAGGAGCCGTGCGTGTACGAGGAGTACGGAGAGGAGCTGTGCGTGTACGAGGTGTATGGAGAGGAGCCGTGCGTGTGTACAAGGAGTACGGAGAGGAGCCGTGTGTGTGTACAAGGTGTATGGAGCAGAGCCGTGCGTGTACTAGGAGTACGGAGAGGAGCCGTGCCTGTACGAGGTGTACGGAGAGGAGCCATGCGTGTACAAGGTGTACGGTGCAGAGCCGTGTGTACGGAGCGGAGCCGTGCGTGTACGAGGAGTACGGAGAGGAGCCGTATATGTACGAGGTGTACGGAGCGGAGCCATGCGTGTACGAGGTGTACGGAGAGGAGCCGTGTGTGTACAAGGTGTACGGTGCAGAGCCGTGTGTGTACGAGGTGTACGGAGCGGAGCCATGCGTGTACGAGGTGTACGGAGAGGAGCCGTGCATGTACGAGGAGTACGGAGAGGAGCCGTGCGTGTACGAGGAGTACGGAGAGGAGCCGTGCGTGTACGAGGAGTACGGAGAGGAGCCGTGCGTGTACGAGGTGTACGGAGCGGAGCGTTGTGTTGTGTGTACGAGGTGTACAGAGCCGCTCGTGTATTTTGGCATTGGGGGGCCCCATTAGAAAGTTATTAAGTAACGTGGGTGGTGGGCGCTTATGGCCGTGTAAAGGGGATAAGGGAAACCACGCTTCAGATAGGAGTTCTGCAGCAGCTGCGATATGACTGCGGCTCTCATGCTGGGAGTGCACGGCTCTGTGGGGCAGCGGCTCCATCCAGCTCAATAAACTTGTCTCCCCCTGAGGGGCTGCAGTGCCATTGTGGGGCGGGGAGCCTTAGGGTAAATCCCCGTGTTGTACCCCACAGGTGCCGTCTTCCACCCACCTGCCCTATATTCTGTGCTGCAGAGTCGGCTCTTGCCCACTTACCCCACTGTTACAGATTGCCCTATGTGCATGAGATGTCATCTTCTTGGGGGTCTTTCACTTGTCCCCAGATGACTCCCAATGCAGTAAACAAAGCCCCCCAGTCCTCTCCCTCCCCTGCTCTAGCTGCAGGGCTCAGACATAGAGGAGGGGGTAATATTATCTAGTCTTTTCTTTCCTCAGGGATTTTTTGGGGTCACCTTTTGACAACTCTTATGAAGTCACCTGCTCTATTCTCAATGTGCAAGGCAGTGAAGTCTGCTTTGGTTTGACCTCATGCGAACTTGTTCCTCCCCCCCATAAAAGCTTCACACTTCTCATATGTTGGTGTTTTTGCAGTGTAAAATTGACTGGGGGCTTTATAGCTCCACTGGTTCTCAGTCCGTTCTGTCTGTGCCATTTTTAGGGTCAGGGCTCTTTTGTGGGGTTTTGACAGAACAGATTTGTGATGGTAATGTAACATAAAGCCCAGTCCTGGGACCATTAGATACTTATACTGTAGATATGCATTGATATTTCTCCAGGAAATGTGTGAGTAAATACAAATGAGTGGTAGATTCCCACTCAAATGCGCATTTTAAAATCCCCAGTGTGTCACTTGTATGTGACAAGATCCACACGTGTGACATGATTTTGTTGAGGAAAGTCCACAATGAATGTGCTGCTTGTGCGCATACTCTTAGAGCTGACCCTCACTACAGGTCGAGTGCTGAACATTGGGGATTTTCTAGTTTCTGATTAGAGCACAAAGAAATCCCCTATGTCAATGTCATGCAGGTAAATTCATATAATTGGCAGTTCACTATCAGATCTGTAGCAGTGGGGGGGACATATTAGTCAGGGACATGGCAGCCCCTCCATTCTCAGCTTGTCATCTTTGACCGCTGGGACCTCGGATACAAGTGTCAGCGCTGATCATTGGCGATTTGCTAGCACAATCCGTGTCTACAGAAGCATGTCTGGTCTGAAGTGCTGATGTCTGCGATCTCTCATGTTTTGGGGTGCACATACACCTTACATAGATGGCAGCCAAAAGCCCTTTTCTGAGAAGTTGGGGTCCTAAAGCGATGTTTGAATGGAGCATGAGGGATTTTGTGTGACCATCGCCCATAGGCTGTGCCAGCGCGCCACATGGTGGGACTGGGCTGAGAGCAGAAAATGGTGACCGTGGACAGCAGCGGGACTGCGAGGTGCAGATGGCAGGCACTGGGAGACCAGCCACGAGGCGGTGGCAGTGAGCGAGCAGGGTGATTAGACTGTCTGTCTGTCTCTGACTCTCTCCGACGTCTCTGTGGCTCCGTCTCCGGTGGCATGGCGGCGGTGCCCAAAGAGCCATGATGGGGGGAACAGAATCTGGGGGTCTCATGGGGGTACAATTACATTGACTTAATATGTGACCAACCTAATATAAGGTGTGAAAAATGAGGATGATTGACCCCATGGAGATCAACATCCAACACTGCGGAGACACCATCACGTGTTTCTCAACGCAGTGAATCTAGAGCACTGCCCCCATCCCTTATGGGAAATATGCAAAACATGCAAAACAGAAGCCGCGGAGACACCATCACATGTTTCTCAACGCAAGCAATGACTAGCCAGGTCTTTCACCGGGAAGGAACAACCACGGGAAGGGCAGTCTCCAATGAAGGAAACCACCTATGCCAAAACATGGTATCCATCCACAGACAGCTGTTTTGGGGTATTTGCCCCTCATCAGTGTGGAGTAGGAAACCTTATATAAGGGACTGCTTGCTGGAGTAGGTTAGAGTTAGACGGGCACTGACGGTATCATCTGGTCATTGTCTGAAGATGGATGCACAATAATGGTTAAAAAAGTTACCAAATGTTTAATAGGTTAGAGTAGAGTAGGGCCCTGTCAATAGAGTCTACCTTGTCATGGTGGCAGGCTTAAAAAATCTTTTGGGCAAAACTAAAGCTGATGGCTATGTATGTGATATGGTGTTAATGTGAGATTGGTGAGGGCGTGATGTAGAAGTGAAGTTTTTCCAAAAAAGGGCGGAGGGATTTTGGAAGGTTCACGGTGGTGGAGGAGGAGCTAGGGTGGAGGCGGAACTGGGGGTGGAACCTGGGCGGAGTCTCAAGGGGGGCCCCATAAATTTTGCCAGTATGGGGCCCCAAAATTCCTAGTGGCAGCCCTGCCAGGAGGCCATACCTGAGATGGCTATGTCGCACCCCGAGTCTGGCTGCCATAGTGACATTGCCTCCCTCTAAGGGGTGATGTCATGCCTGGAGGCAGGAGGGGGGTCCCCATGCCAGGTAACACAGGTTACATGACAATTCCTGCTGCGGGTCAGAAAGGGGAGCTTCCTTATAAATTCTGGCCAGCAGTTGGGGTTAGTGAGTCAGTAAGTAGTCAGCTCAGAGAGTTAACAAGGGAGTTGTCATGGAAACGGGAGCAGCGGGAGCTCATGACAAGACAGTTAGTCAGTTGGAGTTGATCTGCGGAGAGGGAAGGGACAGGAGCAGAGACAAGGGCTCGGGGGAACTAAAATGGCGTATAGCTGACCCCAGAGCGAAGCGCTAATATAAAAAAGGGACGCCAGAGTCCTTGGCTGGGCAGGAGCTGTACGCCCTGACAGCCGAATCTGGAGTACTGGGGACTGCAAGTTCCTTGGACACACTGAATACCTGAAGGCACAGCAGCAGACCAAGAGTCCGGGGCTGACAGTGAAAAGGACAGTACCCGTGATATAGGCGCACGCTGTCAGTCATACAGGTTAGAGATCATCACACAAAAGAGGGCCGCAGGTTAGCTACAAGCAGCAGGGACCTGAAAACAGAGCGCAGGAGGAAGGTCCCCAACCCCACCTGGCAGGGTGGATCCCCTGAATGCCTCCAGGCAAGCCGGGCTCAATCCATCATCTGTATGTGGTACCCCAGATTGCAACTACTTTCAAGAAAAAGGTAAAGAAAACTGCACCTCTCTGTGTCCTTCACTTATTCTCTGCACCCAAACGTTCACCACCATCTGAACAATCAAATATATTTGCCCTGGGGCCCTACTCTACCAGTGGGGAGCTGAACCATCTTTGCTGCATTACCATCAGCCCCAGAAGACTAAAACCGCAGCGTCGGACTCCCATTGCCGAACACCACGGGTGGCGTCACAATTAAACACCATATAACTATCCTCTAATTACTGGACCCCCAGGGCCACAGACCAGGTCACTGCCACCGTGACATCCCCTTTTGAGAGCCTGACTGGCCTAGTACTGAGTAACCCCCGGCCCTGCAGGGCGCGCCAGTTACCACTCCAAACCAGGGAGCCATACCTGAGATGGTTACCCCTCCACGCCAAGGGGCCATACCAGAGATGGTTACCCCTCCATACCAGGGGGTCATACTGTGATGGACACCCCTGCAAGCTAGGGGGCCATACCTGAGATGGATAACCCTCACACAAGGGGACCGTACACGAGATGGTTACCCCTCCATACCAGGGAGTCATATTGTGATGAACACCCCTCCAAACCAGGGGTCCATACCTGAGGTTGTTACCTCTACTGACCAAATTATAAGTAACTTCAAGGACCCACTAAAAAGGAAAAACAAGTAACTGATTTTTTCTTTTTTTTATATGTATTATATAGATACATACAATGACCAGTAACAGTGTATCCACATGACAGCTTATTGTGAAGTTTAATTGAAAAAGTAGGTATCTTTCACTAAACACTAATTTAGTGAACTCTTTACCCCCACAACCACTTTTTTTTAATTCAGTTCCTGAAATGTATAAGATGTGGGATAAGTGAGATAAGTGAGGATGAAACACCATGGAAGTTTACAACTAGTGTCGAACTGGGGTGCCAAGGGTCCACCAGTAACATTGACTTTGAGGGCCCACTTTTCACCTGCATGCAAGTATTACACAAACCTGGTTCACAAATTTAAATATATCTCTATATAATAATAAAATGAGCACTTTGGTTAATGAATGAGATGCAGCTTTTTTCTGTACAGAGTTAATAAAGTTAATTATGACAAGTACTGCACATACAGTAGGGTAGGGGGCCCATCGGGAGATTCCCCTGTTACCCTATGGGCCAGTCCGAGAATGTTTACAACCAAGGTATACAACAGGTTGATATTGGAAAATATCCCATCATAAGGTCAGGTACAGACAGTGATGGGCAGTGCTGTGTTATATTCTGTAACAATAAATGAGAAGAAGCCGCCTGCTCTCTAATCACCAGCTGCACATAAATCGTAAGAAATAAATGTAGGTCTAGTATAAGCTGCCTGCAGCCATAGGTGTATGTGCAGAAAACTGCAAGGTCTGTAACCCAGTCAGTCACACTACCTATATACAATAGACGAGTTACAGGGCTGAAAAATGGTCCCATGATATGTTCTCGAGAGCAAGGTGCAGCATTACACTAGGAGTGCCCACTCACCACCCCACCATGTGCTAAGAAAGTAGTGCCCACTTACTGCCCGCCACAAAGTGTGCCCACTCACTGCTCCTATCACCCAAATGTACCTTTCATGTTATCCCTCAAGCACCCTCAGACCCGGATTGCTAATCTGTCCAGCCGGGCAGATGCTCGGTGGGCTAGCGGCTCTGTAATACAAAGTGGGCCGCCGACGGCCCTTTGAAACACGGGTGGATAGCCTCTGGCCCGCGGGCCACATGCGGCCTGTGGGCAGGTCCCCAGAGTCCACAATGCTCCGGCTGCAGCCCTGCCAGCTGCAGGCCGTTTAACCCCCAAGTGCGCGCAGCATCCATTACAGAACACTGCCTGCACATGAATGATGATGTCATTGGGGTGGGCAAGGTTAGCACTGAGGTGGGCAGGGTTAGCACCCAATGCTCTCCCGTCCTCCTGTCCTGGAAGAGGAGCTGCTGCAGTGCCAGAGAATCCAGAGCGATCTCTGGACTGGCAGCTCAGTGCCTGTCTGCTGGTAATTTCTGTTACTTTTTGCTGGTGATCTGTGCCCCTCAGCTATGTGCCCCCCAGCTATGTGCCCAATATAATTTCTGTGCCCCCCAACTATATACCCCCCTGTGATCCCTTGGCCCCTCTGATATGTACCCCCTGTGATATTTGTGCTCCCATGTGATCCTGTGTGCCCCCTGTGATCTCTGTGCTCCCCAGCTATGTGCCCCTCCATGATCTCTGTGTCCTCCAGCTATGTACCCTCCTGTGATTTCTGTGCCTCCCCTGTCTTCGTGCCACTCTTCAGTGATCTTTATGCCCCCCAGCTATGTGCCCCATGTGATCTTTGTGCTCCCCCTGTGATCTCTGTGCCCCCGTGTGATCTTTGTGCTCCCTCCTGTGATCTTTGTACCCCAACATCATCTTCGTGTCACCCCCGGTGATCTCTGTGCCCCCAGCTATGTGCCCCCTGTGATCCTTGTGTTCCCCCGTGGCATACGGTTACAAATATTTCCAGCATGGGAGCCTTCAACCTCTTTCCAACAAACGTGGGATAATGGGCTGATGTAGTGCTCCATTATTAACATTACTATGTTACTGGAGCATGATAAACAATTGCTGGCTTCCACCAAAGGTAATATTAAGAATCTTGAGACCCAAATGGCCGGGTTTGATGAGACCCAGTTAGTAACCCCATTCAAGTCAACACTCAAAGAGACATTGGACAGATATTAGAAAGAGGTCATTGGTAGAAAACAAAAGAAATGTCAGAGGCACTGCCTGGATTTTGATAATCACAGGGCTTTTAAGTGGAGAAACTCGGGCAATCCCCGTCAGGCTAGACCCACCACTGGCACACGGATTCAAGCACCCCCTGAGACAGCTACCGGGGCCACCAGTTCAAGTGATTTTTTTGTCCTCAGGAGGCAGCGACCTCAACACCGGACCAGGTGTGGTCGGAAACACAAGAAATCTCAGGAAACACCAGAATGCCCCAAGAGGCCCTCCCTCGCCATTTCGTCACAATTACAGGACCAAACATTGGTAATATTATCCAACAGCAATTCTTCTGATGAAACCTCTTCCAACTACAGTCTTCCACCTTAAAGGTCATTAATTTATCGGACTATGTACTTTTAACAACTGAGACCAATGTCCTTGAGAAAGGTCTAACTTTCTCCCCGACTCAGGATATGGATAAGTTTGATTTGGCAAAGAAGTTGTACTTATTTTGTAGGAAATTAGTCTTACAGGTCATCCACAGGCGACCAGAAACCATTCACAAAAGCTCTGCTGAGGAACAACGGGTGTTCCAGGATCTTCTGGCGCTAGCATAGTAACATAGTTTTGAAGGCTGAAGGAAGACCTTATGTCCATCTAGTTCAGCCTCTTTTTAGTGCAGCTGTTCTGCATTGTTGATCCTGGGGAAGGCAAAAAACCCACAGAGTAGAAGCCAATTTTCTCCATAGGGAAAAAAATTCCTTCCCCTAAGCTGGGTCAATCATCTACCTATGATGTTATGTTATTCATAACCTTCTATACTGTTACTCACAAGAAAAGCATCCATTCCTTTCTTAAATTCATTCAGTGAGTTGGCCATCACCATTTCCTCAGGAAGAGAATTCCAGAGCCTCACTGCTCTTACCGTGAAGAACCCTCTTCTATGCTGGTGCAGAAATTGTCTTTCCTCCAAACGAAGAGAATGCCCCCTCTGTTCTTGTCACAGTCCTTGGTACAAACAGTTCACTGGAGAGATCTCTGTATTGCCCTCTGATATACTTGTACATATATATTAGGTCTCCCCTAAGTCTTCTCTTTTCTAGAGTAAATAGACCTAATTTTGATAACCTTTCTGGGTATTGTAGTGAACCAACTCCATTTATCATTTTAGTAGCCCGCCTTTGAACCCTTTCAAGTTCAGTAATGTCTTTCTTGAGCACCGGCATCCAAAATTGCACACAATACTCCAAGTGTGGTCCTACAAGTGATTTGTACAGAGGGAGAATTATGTTTTCATCTCGTGTCCCCAGACCTCTTCTAATGCATCCCATGACCCTATTTGCTTTGGTGGTAGCTGCCTGACACTGGGCACTCCAATTTAGCTTCTTATTGACTAAGATGCCTAAGTCGTTTTCCATGTCTGATTTCCCCAGCAGTTTCCCATTTAGTAAGTAATTGTAGCATCTGTTTTTCCTTCCCATGTGCATAACCTTACACTTATCTGTGTTAAACCTCATTTGCCATTTTTCAGCCCAATTCTCCAATTTACACAAATCTGTCTGTAGTTGCAAACTGTCCTCCTTTGTGTTAACTACCTTCCATAGTTTTGTATCATCTGCAAATACTGATATTTTACTGTGTAAGCCATCCACTAGATCAGTAATAAATATATTAAATAGTAGGGGGCCCAATACAGAACCCTGTGGTACCCCACTAGTATCCCTGGCCCAATCTGAGTATGCCCCATTAATAGCCACTCTTTGTTTTCTATCACTCAGCCAGCTACCTACCCATCTACACACATTTTCCCCTAGCCCAAGCTTTCTCATCTTACTTACCAATCTTTTATGTGGGACAGTGTCAAATGCTTTAGAGAAGTCGAGATAAATGACATCCAATGATTCTCCTTGGTCCATTTGAGAGCTTACATCCTCATAGAAGCTGATCAGGTTAGTTTGACAGGAGCGATCCTTCATAAATCCATGTTGATATGGAGTTAAACATTTATTAACATTGAGATATTCCATAATGGTATCCCTTAGAAACCCTTCAAAAATGTTACCCACAACAGATGTTAAGCTTACCGGCCTATAGTTTCCAGGTTCCCTTTTACACCCCTGCTGGAAGAAAATGCCACACCAACAGGTAGGGTATTCACACATAAAAACAAATCCTCTACCTCTCCTTCTTTTTGTCTAGTCCCAGCAGTAAAGTTCTTTTTCAAATCTGCCAAAAGAGATATCATGCGACTGCCTTCAGGTAGCCCTAACAACCTTACTGCAGAGGAAAGGAAGGCAGTCAGATCTCTGAAGAATAATGATTCTGTCGAGGTAGCTATTTTGGGAGGGCTAAATTAACCCTTCACGGTTGAGCCAGTGATTTCCAAATTATTCCAGTGTTGCTAGCAACTCAAATGACCACACGGAGACTGGGGTCTCTGTACGGGAGGATCGAGACAGATCACTAAGCCCCTTTATTTTAGTCACATCTTTTATAATCTTTTGTTAATTATGCAAGGTTCTCAAGTACCAATAGCATCATTTCACTTTATAAGCCAATAATATTGCAAGAAAACCGGAAACTACATATATGTCCGTACCTAGATAGAGTAGAAAGTAGTATAATGGCATATTCTTCAGAGTTTTACACCCTCGCCTCCCTTATCTTATACAGATGGGAACAGTCTGGTTTCATGACAGCCCATGCCAATTATAAAAATTTATCTTACAACAACAAAAACGGAGAAATGAAACCCTACAGAGAATGGATAAAACGAAACTTCAACTCTGATTTTAGTATTAACCCTTCACATTCCCCCCTAGATAAATTTTTTTAACACATATGCAGCATCAGAGGTGCTATCCCAAGCTAACAGCTTGAGGGGTACTGGTCTTCACATGACTGATGCTGTGTTACCAGTCATGGCTGTCGCGGCGCACCCGTCCCCCCTGTATACTGCAGTTCACGAATAACAATTTTTGATGACGGTGGTGGGGATCTTTTGTAGGTAGGCATGTGCTTGGCTTCAACATCTTCATCAAGTAGCCTTTTGAGATCGGTGCAGAGAAGAGCAGGGGCAACGACACCTTTGGTATCATCATTAGCTGTCTTGGTGCAGAATTACCTAATACATACAGAAATACACCAAAGAACAAGTTTTAGTATCACATATACAACAAGGGTACAGGAAGCAATGTGTAACAAGCTCTGTAAGATCCCAGCTATCCAGCCCCCAATTCCCTTAAATCAATTGGCTGGATTGAGAAAGGAGAAGGTGTCTGACCACTAACTGTCCTTAGTACGATCATTGTCTTTATCGTATTAATCTCTGAGTCATTGAATATCTTCTAACTTTAACTTTTAACTTCTACCAATAATAATATGGAAAGTGCAAAAAACCAAAACATTATGTCCCCTTCATTTGCTATTGGCTTGTTGGGTGATGGGGAGGACTTCATAGGGACCGTCATACAAGGGTTCTAGTCCGTGCTTCCTGACATGCCTCTTCACGACTACCAAATCACCAGGCTTCAGGTTATGACAGGTGTCGGTTTCTGCTGAATCTGGAAAAGAAAAGGAAACTAGAACATAGGTGTTAGCAAGATTTTTACTAAGCAAAATAACATATTGAACAACACGGTCAGTCTCTTCTGATAACTGCTGAGGCTGGAAATTTGCAACTGGGGGCCTAGTACCAAACAATATCTCATATGGGGACAGGCCATATTTTACAGTAGGGGTAGTACGAATGTGGTATAGTACAATGGGTAGGAGCTCTGGCCATGGAGCCGTAGTCTCCTGCATCATTTTGGTCAATTGTCCCTTCAGTGTGCCATTCAGCCTCTCAACTTTCCCACTGGATTGTGGGTGGTACGGAGTATGGAGGGCTACAGTGGATCCAAGCATTGTCAGAACTTCTTGGTACACATGAGAAGAAAAGGCCGGGCCTTGATCACTTTCAACAACTTCTGGAACCCCATATCTGCATATGACTTCCATCACCAGTTTCTTCGCTGTGGTCTTTGCAGTTATGTTGGTAACAGGGAATGCTTCCGGCCAACTGGAGAACCGGGGCCCAGTAGAATTTTTGCACCGGTGCGAGGGCCTGATTTTTTTTCCTCGATATATAGTCCCATGTGGCAATAGCAGGGTACATCCGCTTAGGGAGACACACAAGTCGGTCCTTTTTCCAGAGACCATTATCCATTCGTGCCCCATCAGTCTTCCATTGCTTCACCTCTTCCTTTAAACACATTCTCTGCATCGTCATTAAGCGGTCTCGCAGGGTCCGACAGAAAACTTCAGTCTGTTGTAGATCATCAGGTTCTTGTAGGGTCAATGCTTCTTGTAACTGTTTACGCTGAGAGCGTGTGGTCACCATAGTTGGTATGGTTGGTTCAACAGTTAAGAGAGCGGCGGCTTTTGCTTGCACATCCGCAAATGCGTTGCCAACAGTCTGTGGACTGTTCCTAGGACCGTGCGCCTTAACTTTGATAATGGTCACCTGAGTAGGTAATTTGATCGAGTCCATGAGGGTTTTAACAGCTTCAGCACTTTTCACTGGGGTTCCGGCAGTAGTAATAAACCCTCGATTGGCCCATAGAGCCCCAAAATCGTGAGCAATACCAAATGCATACTGTGAGTCCGTGTATATATTAGCCCGTCTGTTCTTGGCCAAAGTACATGCAGTAGACAGAGCCTGGAGTTCTGCTTCTTGTGCTGACTGTGAGGGCGGGAGTGCAGCTGCGTGCACTACAGTGTCCTCTGTGGTAACAGCATATCCCGTGTGGAATCTACCAAACTCGTCAGCATATCTTGAACCATCCTGGAATAACACCAGATCAGGATTTGGGAGTGGATTCTCACTGACATTTGGTGGAGTAGCTGTTTCTTCAGTCAGAAGTTGGGAACAATCATGTTGGAGAAAATCCTCATCACTGCCATCTTCCCTTATAGTTCATTATACTGTCTTTCAAGGCATTGTAAAGGGGTTGCATTATGCGGGATACATCCGGTATCCACTGACGACAATAAGTGCATAAGAAAATGCTGGAGTTCAGCTTCATCTTTTGGGAAAGGAAGGGAGCTGACAGCTATTTTTCTTTCTTCTGCGAGGTGTCTGGCACCCTGAAGGAGACAGTGACCCAAGAATATCACTTGACCAAGGTAGAACTGAAGTCTCGAGGCCGAAACCCGACAGTTCAGTGCTGCCAGATGCTTTAAGGAGGCTAGCAATGGCAACAATGGCAAAAGACACCTGCTCATATTTTTTGCAAACTGGTTGGGACTGTTTTGTGCCCCTTGTGGATTAGCAGAACTGTGATAATTAATCTACCCCTAGTAAATTTACTGGACATATGAGTGAGATTACAAACTGAGCAGTAACGAGAATTAGCAGAGAGGGGCTGAGGAGCAAGATTCCCACTAGCTGAAGTCGAGGAAGGGGGGCGAGAGTTTGCTGTGTGGGCTGAAGGGCACACTGTGTGCTCGCAGCTGCGGTGGGGGCTAGAGGCTGCTGTTTGCTCTTTTTTTTTTCTCTCTCTCTCCTGAACAGAGCAGGTTAAAGTCTGAAAACTTTTTTTTTTTTCCTCGAGCTGGTAAATGGAAGGGGTGGCTACTCATAACCACTAGCAATAACGGGGACTAAGGCTAGCGGTGGATGATAATAGGTGCCGTTAGCAGAGGTGGGGGCTGCAACTCTCGGTCTTCTTGTGCCACAATTATAACAGACCTCTCTCCACTGAGGATTAGTAACTACACATACAGCACAGATCCACCCGGCAGGATCATAGGGTGGGGGCATACTGAGTTTCGGTAGTCCAGGATACATTGGTGCCTTAGGGTTAAGGGATTTCCTGGGGAGGGACCTTATCATCTAGCAGGGAAACTTCTTGTTTCAAATCATCACTTTTAACTATCCGACTGCCTGACATTGTCTGGATCTTAGTTCCTTCTTTAATCAATCACATTCTCATACCACAGTCACTTTCTTGAACCACAATACATCCCGTCTTTGCCATAATAATAGACAATTTTTCCTTCTTCAACATAACAGTAACAGAAACAATCAGAATTCACTTGCTGTTCAATGTCCACATAACCTTCATTATACAATTCATGTGCCAAGCCACGGAATACCTCAGCGCCTTCAAGTAATCCATCATCAGTCAATCTCCCTTTATTTTTTTTATTTATTTATTTTTTTAACTCCTTCATCCCATAGCGTAGGCTACAACCTCCCGCCCTTAAGAAATCCCAGAATCGAAAATATTTTTCCTGCATTCCTGACAGATTTCTTTCCTTGTCTTTGAATCCTAAGACTAACAGTATCTGATCCTTCACACAATTCCAAACTTTTCTTTTTCTTCCACAAAAACATAATTCTCTCCTTTAGAGCTAAATACCCTGACAAGTTGTGCACAATACTGGAGCAGCCATCTCCGTTTGTTCCACAGGGTCAACCCCCTCTGGGAAGCCCAAAATTCGCGGTACTCAGTGAAAGGAGGAGGGTGTCTCAGACTATCCCTCCGGACACCTCTGGTTATATATATCTTTCTATATATACCTGAGTTACGTATCCTACCCAGTCTTCGATCACATGACCACGCCTGATAACTAACAATGACCAGGAATTCAGGATATTTTGACTATAAAGAGAGTCACAATCACAGGTCAATCTGGGGTGTCCGTTCCTTATGAGGTACGGTTCGAGCACTGGGCCCCCAACGGGACTACACCTCTATATGATTCCACCCATGAATCACCCCACCAGGGGACAAACCTCAGATCCTCTTTGCAGCAACAAGCACAGGAAAACCACACCAACGGTCAGTCTGAACAGTATAACTGCCAACTTACCGCGGCTGTGGGGGGTGATCAGTCCCAATTTTCCAGCACCTGTGTCCGCTCCGAGGGTCCTTTGTGTTGTTGTCCTCCAGGGGCAGAGGCGTCCCTGTCCAGGGGCCCCACGTTGCGCGCCACTGTCGAGGTAGCTATTTTGGGAGGGCTAAATTAACCCTTCACGGTTGAGCCAGTGATTTCCAAATTATTCCAGTGTTGCTAGCAACTCAAATGACCACACGGAGACTGGGGTCTCTGTACGAGAGGATCGAGGCAGATCACTAAGCCCCTTTATTTTAGTCACATCTTTTATAATCTTTTGCTTAATTATGCAAGGTTCTCAAGTACCAATAGCATCATTTCACTTTATAAGCCAATAATATTGCAAGAAAACCGGAAACTACATATATGTCCGTACCTAGATAGCGTAGAAAGTAGTATAATGGCATATTCTTCAGAGTTTTACACCCTCGCCTCCCTTATCTTATACAGATGGGAACAGTCTGGTTTCATGACAGCCCATGCCAATTATAAAAATTTATCTTACAACAACAAAAACGGAGAAACGAAACCCTACAGAGAATGGATAAAACGAAACTTCAACTCTGATTTTAGTATTAACCCTTCACAATTCTTTCATCATTAGAGAGGCTGATAAGGGTGGGAATGTGGTATTATGGCCCACCCACTTGTATGTGGAGGAGGTCAACAGGCAATTGGGAAACACCAAATTCTATGTCAGATTACCCTCGGATCCGACATCTGTCTTTTTGGAAAGATTACACAAACTGATCAATCAGGCAGCCTCGATGGGAACTATCTCGGTGAATGAAAAGAAATATATGTGGGTGGATAATCCGGTAACTCCCACCTTTTACTTTCTATCCAAGGTTCACAAGGACGCCCAAAAGCCACCTGGTCGTCATATTGTCTCCAGCATTGGGAGCATGTGTGAGCGAGTAGGTACTTACGTTGATTTCTTTCTGCAGCCACTAGCATCGGCATCACCTCCATTCATCAGGGACTCGTCTGATTTTATTCGTGTGTGCCGCAGCGTCTGCTTGACTGACCAGGATCTTCTGGTCACTTGTGATGTCGAAGCACTTTATTCCAATATTAGTCACTCTCATGGTATTCAGGCACTCGGGGGCGGACACTAACAGCTTGGGGGCCCTGTGCAAGAAATGTGTCTGGGCCCCCCTCCCTGCCCGCTACGTTTCTTATGATGAGAGCAATCTGGCAATGAGACCCCTGGAGCCTCAGGCTCCGAGAAACAAGGCAGATTTCCCTCATTATAACTGACCTGCAAGCAGGGGCGTATGTAGCAATCACAAGGTCCAATAGCAAAAGTTATATTTGGGCCCCCACACATCTAAAAAATATATTTATTTATATTATTTCACAGAGATGGATATATATACTGTGTGTGTAATACATAAATATATATATATCCGTTATCATACAGTTCTGCTGGCTCCATAGCAGTCAGTCTCGCAGTCAGGTGACAACTAGTGTCCGCTATGTCAGTGACTAGAACACTGCAGACATGGCTGACACATGACAGAAAGTGTGCAGAGCGACTCCTCGTGGCAGAGCCCGACAATGTATATATTACATTTTATGTCTGGTGCCTGTATCATCTGGTTTCTGCTCTATTCATTGTCTATGGAACTGATGGAAATAGCCGAGCGCAGTGCTCAGCAGCTCTATAGATAAAGAATAGAGCTGGGGGCTCAGTAGTTGAATCCCCAGTAATCAGCAAGTTATCCATGATCTGCTGGATCACACATACATACATATACACCCACTTATATACAGTACATACATACACAGAGATATATCATATATACACACAAATACCATAGATACATACACACCATACATACATACTGTATACCATACATACACACACATATACATACCATAGTTACATACACTGTAAATAACTATACCATACATACACACACCATACATACACACACACTTATATAAACATATAGTATCTACATATACATATACCGTACATTGTTAGGTGTCGGGTGTCGCTGCACAGCAGGAATCCTGAGCCTTGCATTCGGCAGTCTCCCATTCGTCTCCGGCAGCACTGGAGGCTACTCAGCAGACTCATCGATCCAGGTGCTCTGCTCAGACCAGCTCTGTAGGTTTAGTTGCTGCTGCCACCTCTGGTCCAGCTATAGCAACACAGGCTGGTAAGCAACGAGCTACTCCAGGGACTAAGTCCTCCTTTCGGTCCACTGAGCATGCCCGTGGGACGATCTTTCATTGGAGATCGGAGGTCACATGCTCAGGTCCTTCTCCAGCTTGGATTGGACCATCAGGAAGGTCCAGGAAGGTCGCTGCTATAAAAGAGTCGCATGGCCGCACAGCCATGCACTTGTATAGACAAAGATTAGACCATGTGGAGTGGGTGTTGTATGCATGTATGAATGTCTCTGGTGAATGACTCATTGGAAACCCCTACCCTTGGTACGCATGTGTTGTGCAGCCTAGCCTGTCAAGCGCCCAGGTCTAGGTGTAGGTAGAGGCTGAGTAAGAGACTAGAATCAGTGTCCACCGCTGGCTCTACCTGCCACGGTGCACGTGCTTGACACTTCTCCAAGGTCAGCGCCTATAGTTGTGTCTGCAGGTGCGATGCCACGTGCTCAGAAGGTCTAGAGGGACTCTGACCCCATGTCCTTGGGGCAGAGTTCCGTGACCACATTCTAAGCGCCCCCTTGCTGAGCTCTGTGAGTGCTAATAGACTCCGGCATTTAAGTTTTGCGGTACTGCGGCCCTGTGACATAACAGAGACCGCTCATGCTCACACCGGGTGACGTTAACCCGCGTATGACCTTTGTATACTGCTATATACATCCGCCATTACTAAGCAGCAGTTTACCACCTCTGCACGGTGGACCCCGGGCTGCGAACGCACCTACTATCATTATATTATTTGGTGCGTTCCGCCAGCCCGTAACACACATAGACATACACCATATATACATACACACATATACTGTACATACACAGACTTACATACATGCACATAGACATACACCATATATACATACACACATATACTGTACATGCAAAGACTTACATACATGCACATAGACATACACCATATATACATACACACATATACCATACATACACAGATACACACATATACTGTACATACCTATACTGCACATACACACACACTTATATACATACACATACACACACTTCCATACACATATAGTATACATATATCTACACATATACCATACATACACACACTTACATACAAATTCAAATTCAAAGAAGCTTTATTAGCAGGACTAAATACTAGTGTTGAGCATTCCGATACTGCAAATATCGGGTATCGGCCGATATTCGCTGTATCGGAATTCCGATACCAAGTACCGATATTTTTACAATATCAGATATCGGAAGTTCCCATAATGCAATGAGCCACTGTTGTGGCTCTGATTGGCTGCCGAAATGACGTCATCATGATGCGCGGTCTGTGCGCATCATGATGAGCCATCAGTCGTCAGTTCGGGCCTTCCGGGGGGTCTGTGCCGACTGCCCGGGGTCTGTACCGGCCTGCCGGTGGTCTGTTCCGACTGTCCGGGGGTCTGTAACGGCCTGCCGGGGGGCTGTGCCGGCCTGCCGGTGGTCTGTGCTGACTGTCCGGGGTTCTGTGCAGGCTGCGGGGGTCTGTGCAGGCATCGTCCGATGGGACTACAAGTCCCATCAGGCGATGCCTGCTACCATGACGGTGATTGACACATTAGCCAATGATGGGACAGTAGTAGTCCCATCATCCGGATAATGCGTTGAATGTAAAAAAAAAAAAAAAAAATACATACTACATACATACTACATGCTAAATACATGCTACATACATGCAACATACATACTACATACATACTACATACATGCTACATACATACAACATATATACTACATGCATGCAACATACATACTACATATATACCACATGCATGCACTATGCATACTACATATATAGTACATGCATGCAACATACATACATAATACATATATACCACATGCATGCAACATACATACATACTACATATATACTACATGCATGCAACATACATGCATACTACATATATACTACATGCATGCAACATACATACTACATATATACCACATATATACTACATGCATGCAACATACATATATACTACATGCAACATGCATACTACATATATACTACATGCACGCAACATACGTACATACTACATATATACCACATGCATGCAACATGCATACTACATATATACCACATATATACTACATGCATGCAACATACATACAACATACTGTATATACTACATGCATACTACATATATACTACATGCATGCAACATACATATATACTACATGCAACATGCATACTACATATATGCCACATGCATGCAACATGCATACTACATATATACCACATATATACTACATGCATACTACATATATACCACATGCATGCAACATACATATATACAACATATATACTACATGCATGCAACATACATATATACTGCATGAATGCAACATGCATACTACATTTATACCACATATATACTACATGCATGCAACATACATATATACTACATACATACTACATGCAACATACATACTACATACATACTACATGCATGCAACATACATACTACATATATACCACATGCATGCAACATACATATACTACCCGCCCACCATTCCAGGAGTAAGCAGCACTGAACATGAGCTCCTGAATTTCCATCACTTTATAATAATAATCTTTATTTTTATATAGCGCTAACATATTCCGCAGCGCTTTACAGTTTGCACACATTTTCATCACTGTCCCCGATGGGGCTCACAATCTAAATTCCCTATCAGTATGTCTTTTGGAGTGTGGGAGGAAACCGGAGTGCCCGGAGGAAACCCACGCAAACACGGGGAGAACATACAAACTCCTTGCAGATGTTGTCCTAGGTGGGATTCGAACCCAGGACTCCAGCGCTGCAAGGCTTTATACCTTGTAATGAGGAAACTTTAGGACACAACCTGGAAAAATCCATCCCCGTGGAATACAAAAGTGAGCAGGACGGAGCCGGACTAAAGATTTTATGAAAAAGGAGGAAAAAATAAGTTCCAAAGGACAAAACAAGAATCCCCTGGAGGACAGACAGCAAACACCAGGCAACACCAGGTCTGACATCCAGAGGACAGCACTCTCAGGTAGGACCATCCTCAGCCTCACCACACTCAGAATCTTGCTAGAACTTAAAACTATCAGAAATAAGAATTAGAATTAGAATTATAAAAATGGAAAATGTTAATTTGGAACAAGGGAAACTGAACAAAGTAAATGCCGATAGAGAGCCGGAGACACAAGGCAGCAGGGGGTTTAAGATCGTGGAGATAACATTCCCTGAAGGGCAGAAGAACAGTCATGCAAAGAAAGCCATAAAAACTGCCACAATTAGAGAAAACCCAGAGACCCTGTATGCGGACTTCACATCTAGTGAAGAAGCTAAAAGGAAAACCAATGTGTTATTCTTCACAGAGCATCTCCCGGCCTGGCACACCGCCCTGTGCAAGCAATATCAACACACAACCAAGTCTGATACCAATAATAGCCGGCAGATTAGAGTCAGAAACCATAAAGACGACGAATGCAGCTCACTTACCATCACTCTGTACAACAGTGGCACCGTCCTGGTACAAGGGACTGAGGACAATCTGGAGCAATTTGAAGACAGGTTCCATCATATTAAACTCCAGGCCCAATCCCACAAAGAACAACAAACCCCAGCCACCTCTGATGTCCACAGGCCTACAGAGACACCACTGCCCCCATTGCTTCACACCCCTCACCCCAGACCCTCAGAGACTGTTTATCTCAATTAGAAAGAGAATTTGTACAATTTAAGGAAGAACATCTGAGAAACACTGGTGACAGAAATGAGAATGACCACATAGTTACTGAGATAAACAAACTGAAATGTGAATACAGGTCATCCCTGCAGCAAATACGAGCTGCAATGTGTGAACTGCAGGAAGAAAACGCAAGGCTGAGACAGGAGATAGAAAAGCTGAAAGCACCAACACCTGGACATCTGAGCCAGGAGGGGGCCATGGAAACGAGGAGTGCAGAGGACATGACCTCCACTGGCCAGGAGGCTGAGAGGCCAAACAACCCCAATATGGAGGAACCGGAGTCTAATCAAAGTGAGCCAGAAACAAGACCCATAAAAGAGAGAAGAGAACCTGCTACCAGCATAATCTCCAGCACAGACCCCCATCAGCAGCCACATCCCCCACCAACAACATCACAAAGTCCTGACACCGTCCTCATAATGGACTCAAATGGGAAATACCTGAATACAAGGCGGCTATTCCCAGGAAAAAGGGTCAAAAAAATCCGCTGTGCAACTATTGAGCAGGTGACAGCGGTCATCAATAATTCACAGTTTTCCAACCCAAACCATATCATTATACACACCGGCACAAACAATCTGCCAGACTAGCACCAGCAGATCTCAGGACAACTGGCTCAACTAGCAAAGACGGCACAACTAAGATTCCCAGACAGCAAAAATCATTCTGCCATCTCTGCTCCCAAGAAAGGATATACCAAACCACACCATCCAGAACATCAATATGGAGCTAACAGCAAGAATCAAATCTGTGCCAGGAGTGATTCTGGCACACCACCCCTCCATAAATCACCATCACCTCTATGACAGTAAGCACCTGAACAAATCAGGGGTCAGCCTTCTGGCCAAAGAGCTGAAGGACATTGTACTAAACAGAGACCACCCTAGGCCTGGATCCAACACCAACCAGAATCCCATGAAAAGACCCCCGACAATAAGAAGGAAAGAAACAATTATATCAAAGGAAGCTGAAAACATACACCTTCACCCAAAATTGGACCATCAGAGGAGGAGACCACCATGGAGAAGTTCACCGACCTCACACAGAGACATGCGAAACAGAGTCATACAGAGCAGAGACATACAGAGCAGAAATATGGAGGATATAAAGACTCTACTCAACACAGTGTGCAGGAAACTAATGTGACTGGACGGAAACAACACCATTAATAAACCAGTCAGAGATCCGGTGTGTCCTACACAGCCATACTCATTACAAGGTATATACACCCAAGATGTATAGAAAAATGACCTCACAATCAGCAGCTGGAATATTCAGGGTCTCAACACCTCGGCCTTTGGATGTAAAACAAATGACCCTGACTTTATACAAAGACTGAGAAATATAGACATTCAGATCCTTCTGGAAACATGGACCAGAGCCGAAGATGAATCTCTGGTGCCCATCGGATACAGGGAAATCTCTGTCCCTGCCCTGAAAAATAAAAACATCAAACAGGGCCGGAGCTCAGGAGGAATACTGATCTGGTATAAAGAGGAGCTCCACCAGTACATCAAACCAGTGAAGAGAGGAGGCAGCCACATATGGATCAGGATCAGCAGCTCCATCCTCACCTCTCAGTCTGATGTCTATCTCTGCACCACCTATATACCACCGCCAGAGTCACCCTACTTCAATCCAGACTGCTTCGAGATCCTACAAAGAGAAGCCGCCCACTATCAGAGCCTGGGCAAAGTTTTCATCTTTGGAGACCTCAATGCAAGAACAGGGAGAGAAAACGACTTCCTGACCACGGATGGTAACATCTACATATTTGGAGCAGAGAATAACGGCCAAGACTCAGTAGTCACAGAGAGAAACAGCTATGACAGTACAGTCAACAAAAGTGGTAAAAAGCTCCTGAACGTATGCAGAAGTTTAGGACTTCATATTCTTAACGGACGAACCAAAGGAGACTCCTTAGGGAGGTGTACACTAAACTCTCATGTAGGGAGAAGTGTAGTAGACTATGCCATTACAGATATGAACCTGGCAAATATCAGCGCATTCATAGTCTCCCCACAAACGCACCTGTCAGACCACAGCCAACTTCTTCTGTACCTGAAATCTACAGAGAAACCATCCACTCAAAAGCCACAGCAGAGCGGCCTCTTCACCCGGCCTCCATCCTATAAATGGCACAAAACATCGGCATTAAAGTATAAAGAGGCTCCCAGCAGACCTGAAATACAGCGGATGCTCCACCACTTCTACAACTACGAGTACCAGCCTAACCCAAAGGGAGTGAGTCAAGCTGCAAAAGACCTCAACAATATATTCTATGCAATGGCCAGACTGTCCGACCTTAAAAAAGTCAACTACAAGAGACCAAAAGAAAAACAGATCAATGGATGGTTTGACAGAGAATGTAAAGCCATACGGAAGACCCTGAGAACAGCCTCAAACAAGAAACACAAAGACCCCAACCACCCGGGTCTGAGGGAAGCCTATGAAACCATACAAAGGCAGTACAAAACCATCCTCAGGAGGAAGAAGCAGAGTTACATCTCCACCAAACTTAACCAACTCCAAGACGCCCTCCAAGACAACTCCTTCTGGAAACTATGGAACCACATGGGCACAAAAGACAAGAAAAACAACATCCATATCCAAAATGGCAACATCTGGCTCCAGTACTTCAGAGACCTCTATAAAGACATTCCAAAGGAAGAACTGAGCCAAGAACAGGAAAACATAATGGCAAAACTAAAAGCAATGGAGCAAAAAGTAAAAAATTTCCAAAACCCCGTGGATGCACCTATTACATTACAGGAAGTAGCAGAGAGAATCTCTTCCATAAGATGTAGAAAAGCCTGTGGCCTGGACGGAATCCTACCAGAAATGCTGAAGTACAGCCCACCAGAAATACAGGCCGCAATGGTTAAACTCTTCAATATTGTGCTAAGTGCCGGCTACTTCCCTCATACCTGGAATCAAGGCCTCATCACACCCATCCACAAGAATGGGGACAGGTATGACCCAGCCAATTACAGAGGCATATGTGTCAGCAGCAACCTGGGAAAACTGTTCAACAGCATCCTGAACAAGAGGATCCTCAGTTTCCTCACCGAGCACAACGTCCTCAGCAAGAGCCAAGCAGGGTTCATGTCAAACCACCGCACTACTGACCACATCTACACCCTACACAGCCTCATTCAGAGCCACGTCCACAATACAAAGAACGGGAAGATATACGCCTGTTTCGTGGACTTTAAAAAGGCCTTTGATTCGGTGTGGCACCCAGGCTTATTCCTGAAACTGCTGGAGAGCGGAATAGGAGGAAAGACCTACGATGTCATCAAAAGCTCCTACACCGAGAACCTCTGCAGTGTGAGTGTGAACGGCAGAAGAACAGCCTATTTCCAGCAGAGCCGGGGAGTCAGACAAGGCTGCAGCCTAAGCCCAACGCTCTTCAACATTTACATCAACGAGCTGGCTACCAGTCTGGAATCTTCCACAGCACCAGGTCTCACCCTCCATGACGCCCAGGTGAAATTCCTGCTGTATGCAGATGACTTGCTGCTTCTGTCACCAACCGAGAAAGGCCTGCAAGACAACCTGAAAATCTTAGAGAAATTCAGCTCCACCTGGGCTCTACCGGTCAACCTAAAGAAAACCAACATCATGGTGTTCCAGAAGAGAAAGAGAAAATCAGACCAGCACCCTTCATTTATCCTCAACAACTGCACCCTTACAGGAACGGACAAATATATCTACCTGGGCCTAGAGATTCACCAGTCAGGGAGCTTCAAACAAGCCATAGAGACCCTGAAAGACAAGGCATGCAAAACCTTCTATGCCATCTGAAGGAAACTCTACCATCTAAAGCCACCAGTGAGGGTCTGGTTAAAAATCTTCGACTCTATCATCGCCCCAATCCTCCTGTATGGCAGCGAAGTCTGGGGTCCTCACACCTACCCAGACTGGTCAAGGTGGGATTCAAGCCCAACAGAAATATTCCACCTGGAATTCTGCAAGCACCTTCTCCAAGTCCATCGGAGCACCTCCAACAGTGCTTGCCGGGCCGAGCTGGGCAGATTCACTCCACACCTAACGGTTCTAAAGAGGGCACTGTCATTCCGGGCTCACCTACGTAGGAGCAATCCAAGCTCCCATCACCATAAAGCCCTGACACATGTAGGGGAAACAGAAAAACCAGGACCCTCGCAACAGCTCACCCAAACCCAACCTGACCAGAACACCAATCACCGCAACCTGACAAAAGCCGGAATCAGGAAGATGGTAGACGAAGGCCAGGAGAGGTACATAAGTGACTGGAAGAACGACATCATCAGCTCACAGAAACTGACCATGTACCAGAATCTACAGACTACTGACTGGCCCCATACCTGGAGAAACTCCCGAACCCCAGAGACCGCAAGATCCTGAGCCGGTATAGACTCAGTGCCCACAGTCTGGCCATCGAATCTGGCCGACACAGGCAGAGCTACAAGCCCAGGGAGGAAAGACTGTGCCAACACTGTGACCAGGAGGCCCTGGAGGATGAGACCAACTTCCTGCTACACTGCTCCAAGTACTCAGCAGTGAGGGACACTCACTTCAGGAGACTCTCACATCTCTTCCCGGATTTCACCACCATGAAGGAGGAAGAGAAAACATATATCCTGCTGGGGGAAGAAGATAGAGCAGTGGAGATAGCAGCGCAATATGTGAGCGAATGTCATAGACTGCAAGAAAGAGAACTATGGTATGCCATGGACTTCTATGGCCCACACCCTGGATATGCCCCAACCCCCCATCCACCTTCCCTATGCCATGGACTTCTATAGCCTCATCCTGGATCTGCCCCCATGCCCCCATCCACCTTCCCTATGCCATGGACTTTTATAGCCCCATCCTGGATCTGCCCCATCCACCTTTCCTACAGCCCCTTCCCAACATCCCTACAGTCCCTATCCCTATTCCCTTCTGTACACTTGCTTTGGCAAAACTAATGTGTATTTAGTCCTGCCAATAAAGCTTCTTTGAATTTGAATCAGTCTACATCTACAATAATATATACCTGACAGGAGCCCATACAGTCCACATCTATAATAATATAAACCTGACAGGAGCCCGTACAGTCCATATCTACAATAATATATACCTGACAGGAGCCCGTACAGTCCACATCTACAATAATATATACCTGACAGGAACCCGTACAGTCCATATCTACAATAATATATACCTGACAGGAGCCCTACAGTCTATATCTACAATAATATATACCTGATAGGAGCCCTTACAGTCCGTATCTACAATAATATATACCTGACAGGAGCCCGTACAGTCTATATCTACAATAATATATACCTGACAGGAGCCCGTACAGTCTATATCTACAATAATATATACCTGACAGGAGCCCGTACAGTCTATATCTACAATAATATATACCTGACAGGAGCCATACAGTCTATATCTACAATAATATATACCTGAGAGGAGCCCTTACAGTCTGTATCTACAATAATATATACCTGACAGGAGCCTGTACAGTCTGTATCTACAATAATATACACCTGACAGGAGCCTGTACAGTCTGTATCTACAATAATATACACCTGACAGGAGCCCATATAGTCTATATCGACTATAATATATACCTGACAGGAGCCATACAGTCTGCATCTACAATAATATATACCTGACAGGAGCCCGTATAGTCTATATCTACAATAATATATACCTGACAGGAGCCCGTATAGTCTATATCTACAATAATATATACCTGACAGGAGCCCGTATAGTCTGTATCTACAATAATATATACCTGACAGGAGCCCATACAGTCTGTATCTACAATAATATATACCTGACATGAGCCCATACAGTCTATATCTACAATAATATATACCTGACAGGAGCCCGTACTGTCAATATCTACAATAATATATACCTGACAGGAGCCCATACAGTCTATATCTACAATAATATATACCTGACAGGAGCCTGTACAGTGTGTATCTACATTATATATACCTGACAGGAACCCGTACAGTCTGTATCTACAATAATATATACCTGACAGGAGCCCGTACAGCCTATATCTACAATAATATATACCTGACAGGAGCCCGTACAGTCCATATCTACAAAAATATACACCTGACAGGAGCCCATACAGTCTGTATCTACAATAATATATACCTGACAGGAGCCCATACAGTCTATATCTACAATAATATATACCTGACAGGAGCCCGTACAGTCAATATCTACAACAATATATACCTGACAGGAGCCCATACAGTCTGTATCTACAATAATATATACCTGACAGGAACCCGTACAGTCTGTATCTACAATAATATATACCTGACAGGAGCCATACAGTCTATATCTACAATAACATATACCTGACAGGAGCCCATACAGTCTATATCTACAATAATATATACCTGACAGGAGCCCGTACTGTCTGTATCTACAATAATATAGACCTGAAAGGAGCCCGTACAGTCTATATCTACAATAATATATACCTGACAGGAGCCCGTACAGTCTGTACCTACAATAATATAGATCTGACAGGAGCCCGTACAGTCTATATCTACAATAATATATACCTGACAGGAGCCAGTACAGTCTGTATCTACAATAATATATACCTGACAGGAGCCCGTACAGTCTGTATCTACAATAATATATATCTGAGATGAGCCATACAGTCTATATCTACAATAATATAGACCTGACAGGAGCCCGTACTGTCTGTATCTACAATAATATAGACCTGACAGGAGCCCGTACAGTCTGTACCTACAATAATATATACCTGACAGGAGCCCGTACAGTCTATATCTACAATAATATATACCTGACAGGAGCCAGTACAGTCTATATCTACAATAATATATACCTGACAGGAGCCCATACAGTCTGTATCTACAATAATATATACCTGACAGGAGCCCATACAGTCTGTATCTACAATAATATATACCTGACAGGAGCCCGTACAGTCTGTATCTACAATAATATATACCTGACAGGAGCCCGTACAGTCTATATCTACAATAATATATACCTGACAGGAGCCCATACAGTCTGTATCTACAGTAACATATACCTGACAGGAGCCCATACAGTCTGTATCTACAATAATATTTACCTGACAGGAGCCCATACAGTCTATATCTACAATAATATATACCTGACAGGAGCCCGTACAGTCTATATCTACAATAATATATACCTGACAGCAGCCCGTACAGCCTATATCTACAATAATATATACCTGACAGGAGCCATACAGTCTGTATCTACAGTAATATATACCTGACAGTAGCCATACAGTCCATATCTACAATAATATATATCTGACAGGAGCCATACAGTCTATATCTACAATAATATATACCTGACAGGAGCCCTTACTGTCTGTATCTACAATAATATATACCTGACAGGAGCCATACAGTCCATATCTACAATAATATATACCTGACAGGAGCACGTACAGTCCATATCTACAATAATATATACCTGACAGGAGCCCATACAGTCTGTATCTACAGTAACATATACATGACAGGAGCCCATACAGTCTGTATCTACAGTAATATATACCTGACAGGAGTCATACAGTCTATATCTACAATAATATATACCTGACAGCAGCCCGTACAGCCTATATCTACAATAATATATACCTGACAGGAGCCATACAGTCTGTATCTACAGTAATATATACCTGACAGGAGCCATACAGTCTGTATCTACAATAATATATACCTGACAGGAGCCATACAGTCTATATCTACAATAATATATACCTGACAGGAGCCATACAGTCTATATCTACAATAATATATACCTGACAGGAGCCCATACAGTCTGTATCTACAATAATATACACCTGACAGGAGCCCATACAGTCTGTATCTACAATAATATATACCTGACAGGAGCCTGTACAGTCTGTATCTACAATAATATACACCTGACAGGAGCCTATACAGTCTGTATCTACAATAATATACACCTGACAGGAGCCCATATAGTCTATATCGACTATAATATATACCTGACAGGAGCCATACAGTCTGCATCTACAATAATATATACCTGACAGGAGCCCGTATAGTCTATATCTACAATAATATATACCTGACAGGAGCCCGTATAGTCTATATCTACAATAATATATACCTGACAGGAGCCCGTATAGTCTGTATCTACAATAATATATACCTGACAGGAGCCCATACAATCTGTATCTACAATAATATATACCTGACATGAGCCCATACAGTCTATATCTACAATAATATATACCTGACAGGAGCCCGTATAGTCTATATCTACAATAATATATACCTGACAGGAGCCCGTATAGTCTGTATCTACAATAATATATACCTGACAGGAGCCCATACAATCTGTATCTACAATAATATATACCTGACATGAGCCCATACAGTCTATATCTACAATAATATATACCTGACAGGAGCCCGTACTGTCAATATCTACAATAATATATACCTGACAGGAGCCCATACAGTCTGTATCTACAATAATATATACCTGACAGGAGCCCATACAGTCTGTATCTACAATAATATATACCTGACAGGAGCCCGTACAGTCTGTATCTACAATAATATATACCTGACAGGAGCCCGTACAGTCTATATCTGCAATAATATATACCTGACAGGAGCCCGTACAGTCTATATCTACAATAATATATACCTGACAGGAGCCATACAGTCTGTATCTACAGTAATATATACCTGACAGTAGCCATACGGTCCATATCTCCAATAATATATATCTGACAGGAGCCATACAGTCTATATCTACAATAATATATACCTGACAGGAGCCCTTACTGTCTGTATCTACAGTAATATATACCTGACAGGAGTCATACAGTCTATATCTACAATAATATATACCTGACAGCAGCCCGTACAGCCTATATCTACAATAATATATACCTGACAGGAGCCATACAGTCTGTATCTACAGTAATATATACCTGACAGGAGCCATACAGTCTGTATCTACAATAATATATACCTGACAGGAGCCATACAGTCTATATCTACAATAATATATACCTGACAGGAGCCATACAGTCTATATCTACAATAATATATACCTGACAGGAGCCCATACAGTCTGTATCTACAATAATATACACCTGACAGGAGCCCATACAGTCTGTATCTACAATAATATATACCTGACAGGAGCCTGTACAGTCTGTATCTACAATAATATACACCTGACAGGATCCTGTACAGTCTGTATCTACAATAATATACACCTGACAGGAGCCCATATAGTCTATATTGACTATAATATATACCTGACAGGAGCCATACAGTCTGCATCTACAATAATATATACCTGACAGGAGCCCGTATAGTCTATATCTACAATAATATATACCTGACAGGAGCCCGTATAGTCTATATCTACAATAATATATACCTGACAGGAGCCCGTATAGTCTGTATCTACAATAATATATACCTGACAGGAGCCCATACAATCTGTATCTACAATAATATATACCTGACATGAGCC